>NW_008795133.1:1027145-1101530 GCF_000699145.1 Aptenodytes forsteri | reverse complement strand
GGGGCGGGGTGGTGGGAGGTGGCGAGCTGCGGGTAAGGCCCTGGTGTTGGAGGGAGAAGCTGTCGTTAGGCCTGGGTGCTTGTGAGGAGCTGGTGGCGCGCGGAGGGGATGAAGTCACAGGCAGGCGGGCAGTGCCGGGGCGCCTGTAGCGTGGGAGGGGAAAGAAGTTGAAGGCAGCTCCCTCCTGTAGTTTGGAGCTTGCTGGCTCTGCGAACCCAGTGGATATAAACGTGGATATATTTTTACTGTAATTTGTAGCTAGTCGAAGGGAGGGAGTCCTTTTGATGGGCGGGAGGCAGCTGGAAAAATCTGCATGTGTGTTGTTTTGTGTGCTGTGGTTGGTTGAGGGCTATGTTTATACCGTGGGGATGCAGGTGGTGGGTGAAGCCATGTGTATCTGGGAATAGTGGTACATGAGGGCATATGAATTTAGGAGTGACAGGTAAACAATCTTGTGTGTGTTGTGAGAAGTAAGGTGATAAGTTGGCTGGCTTCTAAGTGTTGTGGAGGAGGGAGGCCTGTATACAGCTTACAGGCACAGTGGTAACAGGTTACTGCAAGGTTCTGAACTTGTTTTCTTTGGTGGCCAGCGTGGTCAGACTTAATGTGCGAGACCTTAGTGTGTAATATGAGATGGTATGTGGACAAAAAGGCACACGTGTTCTTAATGCGTGTAAGTTGGTTTGTCTGGTGCTCACACTGAGAGTTGAGAGAGATGCCTGGCTGTCACCAGCTCAGTGAGCCCTGTTTCTTGTGTGTTGAGATGGGCTAGGGCAGCAAGCAATGTGGTCTGTCTCCTGGGAATGTGAGAGGAGCTGTGAATTGGTCTCACCTGTGAGGAAATTGAAAGGCTGGATATTTGTTGTTTGAGCTGTGGGATACAAATTGGAAAACAGGTAGCAAATGCCACGTGTTGGGGTCATGGTAGTGCTATTTGGAGAAAAGTCTGCGCGTGTCCTGGGGAGTTGTAGAACTGTAGGTATCTATATTTGTGACAGGTGTCAGGCAGTGTAAATTTCTGTCTATAAGGGCATCAGTGCACTACTCTTGTGTGTAAATTTCCAGGGATTACCATGGATTATAAGAAAGTGAGGGGGCTTGGGTGGATATTTAGAAGTAGAAATGAATGGTGGAGTCTTTGAAGGGTTTGTGTATGGTTGAAAAGGGGGGGGTAGGATGAGTTTGTGGGGATTATGTGTATATAGGGTGAAGATTATGTTAGGCTATGTATACATGTGTTTATCGGGGGAATGGTATTTGTGCAAAAGGGAAACTGGAGTTTTCGTATTGCTGAGTTAGTGGGAATTCTAGTCTGTGTATGGGGAGAGGAGGCAGGCATTTTTGGCTGAGGCTATGAAAAGTTGGAATGGTGTGGGGGAGGGATGATGAACAGGGTCTGCAGTCCCAGGTGTGTCCTGAGCAGGTGGGAGGCTGTGGGGATTCTTTGCTCCTCACTGTATGGAGAGAAGTATTTTATAGTTGTGACAGCCAGTGGAAACTAAAAAAGTGAAGGAAGATGAGACAATTTGTGCCTGTTATGAATATTGTCAGATTAAAGGAGGCTACAGAATAGTCAAGGGGTTTCTGTTAAAAGTGCTTTTTTGTTTATTGTGTTCTGTTTGTTCCACTGGGTAAATTGTCCACTAACTTTAAGGGCAAACTTTTGCTGAAACTAGCACTCATAATGGTGTTGACAGGTCAGCAGCTAACTAAAAGCACTTAATGTGGTGTAGGCAAGCCCCATGTACGTGTGGGCTCAGGGGCTCAAGGTGTCTATTATCTATATTTACTATGTGCATTATATATACCATAACACTTTAATTGAGTGCACGTGTCCAGAAGGTATGACGTCTTCTGTACTGGACATATGCTTGTGTTTGAAAGAGGGTTAATGCATAAACATTCGAGGGTTGGAGATCTGTGAAAAGACAGTCCGTTTAGAATGGAAAGCTCTTTGGCTCAGGTGGAAATGAGGAAAAACTGCGTGTGTGTATCCCATGTTCTGCGGGTTTGTGATAGTATGTATTATCTGTTTACCCAGCCCCTCATCTCTTGTTCTGCAAAGATATTTAAAGGAGGTTGTTACATTGGGTAGTGATTTAATTAAGGCACGTAACATCAAGATGAGGGAAATGGAATTAATGTAGTATGGAGAGGGCTGTATAGAGAGCACATAGAACCCATTTTTCTTTTATTGCGATAGCTGTGAGGTGGTCGGTTAGTGAGGTAGGGAACTAGAGAAAGAAAAGAGCAGTGTCATAGTAATTATTCTCGATAATCCAGTTCCCTTCTTGTCTCGGTGTGGAATTATCATTGTTCACTTAAACTTTTCCAACGGTGATCACTAACGTGTGCTTCTGACTTACTAAACTTGAGATCCTGTCTTGCAGAAATATAAACCCATCACAACTGAAATTACAGCTTGTGAAATCTGTGTTGAACATAGTCTTTTAAGGTGCTCAGTGTCAAGAACTACTGCTCTCAGAGGGGTCAATTGAGAGTAGTGAGTATTTCTAACATGAATGTGTTGCCTCCATATTATAAAAAGGGACAGGCAGTAAAAGTCCACTCTTAATATTTAATACAAAAAAATCTGTGTGAAGTATTTGTGTTGCAATAATGAATATCACTCTTTGGAGCGGAGTTGATTTAGACTGCAACAAGGGATTGTTGCAGACAATCTCTAGAACAATGCTCAGAGGGTACTGTCCATCTTAAATGAAGCAAACTACAGCACACCTAGCTAAATGCTACGATAATGTTCCTAGGGTGGTGTTGGTGTGGTTTTTGTTGGTTTTGGGTTTTTTGTTGGTATTTTTTCCCCAAAACTCTGAAAATTGAAATTGATCATTTGGTAGTGTCTTGGATCATCAGTCCGGTAGGAATGCTTAAATCTGCCACGTAGGCCTACTGTTGTAGCTTAGTAAGTGGTAAATAGCTGTTCTTTTCTGGTCAGCACTGGAAGATAGCTAGCTAACCATTTGTTCTTGCAAGCACAGTCTCTTCCAAGTGAACGGGAAGGCCTTGTTGAAAGAATCAAAGCTCTAGACTCTGTGTGGATTGTGGAGAGTGATTACTGTAACAGGTCATGCATATTTTTGTGTCCATAGTTGTTTTTTTTCCTCTAATATTGATTCTTTCTGCCCACCACCTTAATTGTATCAAGTATGCTCTATTTTGGGGTTGGTTTTTTTAATTCTTGCCACCTTGTCCAACAAGTTTTCTCATCTCTCTGAATTCAGTGCTGCACTAGTGTTTCTATTCAGTTCTCAGTGAAAATGAAGAAGGATCCTTCAGATCTTGGGCCTTTTAGCAATCCAAGTGATTTGATCTGAATATTTGGTCTTCTCAGTAAATTGGAGGAGAGCAACGGTGATTTCTTTGGAAAATTGTTAAAGTAAAAATTTTTATCATGGCTCCTTCCCTATTTGTCACTTTTTTCATTCTGTGCTTCAGTTGTTTATGCTTGAACATCTTCAAGATTTGGTTTATAGATGTACAGGGTGTGAACTGTAGCTTCTTCCTTCTCACTGTTAGTGTGAATGCAGGATAAATGTTTTATGAAACTTCAAGAGGGGTCTGGTTTAGCCCTGGTCTTCAGCATATCTAGTATCTTCAGGGGTCTGTAATCTTCAGGGAACTTAATTTCAAAACCCGGACAAGTCATTGCAGGTTCTTAATTTAAAAAAAAAAAAGGCCACCCAAATTCAAATAACATCGGACTATAAAAGCCCAGAAGAGAGAAATTGTTTGCATGGACAATGAAAGATGTGTCCCTGATGTAAGAACAAGGATGCTGAGTTTCCAAAAAGATCATCAAAACTGTTTGTCTTTAACAGACAACCTTGCAAACTCCTCAGCTGTTTGGCTGACGTCTTTCAGTCTTGGGCAGATATCTAGCATGGGGAGCTTTGGTCAAACTGCTTAAAATTTGGCAAATGAATCTTCAACAGATTTCTATCTGTATCGTGTGCTAAAGCCAAATAAAAATTCTGAAGAATTGAGTGTCACTCCAAAAGAAAACTGGTCTGAAACGCTTTGCATGAGATGGTAAGAAATAACTGAGCTGGTGTAGTTCATCTCAGTTTCTTGAGATGAGCAGTTCAGCTCATCTCAACTTGTTGAGACTTTATTGGCGTGATGAAACATAAGGGTTTGCAATGAGTGTAGGTTGAATCAGTCTTCTGGCTCTTAGAAAAACCTACATTGGGAGAGAAGGCACAAAGATGTGTTAATGTAGAAAATGATAGAAGGGAAACCCCCATATCTCAGCGGACAACAGCCTTTCTTAAAATTTCGGAGGAAATTATTCAGGCCCAGGTGTTGTTCTGTTAGGAAAAATAAGTCACCCACAACTCTTTTTCCCCATGCACCATTAGTTTCTCATTAACATTACTTCAATGCGTCATTTTTTGATGTTATTACATTACTATCTTGTGGCATGGGTTCTCTGCATCTTTGGTGGGAAATAACCTTTTCATTGAGTTTTCTTTAAAATAAATAGTACAACTAGGTGCTTAAGTCTATTTTCATAAGAGTTAACAGGCATTCAGCTCAGAAGAACATCGCTTAAGGATGTTTCAGACTAGGCTACTGGAGAGCTTAAGATGGCTCTTTAGCGTGTGTGGTAAGGACAAGTCAATGACCAAAAACTTCCAGTTAAGTCACGAAGGAAAGCATCGGTCCTTGCAGTTTTCAGGGGATTAGCGTGTTAACAGAAAATGTCGTCTTCAATAATCCTACTTTTGTGTCTGCACCTCAGTGTAGGAAGTTGATGTTAACTGAATGTAGAGCAAACATGGCTCTGCATTGTTAGCATATGAATTAATTGTTTTTGTCGAGGAGGTAATGAAGTAAGATGATGATTTTGTTGAGTAGGGGAGGTAACACTTTATTGTAATTTATAAATACAATACTGCTTTGGCCTGTTCTTACCAGCTTGTCTGTCCTGCTAAAGCCAGGTATTATTTGTTCAAAACTCATGATCTTGTATTTAAAATTTTGTACAGCAAAAGAAAAATTGGTGACTGGAGAGAACAAATCTGAAATGATGGAACTATTTGTAAAGAACTGATGTTTTGATTCAAGTGGAAAACTGAAACAATGAATATTATGTTGGTCAGCTTATTCAAAAACAAAAAAACCTCTTTTCTGGGCAGCTTTGTTGGTTAAGCTGATGTGCAAGTAATAAAAAGCATTATCGAGCACATGCTGCTCTTCCTTTCCTGTCACCAGCTACAGTGGAGCCATTGATGGGAGTTATTGGGTTGTGTTTTCAGCGTTATTTAAAAAGTTTTATAAAACAGCAAATGTAGGTGATGCATGAATTGTGTAGATATTGGGGGTTTTTTTTAACTTTATTCAGAGAACTTTCCTAGATGTATCCCACTAGCTTTTGATACTCCTAACTGTAAAGGGGTGGAAGGAAAAGTGGATGTATGATGAGACACTGCTGCTGTGGTTACTTCAGGAAAAGGAACACTCAAATTCACAGCGCAGCCCTCCTTTTTAGGGCTAATGAGGTGTGCATTGGCAACTTAAGTCTGTGGGTTTAGTTACTGCTGCTTGAGGCTCTCGTAAATGAATGGGCAGTATCTGCCACATTGATTATATTTACATTAGGAAGCAGTATGCTGCAATTGAAGAAGATCGTACGAGTGAAGCAGTAAGTTAGGCAGACCCAGTGTCCACAGTGTGTGTACTTCATGGGGCTTTATTTTAGACCAGTTGTAGTCTGGTGCTGTGGACCGAGTATACTCCAAACATTACTGGGTATTAGATGTTTTCCCAGAGTTTTGGTTTAGGTTAATCTGAGAGATGTCCAGATCATGTGTTCAGAAACTTCTTTGAGATGTAAACCAAAGCACAGTTAAGTGGGGTGACTCAGATTTACTTCAAAAGTGCACTCCTGATCCAAACTAAAGTGCTAATATAGATGTACTGACTGGGTCTCTAAAAGGCACCTTGGAGCATTGCAGAGGGTGTTGAGCGATGCAGAGGACTGGATTCTGCCTTCTGTCTCCTAAATGCTGTTGTCAGGACTGCAGAAATTGTCCTGCTGCTCTCTGAGTAAGGATTGTTTGTTTTATCTTGACTGGTAACTGAATCTCTGTTCCCAAATTCTTGTTGCTAGTTTTGAAATTGTGTGTGAAAATGACTGGTGTTAAAACAACAGTAAATTCTGGAAAGTAGTTCTTTCATGGTTTTACTTCAGTTAACCAAGACTGAAACTAGCTGTGTGAGCAACAGGTTATGAAGCCTGACTTCCTGTGGCTTTGTGTCTTGGGGTTGGATTTTTCTGGGTATACTGTATTGTGAGCTCTGACAGTATTTTCACGTGTTTGGAGCACTATCTGTCCTGCTGTCCTGTATGGGAAGTTATTTTTGGTAACATAGCTGAGCTCCTGCTGCACTTGTCCTCAAGGGGCACCAGTTCGGATGTCTTTCCTTGATCTGACTGTTTATTTCTACAAAACTCATAGGACCTGATTATCTCTGAAATATTTACCCTTGTGTTAACTTCTGAATTGTGGCCAGTTTCAATAAAATTTGAGGGCGGGGGAAACGACACACACCGTAACTTGGCTTCCTAAGGTTGTATTTTATTTATTTTCCATTAATGCTATCTCTTGTTTTACTGTCTTTTTATATTTGCCACTATTTTAAATTTCTTCCGGAAGAGTTAAAAGCATTCCCCCCACGCCTAACATTTCAGGCAACATATCTGGAAGTAGGAAATTATGTTCCTAATGGCAACTTCTTAAGGGATGCTAAAAATCTCTTCTCCATAGGATAGATGAAATTCTTCAGAGTATCCAACATGCTTGTTAAGTGACCTCCAAATAAATATAGACAGATCTAAAGTTGCGTATTGTAGCCTTTTGTAATACACATGGTTATACACACTGGTACCACGTATGGTAGTTTTGGATCATGATTCTAGGAGAGAAGTGAATGAAGGTTTCGAAAATGAATGATGTATTGAAGCCTCTGGAGTACAGCTAGATTGGATTTTGAGGGTGGTGGATTAGGAATTGGAGGGGGTAGGGACTTGTGTTTGTGATCGCCCTTGTGACCTTGAAAAGCTGCTGAAACTAACGTGCTTTGAAACTTTTCAGATGAGAAATACTGTACTGAAGCTATATGGTACTGCAGGCTGAGTTCTGAGAGCTCTGTCTTCAGTGTATAAAGCTGAAGAAACTGTTCCTTTTGGTTCTATTTTAAGTGGGCCTGTACTCAAAGCACTGACTTCAGAGAGCTTCTGTAAAGGTATGAAAGGTGAATCTAGCAGAGATGTTACTTAGTTTCTTTCTGTGTCCTTTCTGCTCCTGCTCTCCATTTCCCTAGTATAGTAATAAAATACTTGTTTTATTTGTTCTAGTTCCAACAGGAAAATCTCATCCTGGTCAAAAGGTACTCTGCATACCAGTTTGTGCACAAGACCTCACTTCAGATATGGTACTAGTTGCAGGCACTGGTTTCTACTGTCTAACATTAAAAAAAAAAAGTTTGATTCTCTGTGGGGCATTTGAGAAAAATTGTTTATAGCTGATTTTTCAAGAATAGGATACTCTTCTTTAGTGTGTGTATTCAAGACGAATGTGAAGTGCTTTTCTTATTTCAGCTGTTGTAAAACTTGAATCCAGACCTAACGGAGGTAGTCCATTGACTCCCCGAGGTAGTGATCAGTCCTACATCTTAGAAGGCAAAGAAGCTCCATCTATCTCAATAAAGCCCCAGTGCACAAGACAGTCTGTTAAGACTCACAAATGTCTCACTTTGGGTGTCATCCGTAAGAACTGAAGTGACACCTCTAAGGAGGTTATTAATGATGTCTAATTACAGGTGGGATTTACAGGCATCTTTAGTGAGTGTTATACAGTAATTGTGGGACTACTACCTATAGGTGTATCAAACTGACTCCTCAGATGTGATGTTTATCCATTTGCTAGCTTGTCATGTCTTCTGCGTCTTTACCACTTTTCCAGGAGACATGTTACAGCAAGGGATTTTTTGTTTCACTTTTCCTTTTCTCTGAGGTAATGTCTTATTTTAATGTTCTTTTATGGGGTGTAAGTGTGAAAAATACTATTGTACTACTAATGATAATATTAAAATATCCAATACTTGATGTGGTTTTGTTATTTCCTGCTCTTTCTGATTGCTTAGGCTGGTGGATGAATTTATTGGAATCATCCAAAGTCTAGGTTGTGGCTGATTATGTTTCTGAGGAGCACTTTTTCTAAACTAGTAGAAGGTTGTGCATAAAACTTCAAATAGTAGGGGTTTTATACATAAGGAAAATGAAAACAATCTTGTGAAAACAATAGCTAGAGCTAATACTGGGGGGAGAGGGGTGTGTGAAATTTGTTCTGTAAATCCTCCATAAGTGCACCACAATTGAACTGCTGTTTAAAAGATAATCCAGAAGTTCATAAGCATTCAGTCATTTAAAAGATGCTGTAATAATAGCAATTGCTTGTTTTGTTGGGAGGCTTTCCAACCAGTCCTCCTTTAGATTCCGTGCATGTCTTACAATGTAAAGACACTGGAAGCAGCTTAAGGTGACTCTCTCTTTTAATAGTAATTTGTGGGATCAAGGAAAAGACAAGCATACTACCTTTGTGGATGATTACGTTGGAAAGAGAGTGTTTCACAATGCTAGAGTCAAATAGCTGTGCAGTCTCCTCTGCAGGCAGGCCTTGAGAGGCCATCTGTTTTTTATAAATGGTAAAAGCTATAGTTTAACAATTTCCTATGTTTTAAAATTGAAATAATAATTAGGCGTGTGTGTGATGTGGAAGAGAAGCATTGTTAAGACTCTGCCATAGTGACATTAGTGTTTTGTATCCTACTTTTATAGTAAACAACAGAATTTATTTAACTTCTGTTTCCTCTTCGGTTTGCCTTATGCTGAGCCATGGCTATGCTTCTGTATGTTTTATTACTATATTTGAGTGTGAGAGTGATGGAGAGACTCTTAAGAGCTGTTGAAGATCAATATCTAGCTTGTAACATTAAATCCAATAGGATGACTTCTCACTTTCTTAATTGGAATGCACCAAACACAAGCAATTCTAGGCCAGAGAAGTCGTCTAAAATATTTAATTAACTCAAAACAGTAGCTGTTGTTAACTGTAACAGCTTACTATGTGGTTTTGACTATTGTTTCAGTATTGTTTTAATTTAAAGAAAAAAAGGAATGCTGTCAACTTAGAATATCTGACTTTTGGAGGGAAGGGGATAAGGTTACAGACTGTCAAAACAATTTCTGATGTTTTTTTAACATGAAGTGAAATGGGGCTTGACTTACAGAGTCAGAGGGGAAGAAATAAAATTCCAGTATAGTTCAGGATTCTTGAAATGAGCTTGTGTGCTGCTGTTGCCAATGGCAGGGAGTAGAATTTAACATGGTCAGAAACATGTCACTGGGGAAAGTACTCTGAAATTGTATTTTTTTTAAACCCTTTATTAATTTATATTTAGAAAATATTTTCCTTGAAAAATGCTATATATTCTCAGATACATTAAATGACCATGCTATTTTCAGTGTAAAGTTTTCCATGTTTCTGAATCTGTACAGAGGGAAAGCAGGGCTCCGTATAGGAAAAGTAGTAGTCAGTTACTGCTTGAAGTGATCTTTTTTCACTGCTGTTTGGTTCAGGGTTACTAGATTCAAATGTGTTTTGTCTAAACAAAAACTTGGGGTAGCAATTCCGTAACTGAAGTAACTCATTTTTTTTGAAAGGTGTCTTAAGGTTTGTCCAGACATGAAACCTGGTTATGTTGTCAGTTTCATAAAAAATATGAAGCTGATGTGGAAAGCTTCTTAATATGTCTCTCCATATAGTCTCTTCCTCCATAGGTCTTGTTTGTTTATTGAAGCACTGATTAAAACAGAAGCTCTTGCATAGAAAGCAGACATGACAGCTTAGATCTGTCATGAATTGTCAGATTTGTGCTTGAAGCCTTTCTAAAGTAAGTAATGGCCCTAGAACACTGTACTGGAATCTCCATCATCCTTTTCTGTTATTTATCTTCTTTTTAGTAATCATCTTAAGCTATCACTAGTACAAAAAGAGTCGGTGAGCCTGGACGACCTGTGAGCAAACTTTCTTCTGCACAGTTTATTTTGTTCCAATTTCAGAACTGTTGATTCTTTCCACTTAGTGTTTATCCTCTCCTTTCCTTGGATCGAAGTCTGATACTGTTACTGCAGGAGAGAAACTGAAATGAGGCAGGAGAGGAAATGAAAAGTAGTGTTCTTAGTGAGGAAGAAAACTACAATGCTTCCTAAAGAACTGAAGTCATAAATTCACTGAGAACTTAAGCTAATCCAGAGAATACTTGAGTAGGCAGAGCACACTATTCATCAAGGAGCGTTCTTCCTTATTCTCTTATCACAGGGTTCTGTCTTCTGTTCATTTGTCTGTTCATCGTGTGGAAGACTTTTATCAGCAGATATGCAACACTTTATAACCAAGTTCTGCTGTCTGCCACTAGTCTACTGGAATTATTTGCCTTTCAGGGGTATCATGACTCTCTGATACTGGCTGGCATGGGTAAAAACCAACAAGTATAAGCTGACCACTGACATCTGTATTGCTGAGTGAGATGGGGAGGAGCTTCTTTATATTAGTCTTAATTCTTTCCTTTTTTTTTTTGTTGATGTGTGGTTTCTTTGAGCTCATTCTCTCCTGTTGTGTCCCTTCTTGGGAAGGGTTGGGGGGGGAATGGGAGAAGCTTTAGTCTATAGTGCTTTTTCCTGAACTGTGTGAAAGTTTTTTTTAGTTTTTTTTCTCCACCCTGAACTGTGTAAAAAGTCCTGCAGATAGAGGAAAACAATGCATGGCATGATCTAATCTTATTATGGATTTAAGGTGTCATGGAATTGGTAGACTCGCATCACTGTCGCTGAGGAAGCAAAGATTCCTAGAAGGTCTTTGGGTCACTGAAAGGATGTACTTGGACTAAACTGCCATGTTCAGAGAAAGAAAGGAAAATTAGAGTGAGCTGATGTGACCCAGAATAATTTTTCCATTAAGAGGGAAAAAGCAATAAAGCTTGTTTGGTTCAACTGCCTTCAAAACCCTAGAGACAGGACAAAGGTAAACCCAGCACAGTTAAAGTAGCAGCTAGCATGTAATTCAGTTGAAGCTGAATTTTTAATTCTGAATTTCTTCTGTGTTGGTTTCTAGTAATTAAATCTTGTGCTACCTCAGTGAGAGTGCTGGGCACTAGATACATCTGCTTCCTTTGTCAGCCAGGCACTGTTGTTATTTCTTTACAGCTATTTAAAAACAATGGATGTAACATCTTGGAAGCTGGCTCACTTAATGTACACAATATAGCTTTGTTTTTGTCTCTTCCTTATGGGGAGTTCATTCTGTCTACCCAAACAGCTTTCTGCTACATGCTGCCTAGTTAGTGAGCATCTGGTATTCCTCTTTTTAGTTAAAGGTCCTTAGAATTGTTTGTTTTTTCACCACTTTTAAATGTTGATACAGTACAGAAAAGAGAGTTCTTGTTAGGCCTCTGCATGCACTCAGGCATTTGCTTCTGGAACCCACTCATAATCTTGACTGTTTCATTAAGGAAGAGGTTCTCATAATTACCTAAGTATGTTAGTGCTGCTGTATTTCTGCAGTCTTCTGCCTCTGACCATGTGCTCCTCTTCCTCCTCGTGCTGATACTTGGCTGTGTCTTATCTGATAGTGAGAGTGTGTATGTTGGGTGTCTATTGCTGAGGTTAATTTTCTTTTAGTTTAGCTTCTTGAATCAGCTTGCTACATGAGGATATGAGAACAACTACCGATGCAAAAGTTGGAGCAGAAAGTACATGTGGCAGGAGGTGGGCTTACAGCAGTTACCAGTTTAGCTTAGCCTAACTTCTAGTAAGACTGCACCCTGAGATGTTTCAAAGGAGGTTTTTTTTAAGGTGTAGTTAGTAACATTGGTTCTTAACACTAATGGTTTGGATAACTGATAACCTGTCTTGCAAGTGGAAGTTCTAAATTTACTTGGAATGTTACTGCTGATGAAGAGAAGACCATACTGGAAGTCCCATAACTGACAGTGTCAGCAGTGTCACCAGCCATGTTGCAATCCTAAAGTAAAACATGCAATTAAACATTGATGTTAAAACCTCTATTATAACTAAATTAAAAATGCCCATCTCTTCTTTTGGATTTTCCCCAAATGCAGAGCCTGCTACAGATGTTGATATGACTCCCTTCACAGCAGTCATTCTGGTTTAATTAAATAGCAGCACTTGCTGACAAGAATCTTTATTCTGTAGGCACATGAGAATACAGCAGAAACAAGAACTTTACATAGCAAAGGTCATGGTAAGGAGTTTGTCAGAAAGTTCCTGAGCGAGTCAAGCTGTTTTTCTGTGCTTTTTGTCACGTTTGCAAATTTCCTTAGGGGATAAGAGGACTGCCTCTGCTCATCCACTGTGGTGTTGGCATTGTTCACTGCTTAATGTGGAGCTAGAGTATCTTATCTACTCCCTGCTTCAAGCATAAGTTTTGGGGAACTGCAACGGGACTGAAGTATTTTGGGTGAAACATGAATAATCTCATCACTGGTAGAGACTAGAATTTGAGGTTGTTTGTCAGGCACTGACAGTTTTTGTGTCCAGAAGTTCCTGAATTTGTTCAAGTTCAGAGGTCTCAGTAAAGTGGATTTTCTTCCAGTACAGTCCAGGAGAAGATCAAACCATCTGAAAAGATGTAAGCAATCTGAATGTCAGAAATTCTTTCTAATGTGCATAATGAAACATGTTTAAGTTTTCTTGGCCACTTGCTAGTCTTTTCCACTCCTTTCTCATCCCTTTCTCTGCCACCAGTTTCTATAATAAATTTTAGGTAGAGTTATGAACACCAAGTTTTTCCTTTTATAACCTCTGCTATTACTGTCTTGTTGCCAGATACCTTGAAAATTAGCCAGAAACTCAATTGTTTGATGGCTGTGTTCACTTGTTTTGAGACCTGCTTGTTTTTATGCACAGAGTTCTTATATTTAGGCTTTGGAACATTTGAATTTTGCAAATTGTTGAAGCCCAGAGATGGTTCCTGTGCACTGTTTCAGGCATCCTTGCTATGTTATATAATAAAGAAAATTTTCTATTTCACTTGCTAAAAGCATTAAATACTGCTTTACTTGGATAGCACTATCAATAAGTAGTTTATATCAACCTGTAGCAAAACATTTCTGGGGCCTTCGAAAAAGCAGGTGACTGGAAGTAGTCAGCATGGCTCTACTAAGGGTCAGTCATGCTTGACCAACCTGACTGACTTCTTGTCAAATGACCAGGTCTTCAGCTGAGGGGAGAGCAGTGGATTTTTTTTATTTTGACCTTAGCAAGGCTTTTTACAGTGTCCCACAGCATACTCCTATTTACAGGCTGAATGGGAGGATGACTAGACAAGTGAAAACTGGTTGAAGAGTCATCTCAAAGGGTGGCTGATGGTTCATACTCTGCCTGGACAGCAGTTACAACTGGAGCTCCTCAAGGGTCTGCTGTGAGCTACTCTGTCTTTTTTTTAATGTTTTTATCAGTGACCTGGAGGAGGAGGTGGAATGCACCTTCATCAGGTATGTGGTAGACACAGAACTGGGTGGCTCAAAGGCAGGGCGGCCATCCCGAAGTACTTGGAAAGGCTAGAGGAGTGGGCCCGTAGGAATCTTACAAAGTTCAACAAGGGCACATGCCAAGTCCTGCTTCCAGGATCGGTAACCCTCCTGCAGTGCTACAGACTGGTTGGATTGTAGCTTTGCTGAGAAGGACCTGGTTCTGGTGAACAGTAGGCTGAATACAAGTGAGCAGTTCACCCTGGTAGTGATGAAAACAAACAGCTTTTTTCCCCTTTAGTTGGCATTTGTTCCAGATGTTCCCAGGCTGCATTTGTAATACTGTGGCCCGTTTTGCTCCTGTTTTCCCTACCCCCAACAAGAACAACGTTGATGAACTTGGGGCAAGTCCACCAAGATGGTCAGGGAGCTGGAGTATGTGACCTGTGAGGGCATGCTGAGAGCCTTTCGTGGCCTTGTTTACCCTGGAGAAGAGATGCTTAGGAAGGACCCAATAGCAACCATCTGGTATATACAAGGATGGATACTGAGAAGATGGAGCCAGTCTCTTTACTGAGATGCACAGTGGGAAAACAAGAGACAATGGTCATAAATTGAAATGGGTGGTTATGTTGGAAAAATTTTTACTGTAAGGATAATTAAGAGGTTATAGGAGGTAACCTGTAAGCCTCTGTGGAGGTTTTCAAGACCTGAGTAGATAAAGCCCTAAGCAACTGGGACTGAGTTGAACTGTATGACCTCATAGGTCCCCTCCACTCTGAATTATTCTTTGAAGAATCGCCCACGGCAGGGACCTAAGTAGCCAAAATAATCAATACATTTTGTTTTATTTGGAAACTTTGTTCCTTGTGCGAGTGGCATTTATTTCTAGTGCTGCTAAATAAAATAGCTTGAACGTAATAATGTACTCTTGTTGAGTATTTTTGATAGTAAGCATTAGTTACTTGAAATCTACCTATTGAATAAGCAAGATACATTAATTGAATAAGCTCATTTCACCTAAGAAAGGCAAAATATTCTTTCTCAGTGTTGAAAAAAGTTTTAGAACTTTATAGTGATCAATATGTCTTGTCTCTCACTTGCCTTCACCCATTATTCTGAACCTTGTAGTAAAACAAAGCAATTTGTAGAGCATTTGTTGTTTGAATTTACTGGGAGGAAAGAAAGATACTGGAAAAGGGAACTAAATCTCGGTTTCTCTGAGATGAGTTCACTTCCTTCTTTGCCCAGGCCTATGAAAAGAAGCTGTTATCCTGGATGCTACATGTAGACATCTCTAAAACGGAGAAGGCTTTAGTCAGATTCATGCTGCAGAAGTTACATACTGGTATATCTAGGCATGGTGGATTTAACTGTGATAGCCCTTCTCACGCGTTTGTGAGAAAAGCAACTCGTAACCATGATAATTTTTGCTTATTAGTCAGGTGTCTTTCTGCTTTTGCTTTTAAAGAAATCTATAGTGGCTAGTAACAGGCTTCTTTGTCATGGTTTCTGTGCTTTAGAATAAGTTTGAATCTCAACTTTTAGTCTCTTTTCCTTTGAGTCCAGAATCTGGGTATATTCTTGTAAACGATTGCATTAGCGTGCCAGACTTTTCCATCCTCTCTCCACTTACTTATGCGTATGCACGCATGTTTATATGCAGGCTCGCTCTCTGTCACGTGGTTGTACGTATTCCTGGTTTGGAAATGGATTTGCTTACACCTCTGTGAAGGTGGTACGTATTGACAGTGGGAGTTTTTTTAGCAAGTAGTGGCCATTGAATGGTGTAGCTTAGATCACTTCATACTTTCATCTCCAACAAGTGAAAGGCATTCACGTGATCTCTTGCTGCATTACCTTAGACAAGTAGGAACTTCTTTACTAACTTGGCTGCTTCCAGTGGTTCATGTATTTTATTAGTTCCAGTCTAGAAGTTGCTATTAAGCAGTTCTTGAGCTATAGATTTTATTGAATGTCATGTTGAACGAGGAGAGAAATTGGTCAATTCTTCCATCTTACTACTTTCAGACTCACAGGCTCTTCTGCTTTATTCACCCCCTAATATACAAGGAAGAGTCTCTAAAGTGAATCTTTATCAGAAGGAAAAAGATCTGGAAGAAATTTGACTTTTGTACTACGTTCAAGGTAAGACTTTCAAAATTGTCCAAGATCAGATGACAAAAAGCATGAATACTGAGGCTTGCAAAATGGTACTATTTCTGAGGTCTTGGCTTCTTGCATATTATACTATTCCTACAGAATATTATGAATATTTATCAAGTATTAAATACTTCTGCATAATTATGTGGAAATACGCTAATGATCAGAGGCATATAAGCTAGCTGTGGCTGTGTTCCTTAACTAAAACAATTAAGTAGGTTGCTACATGTAACTAATGTTTAACTATGCAAAGCTGTCTTCTGGGTAGCATAGGTGTTCCCACTTCTAAAACTGATACACTAAGCTGCATGATATAAAATGGAATGTCTCACTAAATTGGCAGTGTCTTAGTAACTCTTTCTGGCTTACTTTAAGGTACTGTGCTGAGCTTGTAATTTCTCTATGAATGCAATATTATAGCTCTTGAGTGACATTTCCAGTTAATTTCAAAATATCAGGAACTAATTACGAGTTAGAGGGCAGGTTTTCTGCATTTTGGAAGGAATGGTAGATGTATTTCTTTCAATAAAGCCATAGCTTCAAGCAGCTATACAGTTGTCATCTGTCTGCAAGTTCAGTCAAGTGGTAGGAGCCATTGACATCGTTCAGCAGAGTGATACCATTGCCTTCAGCTTCCATGCACAGTTTAACAACATGTTTAATAATGTTTGTGTTGTTCCCACACCACCCCCAGGGAAGAGTGGAGGATATAACAAGGACCAGGGGGATAAAGCCTGTAGCAAAGTGGAATTCCCTCCAGTGGGACCAGTCTTGGGGGGAATGTTGATGGACTGTCCTGTTGACTGGGCTAGCATTGTGTTCATGGCACTCAAAGAGAGGAACTGAAAAAGTGGTTCAGAAGAATGGAGAGGCACATAGCTATCCCTTGCAGAGACGGTAGTTCGTGTAAGAAGGGGAATACAAGGCCATAGCATCCAGCCATAGAACGGATGGTGGAGACATTCACGTGGAGTCACTCAGAAGGATGTAGGAGATGTTTTGGGGACTGGAAGGTACAAGTAGCACTTAATGTAGGCAGCTGGTTGCCTAATGCTAGCTCTTCAATTTTGGGGGGGTGGAGACCTGCTGAAATTGGCACTCATTGTGCTGAATTCAGCACCTATTTGAAGGCTCAGATCAGCAGTCTTCTATTCATGTACCTATTTCTAATTTGTTGTGACTGTGTGGTTCTGTTTTTTTATATAGTGGGAATTATCTGTGTAATCCCCAAGCTGAATGTCTACTTTTCTTTTTAAACTGCTAAATTCATCAGATTCTTTCAGTTGTCGTTCTGCAAAAGCCTGAATACTTGAGTATTCCTTTGTGAGCCTTGATATTATTTTTTTTTATGGATTCCTAGTTTAATCCAGGCAGTTTGTTAAACTTAGTATAGAATACATGCAGGTTAAGCTTTACATGTAGTAAAGTGGTAAGACTGAGATGCGAGCTTTGGAAAATATAAATCATTTTAAAATATCTTGACATGTTGTCTCTATAAATGGCATGACAGGGTAGGGTGTCTGTCCCCTTGCTACAATTAATGTGTTCTTTTATGCGTCTTTGTGCTAAGATGTTCCCATCACCATTCAGTCCAGCAAGGGCATGTCTTGCAGCCAAGAGTGTACAGGAGCAGTAACCTTTGGTGGAGCTGGAGATGGTGTCTTAAGCTGTGTTATCCAAATTTGCCTGCAGCTGATGTCTGACCTGATGAATAGCATAAAATGAATGTTGAATTATTAACATGCTTGCTTCCCGGAATCCTTTTTGCTGTCAAGTCCATGTAGACCTATCATTACTGCATTGACTGTCTGTAATGCCCTTAAGCACCCTCTCTAATATTGATTTCTTGAAAACTGGCACGGTCTTCTTGCATGTTAGTTTTAACGTTCTTATTGATAAAATTGCCCTTTGAATTTTTGCAGGTATAGTTCAACACATATTGTGATACTTGCATAGTGGCGAAATTTAAAACAGTTTTTACTCAATAGATATATTTGAAACTTCAGCATTGAAATATATATTGTAAATCAAGAGAGTTTAAACTGTATTGATTAAAAGTGAGTCAAACTAATTTATTGTGAAACTGAAGTTGCAGTATTAATTGGACAAAACTTTGAGTATTTAAGCTTGAAAGTTGCCAAATGGCTGCTTCTTGCCAAGTACTCCTCTGTTTAGATGACAAGTGAAGCAGTTCAGATAGCCTCAATGCAGACACCTGAAAAAGATTCCATGTGTCCAGGCAACGATACTGGAGACTGCTGCCAGAAAAAAAGGTAACGGAAATTTGCTTCACTCTGCAGTTCCTAGAGATAGTAATTTTTTTAATTAGACTTCAGACTTTTTCTTTAAAAGTTTCTCTAGCCTGATAGAAAAGTAGAGCATGCTATAAAACTGCAGGGGGGAATACTGTGTCCTCTGAAGTAGTCTGACAAGCCATCTGTGATCTAAAACCTAACTTTCTATAACAAACTGTGGCTTGAATAGTATGTATCATGTGATTACAGGTATATTGATCCTGTTACAGTATGGCAGTATGTCATTATGTATCATGTAGGATCAGCTGCTTCTCTTAAGCATTTGTTTATAACTGCCTTAAAATGCTTTGAGATGTGCCTTATTTGAAATGAACCAAATCAGTTCAACTGGGTTGATTTAGGAAGCAGATAAATCTGTGTTAGCAATAAGGGAGCAACTTTCTAAGCAAATAGACCCTCTTAGAAATCTTAAGATGTCTTTATATTTCTAAGTGCTGATTCTCTTCATACTAATACAGTATGGTTACTGAAGTAACTTTGCTAATAGGCAGAAAAAATTTCTTAACATGGAAGAGACTAAGGAAAAAAAAGGTGTTCTAAAACTGTAATTGAGGTCTAAAAATAACTATGTATTTTAACAATTCCTATTTGGAGGCTTCAGTTCCTGTGTTATTTAAATTAGTTCTTTTGGAAGATTGTGTGTGTGTAGGCTGTTAGTTGATGTAACAGATGCTTGAATTATCTTTTTCCAAGTTGTGTGCTTTGCAGTAAACATTAAAATGCCTATAACATAGTCAGTGTTAATATTTGGCAGCTTGTAGTGCTGATGTTCTTATATTACTGATTTGAATCTGCTGGTGATTTTATTATGGTGTTGAATGACTTTTTTTGCATTTAATTTAACTCCTTTTGTATATAAACCTAGCAAGTGGTAACATGGCTAAAAAAGCCACAAATAGATCCAAGCGGTTAAGTAGTGTGGCAGAGAATTTATGCCTCCTGTAACTGTCTGCACAGGTACATCAGCAATGTCCAAGTTTATCTGCTGTGATGGCTCAGTTTTAGTTCATTTGTAACTGAAGACTTGCCCTTAGAAGATGAGGGAAGAATAAGAACCTTACTTGCATTCTTGGAAAGAGGGAAAGTCCTTCCCCTAATAATCAGTATCATATATAAAGAAATAAAAACCTACTCTTTCTATCCCTTATAAACTTGATAAAACTTGATTTCTGTCGTTGTCAAACATATCAACATTAGGGAATTCTTACTGTATTTTCTGTACCTGGTGCTAACTGAAATACTGTAATTTTGATCTTTTTGCTCGTTTTTCACTCCACTTTGTGGAGTTTAAATTCCTTCTAAATTTTGGATATACTCATGGTCCCAGTTAGGGTTGTGTGTATTATACATGTTAGGGAAAAATGTGATTAGTTGACATGCATATATTTTAATGGCTTAATTCCCCTGATAGGCAAAATGGGATGCTATTGTGCCTTTGAGAAACCTGTGTGGAATATTTGCTCTAAATACCAGATCTGTACAGAAAGACATGTTGTAGAAACAGGGTTTAAGCTTTTCTCTGTCAGGAGCAGCAGAAATACAAGATGTGGTATCGAAGATAAAAAAAACCTCCTTATTGACTTCAATGGTAGTAGCAAGACTTCATTCAAAAGCTGACTTGTTCTAAATGAGTTGCTAGCCACTAGATGCTAGGGTGAGATTCTCCACCCAGATGCAAATTAACTTTTGAGAACTCTAGCTGTTAGCTGGCTTAAAAATCACTGAACACTGTTCAGAGAAGAATTAGTCAAGATAGCCTTCTGCAGAGAATCTGTTCTTCCCCTTTGTGAGCATTTCCTATGATAGACTCACAATGATACCAATCCTTTGAAAACTATGAAACTTCCTGACTATATCCTACAGCTAGAGCACCTTAAAATTTTGGAGCTCAGTCACCTTTGCTGTCTTAGCAATGAAAGTAGACAATTATGTCAGGTTTCTTACCTCTTTATCCTATCACGTTTTGAAGTCTGCAACAATGGAGTTTCTTTATTATCCAAATGCACGTACTTGCTACAGAATTAACCGATCTGAAATCTGTTGCTTTCTCTGATTTTCCTGACAACTGCTTCTGTGAGAGTTCTTCATGGTCTTACACTTAGGACGTTTTCTTGAAAGGCTTAGCAAGAAAGGGCTAAGCCCTCTTTACTGCATAATCAACAGAGGAAGTTTTTATTTGCAAGATTACTTCTGGATTTGAATAATACCGTAGTTTTCTAACACCTTGCTCTTTTCCTGGGGAAAGGAATGATAAACTCTGGATGCTCTTTAATACTGCTATAGTAGCTGGAGTGGATGAGAGTTCACTTCTGTGTGAAGTGAGGTGTGGTTTAGGGACATGCTGTTTTGGCCCAGAGGACTTCTGAGTAGATGTGCCCTGTAATGTTATCAGATGACAGGTGTGGTAGATTCTTTCTCAAACACTTAACCAGTGCTCAGGCTGTGATTTCTGCTTGTTTTAAGCAGGTGGCTATTTACAAAATCTAAGTAATCCACCTGGAGTGACTGTATTTTTTTAAACATTGTTTTGAAGGCCAGATGTTCAGAGGCAACAAATGGACAGATGGTTGCAAACTGACTCATTAGCTATTGCTACCTAGGTGTTCTAGCTAGTAAGATGAGAATAAATTTACCTTATGGGGGAAACACCGTAGGAATGTGCTCAAAAGATAGGCACTTCAGTAATAGTAAACATGAGCTTATGTTGCCCATGCAAATCACTCTGGTATGTCTGAGCTGGAATTTTCAATCCCCCCATCAGGAAGGTGGATGTTTGCAGACTCTGCCCTTTGCATTAAGAAAAAAGAAACACAAACCCATGTGGAATATGAACACACCTTCCTCAATCTGCAACTCCTGGATTGCTGTGGAAGGCATATCTAGAACTTTACTTACACTGTAGCCATAATGTAAGATATGATAAAAGCTAGTCAGACTTTTGCAAGCTCTTCTCTGGAAAGTCCTAGCAGCCCCAATAAACACGTTTGTTCAAAGTAAAGTTCTTTGCTTACAATCCTTCTTTGTAGTTTAATTGAGGTTGGGTTTTTTTTTTTTGCGAAAGAACACAACACATAAATGCAGTACATTTTAACTCTTGAAGATACTCTTTTCTCCTTAGTTCGGCTGAAAATCAGGTAACTGAAAATGAACAAGTTTTGTACTTGGATATTTTTACTGAAGCATGTTAGATGGCCTTTCTCTTCAGCATTCCTGAAACTGGATGTTTGAAAAGCTGTCCAGCATAACTGATAGATGATTCCATACTTCTGTGCTCAAGTTATGCTAAGCATAACTCTGATCTCTTACAGGAGAACAGAGGAGTAAGTGCTTGTCAGCGATCTCCCAGTAGGCAAATGTAGATTGCATACGTGCATTCTGAATTCTAGTAAGGCTGCCTTTTGGTATTCCTTCATCTTCTGCTTGTATAATTCAACAGAGTTTGAGTTACTCATCAGCTAGATGAGCAGTCTCTGCTTCAGGCATTCACTTGTACCAGCATAGCTATCTATGTGGCTGACCAACAGACATTAGCATGGAAACAGGAACCAGCTGCTGAGAGCAAATATTGCTTAAGCTACCAGTGCTGCCAAGACATCTACATAGCCATAATGCGAATTTACTGATCTAAAGCTTACCTAAAAGAGAATTACAGAGAACTTAGGAATTAAAGAGCTGCCTTACAAATATGTATTAAAGATAGGTCTGCAGGAAAAAAGTTCAGAATAGCTTTTGTAACTGCTTTCTAGATGTATCAAAAGGCAGCTTTCCAATGCTGTAGCTTAAGTCCACCATTTGTGAGGTAATATTTAAAAGTATGGACCTAATTAGAATGCTAAGCCCGTAGTATTATCAAGCTTTTAGACTAGTGTAAAATACTAGTCTAATAGTGTGTTCCTGCTGGAAATTCAGCCTTGAATAGTTCAAATGACTAACTTGCAATAAAAGCTTGAACTGCAAACTTCAAACTGCTGAACTAAATTTTCATCAGAACCCCGAGTAAATTTATTTCAAGGCATTTACCTTTTTAAGAAACCCTGGGTGTTACTTCTAAAATGCAGTGGAAAGATACCGTTGCACTTTTTACAAAACCGTAATACTAGATCAACTGTTTCAAAAAGGATAAAGCACCTAAATTACTTCATAGAGTTTTTAGTTTCGAACTTCGGTTCATTCTCTTCCCTTTCACTGTTGTAATAATGAACATTTTAATGCAGCTTCCACATTTGAAGAGGGGGGAAAAAACCCAACAAAAAACCCCACACCCACAAAAACACAAATAGAGGCTTTGCCTGGTCTTGGTTGATTCACAATGTTTTTGTGTAGAACCAAGAACCACTTAGCAAATGCAGAGAGAATCCATCATCCTTTTATTACAAAGGATGAACAACTTTCTCTTTAGGGTGAAAGTTGTACATTGTCTCAAGTAATTACACAGAAATTAACTCCTGTTTTAGTTTGGGCTTTGTCATATATGTAGACTAAGGAAGAACTACTGTGTGAACTTGCAGCACAACTAGTGCACTCCCTTGGTATGCTCTTATATTCCCGGAAAAATCAGGTAACCTAACGAATGCCTCTCTTGAGAGGGATGTTATCTTACGTTTACTGTGTGTTGGAAACATGCAATTCAGAGGTTGCAGTATACTAGCTAACCTGTGGTAAGCTTACACTATTGCTCTTTTCCTTCTCCCTCCTAGTATCTTTTACTTCTGCAAAATCTTTTACTATCTTCTGCGTGAACCGGTTTACAATTCTGGGGGATGATATTGGCAGTGGTGGTACTGTGATGTCATAAGGTCAATTATGACATACTAGATTATAGCTCTTTCTGTTGATGTTCAGGGAGTGGGTTGGTTGGTTTGTTTACTTGTTTTAAAGCAGCAATGATTTGGTTATCTGTAAAAGGTCAGAGGTGTAGCTGGTAGTGGAGCAGAATGAAATGAGTGTTTTTCTGGTGCTTCTTTGACCAGAGTCTGGAAACTTGCAAAGGACTGGATGTTGTAGTGGGTTTTGTTTGTTTTGAACGTTAGGATTCAGCTTGAGGATTATTAGTGCTTTGCCACTGGGGTTATTAAGTATGTATTTAATCATCAGGAAGACCAGCATTTGATGCCTACCCTTCTGTAAAATAACATAGTAGTGTTCTTCAAATTTCTCTAGACTGTGTAATTTTTTTCATGTGCTTACTATTGAAAATTGGGTTTAGTTCTTTAGCAGTGATTTACTTATGACGGCTTTGGCTGCATATAGTCTTTCCCTTCTGAAAAAAAAATACTGTAAACACGGTGAAATTCAAATTCTTTATTAGCCAAGGAATATTTAAGTTGTGCTCAAAAACTATTCTACTGTAAGGTACTGGTGTCTTAGTAGCAAAAATTATAGAAGTTTACTGAACTAACTTAGTCCTACTCAAATATTGAGTGTTTACATACCCCAAGACTTAAGGAGCCCAAATAAAATGCTTAATACATCTTGTAACTTCATTAAGCCTTTAATAGGAAGCATTCAGCTTTATTCTTGTGATGTAATTTATGATTAGCAATCTGGATAAAACAGTTTCATTTGTGTACGTGAGCATTTTCTACACACAAATTATTGGGGGCTGGATATAATAGCTTGTTATCCCAAAGCTGTATCATGAATCTAAGTATCTTTTCCTATGGGAAAAAAAAATGTGCAGCTTATTTGGAGAAGTAAGAGTCACTACTGTGCAGAAGTAAGTAGGAGTAATGTCCCCTCTTTGTGCAGTGTTCAGTGGTGGAGTGTATATCTTAAGATATTTTTGTGTTTTGAGACACTAAATACCTGCATTTCTTACTTCTGAGAATTAGTGTAGATAGAATTTGGATGGATGCGAGCATATTCTGAGGTAAGATGCTTTTAGCCCAAAATATCTACCTTTGAATCTGCCTGACTTTAAGCAACCTGTCGCTGGGCTGAAAGTCACCCTTGTCTAATGAATGCTCTCACATCGTCTGTAGAGTAGAAGAATTTGGGAGGGATCAAGCCTCTTGCTTCTTGGGAAGCATAGTGCTTTTCTTCCGGTCTGCTTTTGTGAGTCAGCCACTTCTAAAGGCTACTGGAGTAGCATCAGAAGAACTGAGGCTCTTGTGTGCTTCATCACGCAAGCACCCTGTGCCCTCATAGTTAAGGGGATCTTCTGAAGGTGGGAGATAGTGCTTGAAGAGAGTTGCGTTCTGGTCATGCATTCTGTATTCATGCCCTAGTCACTGGTGTATTTAAGAAGAGGGAATTAAACTGTTTTGTGTAACTTTGTGAGTCTGCGGTGCTTGTGTTTTTGTTTTTTTCCTGAAGTTCTTGGATGTGGAAACAACTTTTACTGATAAACTTTTTAACTTTTTTGGGAGGGCTATTGCCATGTAGTCCAATACAATGATTTAGGATACTTGCTGTCTAGTTCTTTCAAAATACTTTTTCAGAGTTCAGTAATGATTTAGTGGATGCTGTTTAAGGTGTGGTTTCACAATACTCTGAGCAAATCTGAATCAGCAGCAGCTGCTGGTTCTGCATTTCTGGCATTGGCACTTGTGTGATCCTGATTTCCTAAGCTGGTTCGGAGAGCTCAAGTGGCAGAAAATAATTGACTTTTTCTGGCTTGGTTTGATTCCTTGAACCATCTATCCTGTTGTGGTGCCTAAGAAGAGAGAATGTTGGGGAAAATACAGGGCTTGCAGCAGCGTAATGTTACAGGCATAAAACAAACTGAATCCCTACAATTCTTCTTCAAACAGTAGCAAAGTATTCCTTCTTTTGAGCAATTTCTTGCTTGTGATACTTTTTGGTAGTTGAAAAGCACTATTTAGTGTTTGGAAGAGGCAAGCCATAATGACATGTTGTCATAGCTCCATTCTTTGATCAGTGGGCTTAAAGTTAAGGTCTGCAGCATGTCCCCTTTATCACTCATTCAGCTCATCAGAGAGCTGTAATCAGTTTAAAATCACCAGTGTTACAATAAGGCTTGTATTTCCCTCATGCCCCAGAGAAAGCCGGCTGTTATCCAGAATTCTTCCTGCGATAGTTCCTTCTACCAGTGTACTGTCATGGTAACTTTTGTAAGATGCAGTGGTTTGTAAGATTAAATAAGTAGTCCCTGATCCATGAAGGAATTTGGGCATTTGCATCCTGTTCAAAACAATGGGTAGATGCCTTTGTAGATACACACATCTGAATTGTTAGTTATCTGCTACTTCTACATTTTAAGCTGAATTTATGGTTAATTTTCTAGAAACTACTTTTAAAGAAATGTAATGATTCTTATTTCAGAGCAGCTGAAATACTTTAGCAACTGAAGCTTATTGCTTTTGTTTTAAACTCTTGTGCGTTTTTTTACATCTAAGCAAGAAGAAGAAAGAGCTTACAAATTATACATGCTACACTTGGTGGGTTGAAGTCTTGTCAAACACTCAAGGAGTGTACTCTGTCATTTGAGCAGGTGAATAAAATTAAGCCAATAGCACTGTTAACCTTAGCAGGCATGCAAAAGCTATTCCTTCTGTTACTGAATTTAGGGACTTGAATGCCTGGTAATAGGCTAGATGACTTTTTAAGTGCTAGTCTGTGCCAGTGAAGGAAATAGGAAGAAAAATAAATCTGATTCTCTGTTAGCATTAATCTTTAATATGGTGTTTAGAGAGTGTACTGAAAGGTCTTTTGACATCCAGGCGTAGCTTTAGTTCAAGCACTTCTATTTAGGAAAAAGTTGTATTCATGAAAAAATTCATGTACAAATCTGTTGTAAACCATCTGGAGTAGCTAACTACTTTCTTTGTTTCTTTTTAGGAAATACCAAAATAAAGCAGATGTTGTGTCCTGTACTGTTATCTCAAGGTTTTGCAAGTCATTCTGTTATGTGCTTCTTGGCAGCAGGAATGTAAACTAATTCTTTCAGCACTGAACTAGAACCTTGACAAGGTTGCAATTACAGGTAAGAACAAATTCTGCCACTTGAAAATTTATGGGAAGGTATAATCGCTTTTACTTTGATTGTGTTTTAATTTGCAATTTATAATTAGCCAAGAATTTAACAGAAATTTCAGAACGGATTGGATAAAAGGATGTGGTTTTTCTTCTTTAAATCCATTTGAATTTTGCTTAATCTTATTTTTAATAGGGAGGAAATATACCTTAAAGTATAGCTTCTCTCTCCTATAGTACAAAGTAGTGTTAGTAAATGGAGGGGAAAAAAAGTAATTTTTCGACACCTAAATGTGTGCTGACTCAGATTTTGAGGAAGGTATTTTCTCACACAAAAGACTGTACAGTGTCAGTCAGTAAAAGTCATGAAGTGTTTTGCCACTGTGTGTTGAGATCAGCTTACTGTCTGTGTGTGGCTTTTTTCCCCTCAAGGTCTGTATTTCCTTAAATGTGCTAATAGCAGCAGTACTGCTTAAGTTACCTTTTTTAATCAGTTACAGAAAATCTCTAAATTTTTGTTACAAGTCCACTGTAGCTTCAACTCTTGAGTCACCTTTTCAAGGGTAAAGGTTGATGTCTTCCTCCAGGTCAGTGAAAATGTTTTGGCTGCTGGTTTTGTATCATAACTTTATCTGACAATGATGGAACTCTATATTAATTAAAAAAAAAAAACAACCCACACCACCACAAATACCTGTCATAGAGATTGTATTTTGGTTTTTGTATGTTTCTGAAAAAAAAAAAAAAACACCCCACCCCACCACAAATACCTGTCATAGAGATTGCATATTTTGGTTTGTATGTTTCTGAATAATTTATTTCTGTTTTTAAACAGGGAGTATGTGTTTTGAAGACTGTCCATGAAGTAGCTTTATTTTATATGCTGAATCTGCCAAATTATGATCAAGTTAAGGCCTTTCAGTCCTGATTTCACATTTTGGTATCTTTGACAGGAAGAGTTGCTTGCCTTAGGCTACATTTGTCAATAGTGGCAGGACAAGAGTCTGGACTGCTGGTATCAAGCAGTCTAATATGTCTTACTCTGAAGTTGGATGATGCATTAGGTCAATGACAGGTTTGTGCCAAGGAGGTGGCATTGATTGTTCTGCTGCTACAATGAAAGAAGGGTTCAAATGTGTTTGGGTTTTTTTTTGTTACCGTTGTCTTGATTGAATGTTTGTACTTAATTTGCAGTGATGTAATAGGTTGAAAAAAGGCACTTAACTCTTCTTATACTGTGCAAGTCATAGACTAATTTATGTTGGAATGGACCTCTGGCACTCATCTAGCCCAACCCTTGTGTCTGACTTACTCAGATTTGTGTGTGTGAATCAACGTCGCCCTCAATTACGTAAATAAATGGCTTAGTGTTTTACTGTGGTTCTGCAGACCTGCTGCAGAACACTTATTCTGGTCTTTCAGACCTGTTTAGGAACAATTTATTGATGATATGAATTGGTGATTCATTGCTGCACTATTCTCATAAAAATGCATCTGAAGCTTTTGGTAAACAAACATTGAAAAAGGTAAGAAAAGAAGTTGTCTTAAATTTCTAAATTTAGAATAAGGGACAACTCATTTTTAGTGACATACAGCTTCATGCTAATGAGTAAAAAAAATTGTTCAACTTTAATACCAATAGTGTATCGGCTAAACGTTGGCTCTCTTTCTTCAAAATCTTAGGTGCTATTTCTTTAATAAAAACCTGGCTGCTCGTGGTTAGATTGATTGAGAAGGAGCAAACTAAATTTAACTCTAAGTAGCTGATCTCGTATTGAATTTAGAGAACAAAAAAAATGATTCTGCATAGAAATAACTATAAACTCTATTACGGAAGAGTCATTGCTTTGTAGTATCCAAATGCCACACGTGCATCTGTTTTGAATAGCCTAGTCAATAAGCATGTTCTCACTTCTTTATTATAGGAAGTATGAGCAGATAGAGGCAAACAAAAGGAATTCCAGTTAATATCATGGGCTATAAATCTCGCCATAGTATGGTCAGTAGGGATAAACAAGAATACAGTGCCGTCTTCTGGGTAGTAAAATAAAGCCACACCTCATTGCAGAGTTTGAGTTAAGGACAAAATGTTACTTCAGGGATAGTAAGCCCAAACAGGTAATACCCAGTTTAACCAAGTAGGCCCATTTCACTCGGATGCCCGTGCACCAAACTCGTATTTCAAGAAAATGGTACAAGAGCATGAATATTGGCTTACGCAGAGCTATCTCGGCTCTTACAGACTTTAGCCTTCATTCTGTTCCCATGGAGGTGCTAGAAGCAATACTCTGTTTGCTTTGCACTGGCCCAATTTGTTGTACTTGGTGAACCAGCCTGGGTATTTATGTATCTTACACATCACTTTTTGTATGGTTAATCTGTAACTCGGATAAACTGTTTGCAGATAACAAAAGGGATTGAATTTCCCAGACTTCATAGTGTTTGGAGGAAATCCTGGTAAAGAAAACCTCAAGTTGTTACCTGGAAAACTAAGATGAGTGACATTAATGAAAAGATTGACTACAGCAGTGCATTTCTTAGTGAGAATGACACTGCATTACTCTTCTGCAGTAAGTCCCTAGCTGTGGTGCCAAAGTGAAGTAAGGGCTGCTTGCTGTCAGAAGTCACACTGGCAAACACAGAATTATGTATAGCTAACTAGGAAGAACACTGCATATTTTTTTTTTTTAAGCTTTCATTTGGCCATAAAACTCTATGAAGTTGATTTCTGCAACCTCTGTAAGGGTGAAGCTGTGCATGATAAAGGCTTGGTGACTGTAAAAATGCATCAACCTGGGCACTATTGTACTACATGCTGTGATTGCAAAGCTAGATTCAGAGTCCACTTTCAAGTTTTCTGTGAAGTTCATCCTGAATATCTGAGGTATGATCTCTAACTTTGCACCTACCAAACTGCATTCCAGAAAAATAAGAAGCAACAGCATAGAAGTGGGCAGCTCGTCCATGAGAGACAGATGGTTGCCATGTAAGCTGAGCTTGAAGATCTGCAGTTACCTAGCTTCATCCATGTTTTAATAAGGTGCAAGAAAGCAGAATATGAAACGAACCTCTGAAAAGACCACGAGCGTATATGTTTTTCTGGTGTTAACATAGCTAAAAAGGTTATAGCTCTTAACCTAGGTCCTGGTGCTCCTTTCTATTTTTTTTCCCACTGTCTTCCCCATTGAAGGTTACTGCCCCCTTGGATCTGCTGTCTAAGCTGCTGGCTTCTAAACCCACTACGGTCAAAGTCACAAAGTTTCAAAATACTAAAGCTAACTTTGCACCTCTTCAGTGAAAAGTTCAAAGAGTAAGGGCAAAAATGTCTTAGCCAGCAGTTCTGAAAGAAAAGAAATTGCTGGCACAAGGTAGTGGTGAGTAGCTGAGGCAGAGCAGAAGTGATAATGTTTTCAGGTATTGCTACTGACATTGAAAATAGATGTGAATCCACAGTGTTAAATTACACCTGTGATTGTTTTGTACCCCCAGACCAGTTTAAAGTAGCTGAAGCACATTGTCAAATCTTCATCTCCTTTTTAACTTGCTGGTTTAAAAGTAGTGTGGTGGTGGGGATGTTGCGTGTTTTGGTTTTGTTATTGTTCCTTTTCCCCAACTATTGTAATGATAGAGATGCAGAAATTCAGTTCAAAGTTACAGCTGTAGCTCCTAGGCATGTATTCTTCCTGGTGATGGGGATAACTTGCAAAATTTTTTAGATTCCTGGTTTAAAAGCCTGTTGGGCTTCTTTCATGTCATCCTGGCAGGAAAAGTTTTTGATAGTAGGGTCTATATTAAAGGTTTATATTGGTACTTAATTTCTTCGTGTCAGTATCTTTGGTCAGCTGAGATCCTTCCTGATGGTGACTCCCATGGCCACAGATTATTTAAAAACAAAACAAAAAAAACCCTCAAAACAAATAAACCCCATAGTGAGTGGACATGAATGATAATCGCTGTCCTTTTATGTAGTTCATTTTTAAGTGAAAGTAAAATATTCAGATCTCATTCTTAGATTCCAATAATTGCTGTTAGACTCTGCCAGTACTTGTGGCTATGGAGTTAGAGTAGCTGTTCCAGCCAAGCTTCAAGTAGAGCTCTTGCTCAGAAACTCACTAACTATTTGCCTAATGTAAATTTATGTAGTGCCAGCATTTTTAAGGTCAGTAAGTCAAAAGCGATCCCAAGTTTTCTGGGATCAAAAATAAAGATCTTTAAAGCTGGTTTCACTCATCAAATGAACTTGTATTTAGTATACATACAGTATAAATAGTATAACGTAACTATGGTGATAGTATAATGATAGTGTATTGTAAGTAAACACAAGATTAGTAAAAGATTACTTACAACATTGTCACTCTGTTTCTTGTGGAAATTGAAGGGTATAGGGAATCTTTATGAATGTCAAAACTATCTACAGTGTGTGTAGACACATGTAATGCATAGAGTGTGTGTATGCACATACATACACACTAGAGAGAGAGTGTAAGATGGAGACAGAGGAGCTTCCAACCAAGGCTAAGTTTGAATTTTGTACTTAAATCAGAAAAGTTATTTCTTCCTGCACTTTCAATAAGCTTTGAAATTGTTTGTCACAGGTACCTTGATTTATTCGTCACTTACATCTTTAATATCTAGTGCAGCATTTTCTTTGTTGAAACGTCATTCTTTTTTTATAGCAGGAGCACATGTGTTTTGTAACAGGAAACTCTGGCACTGTTTCTTTTCCACAGCACTGACTTATTAAAAATGACTGGCCCGTTGAGTGAATCCTTCTGAAGAAGAGACATTTTACAGTACACTTTTATGACCTAAGCCCAAAAGATTGATGTTGGACCCTTCTCATTATATGAAAAGATACATTATTGCCTTTGGGACTGTTGGCCATCAAGGTATTAGTCTAGTTCTGATGTTCTCTTTGAAACTGACGTGATCTGAAAATTATTTTATAGTATCTACAAAAACTTTGATTATGGCTTTTAGACCTTTATAATCTCATTACGTTTTGGCTGCCTTCATGACAACCAGCAAGTAAATATTTCTGCCTGTTAAATATAAATCTATATGGAAAGGAGCATGCTTTTCATTTAAAGTAGCTGCCTATTTCCCCATCGTGATGTAGTAGAAAATCATGGGTATCTGTAACTGAGCAAGAACCATTTGCCATTTTATAAGTAGATCGTGGGAGAAAATCAGTGGGTGTGGTTGTTTTTCTTTTAAACAGAGAAATTAAAACTTACACGCAGACCTGATTTTAAGACCCTTTACTGTATGGCGGATCTAATACCAAGAAAGTCTTCACTGTGTAGCTGTAGGGAAAAGGATACTTATCATTAATTTTTCTAGTGTGTCAGAGGACATGGCTTTTGTCTTCGTACTTCCATACCTCAAAAGGGTAGATGTCTTTGTTTCCTGAGCCTGAATTATTGCTTATGTTCCCTGTGTATGAGATAAGGACCTCATGTAGTATTTGTATCAGGTAGGAAACATCAGAAAAGAATATATGTTAGGACTTCAGAGAAGTAAGCCTTGGGTTAGGTTTTTGCCCTGGGAAAGGGATGTCAGCTTTTGTTAGAGACTCACAGCCCTGAACTCTCTTGGAAATGGCTTGGCTATTTATTTAATACTAGAGGTGAAAAGTGTACAGTAGAGCGGTAGCTAGAGCCGCTGCTTTAGCAGCGTATTGCTCAGATTCAGTTTCTTCCATTGCCAGAGAGGGAGAAGGGCCAGTATTTTCTTCCTCCAAAGGCCTTCCGAAAGCCTTTGAGCCTTGGTGATTATTGGCACTTACCAGGTGATTGATTTTTTTTAAATTATTATTCTTATTCTTTTATTTTTCCCAGGGATGGGAAGACTACTGGAAGAAGGGAATCCTAGGTTTCCATTCTTGATCTGAAGAATATATACCATTTTAGAATAGTCTGTGGAGCATGGATGAGAACTAAGGCCTTGTCTATTTCCAAGGAAGTTTTGGGAATTACAGTAGACATAGTCTTGCAGATTTTGAAAGTTTCAGCTAATAATCTTATGTGGGGTAAATATTTTCACCAGAAAGAAATTAAATTGTTTTCTCAGGCCAAGGGGTGGATCCAGTTGCTGTCTTCTAACTATGTAATGGGAGGGTATAGAGAAGGTAGAGTTGTGTAATGAAAGACTAAGAGGCAAAGGACACAAGTTGCACTAATGGGCGTTCTGTTTTCATTATGAATGTGGTCAGGCATGAACTGGTTGCTCAGAGGCTATGGAATTTCCATCCTTGGAGATGTTCAAAACTTGACAAGGATCTGAACAGCCTGAGCCATCTTTGGTGTTGGATATCATATTGATTGAACTTCGAGTAGGGGTTTGGATTAGATAAGTTCTAGAGGTCTCTTCCAACATGAATCGTTCTATGATTCTGTAATTTGTGAATTCTGACCTGACTTAAACATCATCTAGGTGCTTGTGTCAAGATTAACTTCTATCTAGCCTAGTGTGCTTAAAATAAGAGATGGAAACACCAGGTTAGACCTATGGTAGGTTTTGCCTTCTGTAGGATTTTTGCAGGTCAATTTGGCTGAGTCCCATTTTTAGGTGCTCAAGTCTGTTGACTGATCTAGCCTGAGATGTTAAGAGGGACAAAACTAGATGTGAGTACCAGGGTGCTGTTTTTCCAGTGGAACTGTTTTCATTTTGGAGAAAACAGGTAGTGTTTTGTTTGTTGTGTTGTGTGTTGTTTGGTTTTTTTGGTGGTTTTTCTTTATTTTTTTAGCAAAGCAGCTTTAAAAAAAAAGTTTGGTATGATACCACAAATCTCATTAAAATATCTCTGATTTATGTAAATAATTTGTACATAGGTAAATACACAGCTGAGTTTACTGCTAGAGATAGTTGTGTGTGTTAGCACTGCAGATGTGAAGTTCAAATTACATTTGTGCGTAACACCTGATTGGAATACACTGTACTCGCCTGTATGCCATGTCACCTGCTTGTTACTTTCTGTAACTTCCTAGTATTTTTAAAATGCTAAAAGTTGCTACTGTTAAAAATGAAGTTTTTAACATTACAGGTGTTCATCCATTTTAAGTAGCCTTTGTGCCTCACTGTCACTGATAATTTTCATTGAAAACCTGAGTTTCAACGAGTCAGTGAAATCACTGTTTCTTTCTTCCATACTCACTGAAATGGCTTGACTTTTTCAGCTCGTCTTCAAACCAATTGCTGCCTTACATAGTCTACATAATATACATAGTGATAGAAAGATTTCTTCTTCCACGTGTTTGGTGTCTTTTATAGGACCAGCCATAAGTTGACTCCTAAACTTACTGTTATTAAATAGGATATGTAGAATATCAAGAATATAATCTTGAATAATATCTTTCTTTTCAGTTTCTCACTCCTTCTGTGCTGTAAGAAGTGAAGTTACTTATGAAATAGGTGAAGCTAAGAAGTGGAACATGTGCTTTTGGTGGTTTTTTTCAACAGTATTTTTTATTTTATATATATAAACCACAACACAGTACTGAGCTCACAGGCTTTTGCAATTAGATAGGTTTTGATCTTTTTCCTTACTCAGTTGTATGATTTCTTCCACACTTTTGATTTTTAAGAACATAAGGACATACTTAACTCAAAGGAATCTCATACCAGGTCTGAAGTGTTGGAGGACTTCTGTCATTTTGGCAGCATTTCAGTTGTGTATTACATTTTACTGGTAAGAATGTTTTTGTATGCTTTTAAAATAGCTTTATATTGTGTGTAACTTGTGAATGAGTGCTCATCAGCTATTAAAATCCTTTCATGAATCTCCTTTACTGATGTTACTTGAACTATTAAACTATGTAGAACTTGTTCAGCTCTTAACTGAGAACATCAGCTGCTGAAAGCACTAAGAGCACTTGTTTGTGGTGGTGTGTAGCACTGCCTTGCTTTGCTTTTATGACACCATTTGACACTGATTCTTTTTTGTTTGTTTTTTCAAAGCAAAATCAGATCTTTCAAGAGAAAGGGTTGTGAAAAGCATTTTGGCTGTGTATCTCACTAAGTAATGAATACCTCATTTCTGTTGCTATGTGTTGCTTCCACTGATTTGCAGTGTTGCAAATATTCTTTTCCGATAAAGAAGGAAAAGTCATGATGCAAATAACTGAGCAGAATGTAACTTACTACTTTCACTTGCAAATTACATACAGTGTGAAGCTTACAATGCATGACATAACCTTATGTAGTCATTTTGTCTTCATCTTTGCTATCCCAGGTAATATAATTAGAGGCCAGTGGATGGTGACTATAGAGATAAAGAATAAAGATAATACTTGTGGTTTCTTGTGCCTGAAATTCATTAAATAATATCATAAAATTGAATTGATTGGGAAGGTGGGTGAAGTTTAGGATGGTTTGTGTTTGAAAGGGCTTAATGACTTTTCAAGTTGTTAAAAGTACGGAAAATATTTTGAGAACGTTAGATGGGGCTTTGAAGTCATTCTGTAACTTGCTTTTTTGTACTAGATGTGCCATTAATCTGTGAAATTGGTACTTCTGGTTTTGCTTTATAAAATCCATTTTGAGGACTATTTTTGTTATATGGAGTAAAATCAAATTGGCAACAACCTTTGAGCATGTTCTCCTAATCATTCGGTTTTACTATAGATTCTGCAGCTGAGGAGGTGTACCTTGTACATGGAATGACCATTTTGGAGAGCATAAGAGGCTCAGGACACTTTTTGTCACACAATTCCTCTTTTTTTTTTTTAATGGCTACTAAAGACAATTTACTAAGTACAAGACTTGTGTTTATAACATCAGACTTCTTGATAGCAGAAGATTGGTACATAGAGACAACTAATTGTTCCGCAAGTGTAGAGTTCCCTAATAAATGAGAAATTATCAAAAAGTGCGGTAGTATCTCATAGCCAAACTAGAGGGGGTAATTGCATAGTGTTAGCATTTATACTGTCCATGCAAAACCTCAATTTCTAGCTGAATTAAGAAATCGTCTTCTCTAGCAAATCTTTCTAAATCTGGAGTCTTATTAGTGTTTTATTCCATGTCAGAACAGATAATTTAAAGACTTGTAATGAGAACATAGCACAGTACTCAAACATAAGAGCTGTTTAAATTCTGGCATTTCTCAGTTGATGTGACTTAGCCAGGTGCTTTCTCTCTAGCTTTTTTTTTTTTAAAGAAAAAGTACATCAAGTTATATGATGTTCAGTCTCTTAGAGAACCACATTGCTCCTTTTGCATAATGTTAGTAGCACCTGAATCAAAGGCCATTAAACCTGAGTTAAGACAGACAGTAAAACTAGACTAAAAAGTAAACCAGATAAGGAGTTGCTGCAATATTTGGGGAAGTTTGTCTAAGTAAGACAGAGCGGGAGATAAATTTCAAAAGAGGCGTAACTGGTGAGCGAACTGTTGGGGTCTGTGGAACATTGGAGATCCTTGGCACTTCATGGAGGTCACTGCAGCAGAAGTTTGGATTATCTGTAGGGAAGTCCTAAAGTTTACCCTAAAAAGGGAGGTGGGGTGCAGAATTTAACTGTAATCTTTTCCTCATTGCGTTGTACTGTTCTTTTTATCTCTCCTGTCAGAGTAAGCTGTGTATTCAGTAAGCTGAAAATGTGTTTAGATGTGGGGAATGGCAGAAGTAAGGATTTCTTAAGCTCTTTTTCTGACCTGGTAACAAACTCTTAAACCAGAACTAGGCTATCATCACTCTGCAGGCTTGGTTGGTGGGTACTAATGTGTCAGAGACATAGTGACTGATTGCTCGTGGCAGAATTATCTCAAATTCTTTTTGGGTGAAGGTTGCTATAATTTTCATATCCAGTCACTAAGGGTTTCATGGCGCAGTCGTTTTTAGCATGATCAGAGCTTGCAGTATCTGAGTTTCTGAAGTTCTCAGAAAAGTACTATGGGATCCGTGGATTAAAGAATGTATTCTCTGCTGACTTCGTGAAGTGCAAGGTAGTGTAGTGCAGGAAAGGAAGTCACAAGTCCTCTAAAGCTTCAGCATAGATTACTCACATTTTACCTGCAGCTTGCTCTCTGGAGATGGTTCTTTCTTGTATATTTTGAAGTAGGTCTCCACATATTGAAGAACAACTAACTTTCTGTGGATTACTTTATTCCCTTAGATAGCTCGTATCTCTTGTAACTGGATAAATTTTGAAATCAAGATCAATGCATCTTTGAACTTAATCACATGTAAACACGAGTGTTTTTTAGGGATGGTAAAAATGGAGATGTTGTTTTACAAAGGACTAAATATAATTTATTAAGAGAATCCTGTGAGAATTTTTCTTGGATTGAAGTGGGATTTGCCTTCTTGTTTCCTTTGGCAGATGGTCTACATTCCCCTATTGTCACTTTTGCCATGCTTTACAAGAATACAGAAGTAGCACAGTACATGCAAAGCTAGTGAGACCAGTCAGTTCTTATTTATGACGTATTAACTTTTCTTCATGCCACAATAAAACTGGAAAGAGACTAGGAGTCATATGGTAGTTATTTTTCCAGCATGAATTAGTTTCTGCAGAGAATGACAAAATTGGCAGGGCTGCAAAGGTACGTGAATTACTCTGCCTTCATATGGAGAGCCTTTAATTATGATGAAGTAGCTCCTTAAAAGACACAACACCTCACCAAAAAAACTCCCCAAAAATGCAAACAGGGGTCTGTAAGTTCACACTTCATTCATGTCATTTATTAATTATTTTTTCCCCCCATTATAGTTGTTGACTTCTGCACACGTGCATGCTTTATCACTTGTTTTATAAAGAAGAAACGCGGGAAAGGGAGAACAAAGCTTATATGCAGTGGTGGTTTTATAAATAAGACTCTTCTTCTCTGTTTTCCAGATTCAATATTGCATAAACATGGGTGCATTTTTGGATAAACCAAAAACTGAAAAACATAATGCTCATGGTGCAGGGAATGGCTTGCGTTACGGCCTCAGCAGTATGCAGGGATGGAGAGTGGAAATGGAAGATGCTCACACAGCTGTTGTAGGTATTCCCCATGGCTTAGAGGACTGGTCCTTTTTCGCTGTCTATGATGGTCATGCGGGATCTCGTGTTGCAAATTATTGCTCCACGCACTTATTAGAACACATCACTAACAATGAAGACTTTAGGGCGACAGAAAAACCTGGATCTGCTCTTGAACCTTCAGTGGAAAACGTCAAGAGTGGAATCAGAACTGGCTTTTTGAAAATTGATGAGTATATGCGCAATTTCTCAGACCTCAGAAATGGGATGGACAGAAGTGGCTCAACAGCAGTGGGAGTTATGATTTCACCTGAGCATGTATACTTTATCAATTGTGGTGATTCACGTGCTGTTCTCTATAGGAATGGACAAGTCTGTTTTTCAACACAGGATCACAAACCTTGCAACCCAAGGGAGAAAGAGAGAATCCAGAATGCAGGAGGCAGTGTAATGATTCAGCGTGTCAATGGTTCATTGGCAGTTTCTCGAGCTCTGGGGGACTATGACTACAAATGTGTTGATGGTAAAGGCCCTACAGAACAACTTGTTTCTCCAGAGCCTGAGGTTTGTGAAATTTTAAGGGCAGAAGAAGATGAGTTTATCATCTTGGCTTGTGATGGAATCTGGGATGTAATGAGCAATGAAGAGCTCTGTGAATTTGTTAAGTCTAGACTTGAAGTATCAGATGACCTGGAAAAAGTGTGCAATTGGGTAGTGGACACTTGTTTACATAAGGTATGTAACTGTTTTCTCCAAGCAGCTGTTCTAAAATGATCTTCTGTTTAGATGGGTACAGTGTTAACAGCAGTTCCTGGCCTACTCTTCGCCTTCTCCCTCTTCCTTCCCTCAAACTTCTGTACCCATTTGACTATATATTCTTGCTGAAGAATATACAGCCTTATCCTTTTGCCTGGAGAGGTAATAGCAATTGCAAAAATGAAGGTTTATTATTTTCTCAAATAATGCTTGCATATAGTTCCAGCTCTAAACTTTGTTTCCGAATATGACATTTTTAAAATGAATAAATTTTGTGCAAGGTGGTTTTTTTTTTTGTTCTTTCAAGTTGGGCAGAGTTTGTATCCTTTGCATAAAACCAGTGTTTGCACCATCTCCTCTTCAAGGTATGGTTTGTCTGTCATCTGAAGTGGTGTCCTCAGCTCATTGCTGTAACTTAGATGGAGAAGCACTACTTTTGCATCTGAGCTTGCTTGTACTCCTCAAATGTAGAGTTTGTTCGGAGCAACTACGGGTCGGTCTACAAATGTATCATAGGTATACTACTTCCAGCATTCCCTGAAAAGTGCAACTCCTACTAGTGCAAATAGAGTTCTTTTGCTAAGCCACACACCAAACATGCAATTTTGAGGAAAATATTAAAATTCAGAATTCTAATGCTAAAGGGTAAGTAATTTTTTCAGAAATAGGGTGTATTCCAGCATAAACCATACATTGTATGATTGGTTTAAATGCCGTGACTTTTCTGACCAAGCACTTGACCAACCACTTGTGAAAGGATGGTCATTCTAGTATACTTTCAGTAAAACTGAGCCCTGACCTCGTGTTTATTTTATAAAGTCAGATCCTGGATCTCTGCAGTTTGTAATGATATTAGAATGTTGTCCTCTGTCTTCAGGATGTGTATTGTACCATGTAAGATTAACTGCTGCAGAAAATAGGTGTCCCCATATACTTGGTATGAAAGGGAATGTGGAGTAACTCCTGAGTATTTCCGAGGGAATTTATTCTAATGTCAGATTCCTACTTAATTTCTTCAGGAGAAGGAGGAGTTGTGATAGATAATAGGAACTATCCAGTAGGTTGGGTTTACACAGAAACGATATGCAGTGACTAATGGGCCTTAAATTTCTACCAAAAAAAAAAAAATTAAGATCTTGGTTTCAAACCAGGAATTTAAATTATGGTTCTACTGGATCTCCTTGTAAGAGACTTAGACACTGTGTTTTTCAATTTGGCTGTGGATTATAATTTTGAAAATTAAATATGAGCAGGAAAGTGGTATCAGAGCTTACTAGTGAAGAACTGGCATTAAAGTTAGTATCTAAAAAAGCTGTTGGCTGATGTTGCTTAGCACATGATAGTCTGTACAGTCAGCTTGGCCGTACTAAATTAATTCATATTTTGTATTTATTTTCTTCAATTTGCTATGTATGACGGAGGTGCATTCTGATAAACAGATTTGTAATGAACGTCATGTCTTACATGAATGCTCTCAAACTGAAATAAATTAGTAGCTGGAGCTAGCTATTCTAGTAGTCTCGGATAAGTATTCTGCATTTCATTTTGCAGCATGAGTTGTTTTTTAACTTGGCTTAAGGTAACATTAAATGACTGTCGAATTTCTGACCTGTTTTCTTGATATTATTTTTAAATGGTTGACATGTAAATAAGTCCATTAAATATGTTAAACTTTAAGACTAAACATACAATAAAAATCAGTAAAATTAATTCTAGTGAGTAGTTTAGTTGGGAAACTTAGAATTTGTTGTTTGTCAAAATACAGTTTTATTGCAAGGTTTCTTTTTTCCCCAGGTATCTCTTTAGTACTGTATTTGGAACAAGTAATAATGTGACTAGAACAGAAAAATGAAAAATAAGACTAAAGATCCTAACTCTTCTTTTTGCTTTGTCATATAGGGGAGTCGTGATAACATGAGTATCGTACTAGTTTGTTTTTCAAATGCTCCTAAGGTCTCAGATGAGGCGGTGAAAAAAGATGCCGAGTTGGATAAGTACTTGGAATCACGGGTTGAAGGTAAGGCGTCTGTTTTGTTCATTAGAAATGCTGTCGTAACCTTCTTGAGCATGAAAACAAAAACCCTGAAAGGCATGATGCCACTATATGTTGGGTCAAATTCAGGCCTGGTTACAACTCTGAATTTTTGTGTGTCAGGAAAAATGTTTTTAAGCCACGTGGTTAGTTTATCCTGGTATTCCACAAGCGTTTTCTTAATGTGAGCTTTAGGTTTTTACTTCTATCTTTACAGGTCAAAATGCAACCACTGACCTTGCAGAGTGTTATATCAGCTAAGTAAATTGTGATATTGTTAATGTCTTGCTTATAAAATGCCATTAAAAGGGATACTTGTGATACGTGCTCCCTTTTTTTGTGACAATTTTTGGCAAAAAGAAAAAGCTGTATCGGGTTTTCATGAAGGGACAACTTATTTAATTATCCAAGCTTTCGTAACTGCTTCTATTTAACACAGCTGTGAGTTTTATTTTTTACACTGGCAACTGTTTTAAATGCATTTTTGCAAATACTTAGCAGTATAAATGATCAAATACCTATGAATACAAGAGCCTTAAATCATCCCTTTGGATTCTGAATGCTTACCAAGTGTCTGTGTATGTGTGAATAAAAACCATATAATCATCTAGAACTTTCATGGAGGACTAAATTTAATTCCTAACCAGTTTCTTTTAGTCACTGATTTTATAACTCTCTTTACTTATCCAAAAGGTTGAATGCAACTTCTTCCCTTAAGCAGAAACAGTGAAAGGAAAGTTAGCTTGACAAAGAATGGAAGACTTGCCCTTGTACATTTATTGCTTTTCTGCAGCATTTTTTCATGTCAGAAAAACTGATGTTTGAAGCAGGCTTTCAAACTGTTGCCTCTAATTAAAAATCTTTTATCGCTAGTTAAGGCTGTTCTCAGGTCTGACAGCTATATGTAGTGGCCTCCTGGTCTCTTCAGTCTTCTCAATTATTCTAGTGATCCAGGTATAGTTCAGTTTTGGTAGAATTGACTGAAGTTCAGGGCTGATATTGAAAGTTTGCCTTTTTTATAATATTGTTCTTATGTTGGCACAGGGTTTTTGCAGAAGCAAACCGGGCATGAACTGAGTTCTTGGAACAGTTTGTCTTGCTGTTACAAATGTTGCTAGGATAATACTGTGAAGTAGCAACATTGGAGAGGCGCAGTCCTCAGAGGTTTTGAAAGCCTTGTTGTTAATGATTCTTTAAACTTCCCTAATCTCATCAGAAGAGTACTGAAGCACTGTCACCCACTTACAGTGATGCAACTTCTTGACCCGTTTGTTGGAGCTATCAGTTATAGCAACAGTATTTAAGGAAGGAAAGGGTTTACTGAAGAGAAAGCTGGCTGAGATAACTTGTACCCTTTCTTGACTTGTTTCAGGCCTGAACTTCAATATTCTGATCACTAGATCCAAGTTTAACTGTGCTTCATGAAGAGGGTGGTCCCTTTGTAGATGGATAAGAGTCATCTGGCCTTCTTAGATGTATTTGTTCCAGGTGCTGAGACCAGTGGTTTAGCTTTATGCTATAGCATTGCTGTCCTGATGGTACTTTTCTGTGTTCATGTTGAAAAATGCGATATTGGCAGTCTACAGGACTGTTCAGCAGAGTTCCATGAAAGTAATTTTAAATTTGGGTGCCAAGATGTTTGGGACTTTGCAGGTCAGAACCAGCATGAAGCCACCATCTTGAGACTGTAACAAGGTCTCAATTACATAAACCACAGCTCTGGCTGCTGACTGCCTGAGCTTGAGCATTTTTTATGAAAAAAAGGTATGACTGACCAAATTATCCCAACATGGATCCGGAAACTTTCCAGGCACCCAAGCAAGGTGTGTATAATCTGTAGAGGTAAAATACTTAATTTGCTTTCTTACGACTATTTGATGAGAATTCCTAATATAGGACTGCAGCACTATCGCATACGAGACAGATGCCACTTCTGTTTTTCTTGTTGGTTTTGGTTTATTTGAATATATGAGACACCTACTGGCTTTTTAACATGTTGTAATGGATACTGAAAGGACTGATTGGACATGCTTTTGTTAGAAAGTAATTCATATCCAAATCAGTAGCATTAGGTATAAATAAGAAGTAATCTGTAGATCCGAGGAGATCAGGAATCTTCTGAGAGTGTACAATAGCTAACCGTTCATAACTTTTCTTAACACTAATTCAGTGTAAAATGCAACAGTGACATGGAAGTGTACATGCTGCCGCTGGAACCCGGTTGGCGTGGACAACTGTTAGCTTTGCCACTTTAGTATCAGAAATTCTCAAACTTATTTTAATGCTAGGAGTGACACTCTAGGTATTTCATCATTTAATTTTTCATTTGTGTGAAACAGCTGTGAAAATCACTCATGTTCTTTGTCTAGATATCTTTTTTTATTACACTCTTACTTAAGCAAATGAGGTGGACTTAGACATTTTTTTGTTTGTGTCAGTGTCCCAGTAATCTAGATAGTTGATGTAACAAACCTTAATCTTTAAATATATATAAGGCCTTCAGGCCATGATACAAGTTACCTCTGAATGGATACAAGTTATCTCTGAACGTGCTGGTGTTGTGTGTGGTTTTTCCCTCTTGTTTAAATGGGATCTAAATGGAAATGGCTTGCATATTTGTAGTTTCTGCTGAGATTAGAGAGAGCTAATGGTCACTTCAAATGCTAACTCTAGGCCTGTTTCTCAGTACTTGGTTTACATCCCAGACTTCCTAGATGACACTAGTTAAGATAAATACCTGTTATCTTCCTGTGTCTGAGTAGAGTACATGAGCTGTTAATAGGCTCTGGGAGAGAGCCAGGAGCAGTTACCTTCACTGACAGCAGTCAGGTGTGCACTCAGTGGTTACTGGTTAGTATTCCCAGCTTCTCGGTGGCTCCTCTCTCAGTTAGCAAATAGGTGAAAAATGTATGGAACTGCAGGATATTTTATTGCTTTCATAAGTGAATGTTAAGAAGATTAATAGAAAAGCTGTCAAATAACTTCTGATCAGAGTGACTGGATTAACTGAGTGATGTAGGAAGCACTATTTGCTAGTGACAATGCAGTGTTGTAGCATAATTGAGTTACTACTTTAACATATCAAAATAACTTCTTAGCAGGAATGTATTTTAGCTATATTGTCATATTTAACAAGTACTACGCACACCAAAAACAAGTGGAGGGTTTGTAGTCTGAACTGATGCAGAGCCATTCCGAATGTAACTCAAAATGATTGTTAAGTGCTCCAGAGAAATGAGTTGCTTCAAAGCTTGGACTTCTGTTGGTTCAGCTCTTCTTGATTTCTGCCTTGCCCTGCATCAGTTCCCTGTGTCATTCTGTGTTCTGCTAATTGGACAGAGTGCAAGTCCTTTAAATGTCAAGTATTTAGCAAGGAATGAGAGTTAGCATATTTGAGGAAATTCTGTCAAGTGGAGAAAATAAAGGAAATGGACTTCAGGAGGACTTGAAATATTTACCTGTTTTCTAACAAATTTTTGCATTTATAATAAATTCTATGAAACTGTCATTTTGACACAGCCTCCTTAACTTTTAAAAAAAAAAGTTGTTGGACTGCAATTTTTACCTTACATTTGTGCCTTGAGTATTATTAGTTCAGAAATGATACAGAGAAGCTTGTAACAAAATGTTTCAAACCACTAAGCAGCATGGGGAGAATTGTTTGGAAACATGTTGGATTCTTTTTAAAAAAGTAGTCTGATTTAAAGGTTTAAGTAGTGAGCAGAAGTACTTTTAACTTTAAAAAAAAAAACAAGTGGGGGAGAGTGTGATCTCAAGTGCTAGAGTAGTAAGGAAAAGTTTTGGAAGGTGGGAACATCTTTTTGATCAGGAAAGGAAAACTGCCATAATCAGTTTTGCATTCAACTTTAGACTAAGCATAGTCTGGAAAACAGTGCATAAGAGAGCTGTGTCTGAAAGGTTTAAACTGCCTTTAATTCTAAAAACTTAAAGCCTGGTAGATAAGTAAACTTAAAGCCTGGTAGATAAGTTGTGATGTTGATAATATGGATTTGATCATCTCTTCTGGTTATTTTCAAAAGACAGAAGTTGTATTTCTTTAGATGTATTCTAAATATAGTTTACACCTTAGGATAGTCGTCTTCAGGGAAGTATATTCGTTGTAATTTATTCGTAGCTCTGATGTGTTTTGAGGCTCTGAATGTGGTAAGCTAGGCAGCTAAATCCAAGAATCTATGTTCAGTTACAGCAAGTGATTGTATATAGTGAGGCTCTGTAGTAGATTGGCATTTTAAACATGTCAGACTAGATGATGACTGTTTCTTTCAAAAGGCAAATAATGGACTTTGTGTTAAATTATTATGTGCAATAATGTTTCTTTATCTGCTAAAGAATTAACAGCTCGCAGGTTATGTGCAGTTGGTTGATAGCCAATAACAATTTTATTTATACCTGTAGTAAAAACCTTCTGAAAAAAATCAGCTTGTCTTAGAACTACTAAGCTGCAAAGATGGAGATGTTGTCAAAAATACAAGCTATGAGTTCTCTTAGATACTCTTGTCTTTCAGTAAGTGACTAATTTAAATCAGGGCAACATTGGCACTTAGTATAAAATCCTTTGGGACTTCCTGAAGCAATTTTAGTTTGATCAGTGGTCCTGAAGCAATTTTAGTTTGAGTGGTATTTGTTCTTAATGAATGTACACTGTTCAATATGGAAAATTTTTCTGTTCTCTTGTGGACTTTAAATTTGAAGCTGACTGGACTAACCCATCAAACCTTTTAGACAACAGGTTTTTTCACTGCTATGCTTGGGCATTTTAAGCTCTGGCTTCGAGAGGAAGGCATTTTTTGAGGCATGCTTTTTGTTTGTTCAAAAGCAGTTTAATACTTACACATGTAACATTTGTAGTCTGTCTTTGTACATTCCTAAGTAGAATGCTGAGATCCTGTGTACTTGTACAATGACTTGAGTTAGTAGTTCCATAAGATCTTTCTGGAGTTACTAAAAGAGAATTGTTCTTTTAATACCAAAACAGAGTTTTTGTTTTAACAGAGTTATTAAAAAACCAAACTCAGCAAGTGACAGTTTACAGAGATTTCTAGTGGAAGAACTGTATACCAAAGCTCTTTTGCTAGTATGGGTCTTGAGGTTGATAGAATGTGTATAACTGTATTCCAAAGCTGCCCATTCAAGAGTATTCTGAAATACTTATGAGGTTGTAGTCATAGCTTGTGATTGAGTTAGTTATGATGGTGAGCACAGCCGTGCTTCTGTGTTGAGTCACTTAATTGGTTAATTTCCAAGGTAATGCAGGTGTTGCACAGTAGTTAAGTTATGCTAGGTCAGTCTTTTCTTACTGCCACTTTCAAATGCTACTTTCTGTTCTCTGTTTTTCTCTGTTTTGTAGAGATCTGAAGTTTGGTCACAGGAAGAGAAAACTAGGCACAGAAGTCAATTAAATTCTCTGATATGTTTCAGTTTATTTGAAAGGGTGTACCAGACAGGCAGTTAAAAAAACAAACAAAAACCCGAAAAAAACCAGAAAACAAAACACACTAACCCCCAAATCATAAATAGGGGCACCTGTTCTATGTAGGCATAAATGGTCTTAATAGTAGATGAATACTCAGTTAATACAGTGAGTTGGATGGTGCATTTTACATATGTGGAATATATACTGTATATAAAACTGATTTGTCATAATCTTATAGCTGGAAGTCAAAGGAGATGCTGGAACATAGCAAACTTGTAATGCTGTCTGGTTGGGGACTTGCATTATATAAAATTTGGACATGAGGAAAAATTTCTTTACTGGAAGAGTGGTTAAACATTGGACCAGGCTGCCCAGGGAAGTGGTTGAGTCACCATCCCTGGAAGTATTTAAAAGATGTGTAGATGTGGCGCTTAGGGCCATGGTTTAGTGGGCATGGTGGTGTTGGGTTGGAGGTTGGACTCAATGATCTTAGAGGTCTTTTCCAACTTTAATGATTCTATGATTCTATGAAAATTGAAATAAAATTTTGTCTGAGTTTTCAAAACGCTTATCTCAGAGTTAAGTGTTAGGCTTTTAGTGAAAAGTATTTTAGGAGTAAAGTAGACTTCGTAGTAGACTTTCATGCATTTGAATATATGATAATATCAGGAAATGATTCTTTAAGTGTCTGAATTATATTAGCAATGCAGATGTAAAAGTTTCTGCAATCGTGTTTTGCACGTTCAAGGGGAAAAAAATTAATTGCAGGGTTATTCTTAACATCATAGAGGTGAAAACCTTCTAAATGCCTATAAATCTGTTTCTGAAAATGTTTGGTTTCTTTCTCTAGTGGCCTTTGTCAAACAAATCCACAGCGTGTATCTGCTAACTGATGTGTAATGAAAAAAGGTCGTGCTTGGTCATTTGCTTTATTCTCAGATTTTCTATTAGGAAGCTTTTTTTTTTTTTTCTGAAGAGAGGGGACATGTTCTGGATGAAATTATTCACCCTAATATCAAAAAAAGAACAAGGAGATGGTCAGTTGCACCAGAATTCCTGATTTGGCACCTTCTAGCAATGGGGAGAAGATGCACATGGTTCAGTTCAGCACTCCCTGAGAAGTGGTTATACAGTATAAAGTAAAAGTTTCCGGTACCAAGAAATATACAGCAATCCTTAGTTGTGATTGCTTTAATTCCCTTTTAAGAAGATACAAAAATCTAATGCTTGCATTAATATGTAGTAATTGCTGACTTCTGTAGCCTTTCTTCTATTAATTCTTGCTATTTGTCTACTTTTAGTAAGTACAGAACCAGATGTGCTCTTGGTATAAAATGCCCTATATGCATGACACATTTCCTATCAGATGTGACTCAGCAAAATTATATTATAGTGGTACAATCTACTTCTAACTAGGTAGAACAAAAGGACGCAATGTATAAGAGGACTTGTGGCTGGCTTGTGTGAATGCGTATGGAAGAAGTGATCAAAATCCTAAGATTCAAGCCTACACATTCAGCTGTCATTTCCTTTGCTAGCCATGATTCATTCTTAATGGATGGATGTATGGTAGTATACATAAAGTTTCATAGAAGAATGTTTAATCACTTCTAGTAGTAGTATACCTAGCTTATTCATTGCAGAGATTGTATGGTGCTGACTTAAAATTGGGGCTTAGAAGCATAGTGCCTTACTTGTTACGGGGTAGTAAAACTATTCTAAAAGTAGAATTGCTTTTGGGGGCTTTCCTACAGATCTCCCTGATACAGAGTAAGTGAGTACCTTGCAAGCACTTTGTTTTTAGTAGTCCTGAGAGAAGCCTGCATACCACTTGCTTTCTAGATAGGTGATAGACATCAAGAGGTTTAAATACCAGGAAACTTGGGATACAGTGTTTAAAGCAGGTAAGTGATGTGCTTTTCTGCTGACTTCAGAAACTCAAATTGTAGCTGCTTCTGGCTTTAGCTGCAGGCTCCAAATCAGGCATCCATAATATAATCAATTGATTGTAAGAAATTTAAGTGATTTGTTTATCTGGATGGTAGCCAAGATACAGACTGACTGAAGTTTTTTTAGGATTATATTTGAGAGGATTCATTCTTCTTAATTGTTCTGTTCTGTGGCTCAAACAAAGAATTTTTATCTAGAACAATGTCTACAGGAAATGGCACTCCATTCCTTAATTTAGTTGATTTTCAGAAAAAAAAGTCTTAATGTGGTATGTGCACACAAATACCGTTTGTAGATAACTTAGTGAATCTTTTTCTGCCATGGTGGTAGTTGAATGACTAGAGGCTGACGACTGGCAGCTGATAGTGTTATGCCTATGTGAATGTATACGCAGCTATTACACGTTTGCCTTACAGCAGCTTTGAGGAATAAGAACACGTGAAGATTTACTTCAGTTTAGGCAGTTCTTTTGCAAGGTAGAAGAACTTACTAGCACTGGACTTGTGTGATACTTCTGCTTTGAAAATGGAATACCGTGTTATTAATTATTCATTGTCAGTTCTATATTCTGTTTTGGCCGCTTGAGTGATAATGGGCCATTATATATGCCTCTTTATTGCATGATGGTCTTAGTGTTTACGCACCGGAGATTCAGGCCTTTGAGAATTCAAGGTGTTACTCACAGTGAAGTATACTGAATTCCTGGGAAGCGTTGGCTTTACGGCATGTAACTTCTGAGTATGTGTTGCAATGCAACAGGAAGGTAACTGAAACAACTCCCAGCTGTCATCTTTTTGCGAGAGAACAGGCTGCTGTCTCCAGGGTATTTCATCCAGTTCACTGGAAAGGCAGACCATGGATTTTAATAGCTCTGTTCCACCATGCAAAGGCTGTTTACTTAAAATGTGAAGAATGTTTTCCTGGTTACATGTGACTTTTTCATAATGTCTCTGTGAAAAAGTGATAGTATCTTGTGTATTAGCATCTAAAGGAATGGGTGGTATTAATTCAGTAATCTAAGGCCTTCTTCTGTTTTTAAATTAGAAATTATGGAAAAATCGGGTGAAGAAGGAATGCCTGATCTTGCTCATGTTATTCGTATTTTAACTGCGGAGAATATCCCTAATTTACCACCAGGAGGTGGTTTAGCTGGCAAGTGAGTACAGTACTGGAATTTCTTGAACTGTTTAGTTCACTGAAACAAATACTTTTATTTAAATGTTTTAAAGCTTTCTTATTGTAATAGCTATACTCAAATTAAAGAAAAAGTTATATTTTAAGCTAGTTTACCTTTTGCACTACATAAACATTTGTGTCACTGTTCCCACTCCAGAATGGTAAGAGGAAACAGATTGATCATATTCTGGTACATAACACACTAGTTTACTATTTCCATATGGCCATTTTAAAAAGTAAAAAATATTTATTCTTGGCTTTTTACTGCTTTACATTTGTTAAGAACTATCAATAATGTAACCAGAATATCAAAATACCAGCTCAGTTTTCTTGATGTCGTGCTCCCTCCACCACCTAATGTCCATAATAGGTTTGGGTCAATGCTTGTTTGCTCAGCAAACATTCTCATAAGAAAATTGGTTTTCTTTGTTTTAGTCTTAAACTGAATGTTAGAGAAGCAAGAGTATTGAACTAGGATATGCATTTTAAAACTTAATTGGAATAAACATTCAGGAATGACATTGGTTTTCTGGGGAGGCTAATGGTGATGTTCTAACAACCTATAATTCAAGGATTTTAATGAACAGAATTTAGGATTGCATAAACAATTGTTAATCTAGAATTTGCCAAACAGTGGGACCCATTATTACTCCTTAGCATAGGTCATGTTGCTTCTGGAACCCTTGTATTTTTCAAAATATGAAGTCCTATCCTCTGAGTATTTGTGCATACATCTATTTTCATTGTGTGTACTTATTAATTAGCACTGTTTGCCATGATTATTTTTCTTCTAGCCTTGAAAGTACCTGTATGTTCTGGGCCTTTTTCTCCACTTGTGTGCATTCCAGGCATTCAGAGAAGTTGTGGTGTGCCTATTCTTCTTAGTGCCTCTCAACTGCTGAATGAGTTGGTGTGTGTTGTTGTTTTGCTCATTTATAACTGCATCACATACTGCTTCATTATTCTGGAACCTTTGCATATAAATTCTAGTTAAATTAGTTGTGACCCAGGTTACATTTTTAATGGGCTTAGGTTCAGAATTTGCCTTTTGATGCCTTTCTCTCCATTTTGACTTTAAGTCCTGCGTTACAGAAAACTGACTTCAGGAGGTGTACCTGCAGCTTTTTTTAAGAGAATAGCATACAGTATTGAGTAACTTTTTCCTGGCCTTCAAACTTAGGACAAAGACAGGCAATGATGTATTTAGTTAACTTTGCTTGCAGGATTGAGCTCCTGAATGGAAATTTTGAAAAAGTACAACTACGTAACCCAAAACCACATACCGTGTAACCTAAAACTTTTGTCCTAACAAGAGAATATTCTTTGTCTTGAGATCCTTATCCTGTGATGTTACCAGGACATGAAGAGTTCACACTTTGTCCTTCTGTTTGAACTCTAAGACCTGACTCAAACAGGTTGCAGAAAGAGCTTGTCTGTGGCTGACATCCTTGGTTTTAGCACCAGTTACAGTTGCTCCTGGTTTTTAGTATGTCTGAGCTGGAGAAACGCAATGCAATGTTACCTTGACTAGACTATGTTTGCAAACCTTAGGAACCTCTGAAGTAGCTCCACTTCTACTGGCATTGTATACTTCCTTCAAGCATCTCACTTGTGTAGAAGCCCGTACTGGCTCATTCTTTCAGACAGGAGATCTAAAGGTGTCAACTCCGCTGTGGTCACGTGATGGTGGTCCTTTAAAATCTTACTCTTCAAACACTGGCTTCTGGCTTGACTCGGATCCCCCTGTAACTTCAAATGCTGCCAAAAGAATGGTCACTTATTGCTGAAGAAAACAAAAGTTCTGAGCCATCCTGTCAATTGGGCATTAGTACTTCCATTCAACATCTTGCTCCTGAATTTTCCCTTCAAAGGAAAGTACAAAGAAGCATGCTGTTCAAAGAAAGAAAAGTGAATTGCAAAGATAGGAAAATTCCCAAAGGCTTGAGTTTTAAGTCTGACTTAAACCCTCTGCAATGGCTATCTGCTGTTTCTATGGCAGCCTTGCTTGGACTGTCTGGGTGTTTTCTGTTACGTTGGTATGAGATACCATTGCTCTCCGTAGTACAGACATTTGGTCAGAATTGAGCCATTCCACCATCACTAAACGTGGAACTAAATAGAGAGAACCTTTTCCTGAATCATCTGCATAAAGATTTAGTTTCTTTTCTCTAGGAAAATCTTCCTTCAGTGCTGATGGATCCCATGCTAGCTCAGCCATGCAACCCTTCCAGAATTCTTAAAGCATTGACTTTAACTGTTGTGCCCTTGGAGAAGTTGTGTTCTTCGGTGTACTTTTCATATCAGACATAATTTTTGAAAGTGCCACTATCAGTTTAATTCTGAATTTCTTTCCTGGAGCTCATTCAGACACAGCCCCAAACCATGTGTGAACAAGCACAAATTGTATATACACCAGTGTCTTGAGGCTTCAAGTTGTCAGGTGTATCTGTTGTGCCTGCCTTCTGCTTGTCTTGGTAGATAAATGCTAATTTCATCATCGACATATGTTGCCTCTGAACACATGATAGCACGGTGTCTTTTCAGTGTTGTAGGTTAGTGGTCATCCTGAGATCTGATGCACTGTCTCTTGCATTCACTGGTCTGCAAACCATCTCCCAGAGTTCTGAGTATTTTAGTAGGTACTGTTTTAAATGCTGGATCATGACTGGAAAAATATATTCTGATGCTGGACACTAGATACCGAGATTACCTGATTTATTGCTTTGTCTCAGAAGTTGACATGCTTGCAACACTCCATTCAAAAACAGAGCTGTTTTGAATGTGCTTTTGCTTCCACGGTGTGAACAGAACAACCTCATCATACTAATCAGACCAAGGATCGTTCTAGCTCTGTGTCCTGTCCATAGGATAGCTGAAAGTAGATGCCTAGGGAAGAATATAAAACCAGGAAAATATGTAAATTCTTCCCCTATCATTATTATTTCAGTTTTCAGCTTCTCACAGCTGAGGTGCTTCCTGATCTTGAGGTAGTTTATGTACTTAGTGACTTTAAATTTCTCTTCCATGAAGTTAAATATGTTTAGAAGGTGCCTCATCAAACTTTTGGCATCCTCTGTATTCTGGGGCAGAAAGTTCTGTTGCATCAAGAGCCATCGTTGTGTATTTTTGAGACGTTTGCTGCTGCCTTCATTTGCTGCCCTTGTGCTCTTTGTTTGGAAGAGTCAACAGTCAGTGCTTATCCGCATTCTATAGGACATCGTTTTTATAGATCTTGGCCACTTCCAGACTTGAGAGTCTTAGTTCATGTAGCAGTTCTTTTTTGTTGAAGCTGTCAATAACTTCGATCATATTTATTATACTTGTCTGAACACTTCCCAGTTCTTACTATGATTTCAAGATGTAGGGACATAAACTTTTTCCCCTCAGAAGTCTGTTTATACTTTGGGTTTTATTTTTTGAGAAGCTGCTTGTGCTTATTTTGCCTGCCTGTGAAGGTTTGGCCTTACGTGGCACTGCCAGAAAGAAGTCTAGCTAGTGGCATTCGGGTTTTAATTTCTGCAGTGTGAATAGACGCTAGACAACACATCTCAGAGGTTGTGTACTCTGGGCACCACACTTCAAAAGTTTGTAGGCAAGTAGTAACCTGTGTGTATGTAATAAAAATGGGGGAAAGCCCAACTGTCTACAAGTTCCACATCCAGAAATAAGGCAAGAAAACCAGCAAACTTGAAGAATTTTGTTATAATAAGCAAAATATAGGTTTAAATGTTACTCTTGGCAAAATCTGACTATGCAGCTGGAACTTCTAAAGATGTAAAGGGGTAGACCATGAGGAGGGTAAGGTAAGAAAATGTTTTGCCTTGTTTAGTCTTTACAAATCCTGACTTACTGCTAAATCCCCAAACATCATATTGAAAGTGAGTAAAGACGCTGAGAGTGGGCTTCATCTTTTTAAGAGGCAGGTTAAAGGCAAAACTTCTTAAACACTTTGAAATTATTACTGTGCTCACTTTCTAAGTTCTCAATGTTTTGAACTCCTTTGTGCTCAATTTTTTTAAAACTTCTCTTTTTAGGCGTAATATTATTGAAGCTGTGTATAGTAGGCTGAATCCACACAGAGAGAACGAAGGGGTAAGTTCCCATTTTGATTGCTACACCTCTTTGTTAATGAGAACATCAAAGTAGTGTCATACATTAAGCAAAAGTGTACATCACTGGCAATAAAGTATTATAAACACAAAATACCTATTGTAGCATACAGTTCATTTTGACCTTGTTTTGGATGGATCTGATGTAGAACTTCATCCTCAAAAAGACAGCAAGGTGACACCTAATTCTGAAAGACTTTTTAGAAATTTGACTACTGCTTTTTCAGTCAAACCTGTGAGACAACAATGCAGGGTTTTTCTAAATTATAGCTTATTATTGTCAAAAATTATGGTCAACATATTCATTGCTTAACTAGCTATTATGTCTACTGTCCAGAAATCTAGTAGAATAGAGGGCAAACACTTCGTATTGTCTTCTGTAAGTGTGGAAGACCTTGGTACACTGAATATAAAAGATAACGAGGCATTGTAATATTGACTACTTTTTTAGAGTTTACACTATCTTTAAATATCCCATGTATGGTGGTCTAAGGAAAGTGTAAAGTGATTTTAGTTTACTTCAGTTCTGATTTCTAAAATGGCTTACATTCTTCTGCCCAGTTCCTAATAAGCTGAATTTTTAGTGTGTTGAAATACGGTTTACTGTAACTTTAAACCTGATTATTAGGTGGTTCTTAATATTAGTATAAAGAGTAATAACTGGTGGTCATATCAGTTGTGGTTAAATTTGTTTTAAAAAAATCCTTGGAAAACTGAAGAACTGATTAAAAAATATTACTGCTGGTACACATGTTGTCATTTCGTGTACAGTTTATGTGAACTAATCTGTGAAGGTACCATTCATCTTCTAGTAAATCCTTTGTCATATTTTTTCTCTTCCAAGATGGCTACAAGGTCCTCAGGTAGTCATTACAATGAATGGTGTTGGAGAGATGTCAACTTTTATTTTAAATACTCTGAAATGATCAATTGTGTGCCTTGAGATTGTGAATATGCAGTGTCACCACAATTACTGTGTTTTTCCCACTGTCATCTTCTCTTGGCTACCTATGTTTGGTTTATTCTCTTAAGTTAGAAAGCTTATGTAGGTGGAAGGGGCCACTATTGTTAGAGATTTCTTCTCTATTTGTACTCTAACTTTTCTGATTTTTAGGATTTGTTCCTTTTTTTAGTTTGAAAGTGATAGAGTATACATTTTTCATTTAACTTTCAACAAATTGTGCAACAGTACCCCAAAACAAGCTAGACAAAATTTTCCCCTTTTCAGCTTCTTTAGTCCTTCAGGAAACTCTGCACCTCTATCAGCCTGTTACTACTTTTCATAGTTAGCCAAAATTTTGTTCCTGCTTTTGGGGTAAAGTTATTGGTGAAAGTGGTTTATTTGAAGATTATGGCATAGGTTTTATAAGTTGGTTGTTTTTTTTAAGGAAAAAAAAGTTTGTCTAATGGTAACTTTCTAGAAATACCATATGCCATAGTTGCATTTATGATGCATCTTTTCTAAGTTCAGATTTACTTTTCAATAACCATGCAAGCTCGCTGAAAGTCCTAACATACAGTACAGCATCCTTTTGTGTATTGGCTACTTCCAGGAAATTTTTGTACATCATCCATTATAATTTAATAAAACGAGGTAGCTGAACTAAATATGCAAGTTACTCATAAAAGAACATAGCTTTAACCCTTATTACCATTAATAGCTTTGACCTTTATTGCCATTAGAATCCCTGGACAGTTGTTTTGAGTCCTTTTAATTTGGCTTCTTTAATATGAAATGCGAGCAGTACGCTCCGGTCTCTACTCTGTAAACTTTGCCTTCTGTTGGTATTTAGTGCAAATCTCAATAATGATTTGGATGATGCATTTTAAATACACTGAATTAAATTTTAGTTTGATCTTGTGGTAAGATGTCATTTGCCAGTCAGTACCTTTTCTTTCCATCCTAACTGATTCTGACTCAGAGCAGTTTGAGAGGAGGATGTGCCACTGGGTGAAGGATGCAATTCCTGTTTGCACTTTCCCAGCACGTAGGAATTGTTATCTTACTGTCCTTGACGTGGATTAATTTAGTGGGCCTCATCTCTGAGGTGATGAAAACATGACTTCGTCGCTAGTCCTTACTCAGTTCCAGGTATATATGCGGTGATCTTAGTCTTCTGAACGGAATACTCTAGTGCACGGGGGGTGGGAGGGACGGTAAGAGGGAAGGAAGCTGTTCAGTTGCTTATCAGACTCTCCACAATGTCTACACATTGTGATAATGTTGCTACACATCTCACATTTAAACAGGAAGCAAAGGTAGGAAGGAAACACACAGTACATCCCAATGATGACATTTCCAAGTGAGACCGAAATCGAACTAATAATGCCCCTGTTAGAAACTAGTATGAAGCAAGAGTGGATCTTCATACTAAAAATCACGAGCTGCAGACACAGATGCTAAGTCCGCAGAGCACAAAGGTGCACTGACTTGCGCTTGAGAATCTTTCCCCGTGTGTAGTTAAGTGTACACGTGTCTGTTAGAGCGTGGGCGTAGTGCAGAATACTGCTGTTACTAACTGGAAAGTCTGCCTGTGGTAGTCATCTTCATCTGATTATTTTATGTAAGGCTAGAATCGTTTTTTTAACCTTGACAAAATAATAATGTAACTAATTGCTAAAATATTAATGCACACGGGTAAAAATTTTAAACACAAAAACCCTACAAAAACAACCCAAACCAACCAGATTAACTTTTGCAATTGAGGGTATGACAGCCTTCTAGAGACTATACTTTTTAGTGTTGAACAGTTTAAACTAGTTACCCTGAGTTACTGTGAACTTGGATCACAATAGCTTTGCAGTTAAGTTTTTAGAAAGTATATAAATCAAAACCAAGGTGGTATCCTTTTCGAGATTAGCTTTGTTTTTACTCAGCTCTGTAAAGATTTCAGTTAGTGTTGTGCTTAGAATTTTTGTCATCCAAGCTCATGATTGTAGAGTACCTTCTTCCAATTCTTCACGTGTACTTTCTGAGAATCTTTAACATATAGCCTAAATAAGGAGATGTTGTGTGAGTGAGAGACTGAGGAGTGAAAGAATCCTTACTACAGCAGCACTCAGAGATCGCTAGTGTGGCTTCAGGGTATAGCAGTCATAAGTCTTTTTTTCTTTTAGGCATCTCAGCAGAGTACAAGTATTTCGTAAATCCAGGGCTGGAGAGAGCCCTGCATTGGGCTCACAAAGAGCAGCTTTGCCAGTGTTTCAGCAGAGGGACTATAAATGTGGTGGCTTGTGCCTTTACAAGTATGAGTGAAATCATAGAAATCTGTTATGTATTGGGGCTTGGTGCTTTCAGCTCTTTAAAGGGCATTTAAAAGAACTTCTTCATAGCTAAATAATTATCACTGTAATGTTACAATGCTATTGAGTCGGTGTTCTAGTTAACATGTTAAAGTATTACTCTTTCTCTAATGGCTCTACTACTTCAACCTTTTTTTTTTTTGTGTTCCTAAGACTAGGAGGCTACTATCTAGTTAGGCTACTTGGGTGTATATGTGTCCTTAGACACAAGGAACAATGTTAAAATTACAGTGGCTGTGTTAATAATTTCAGTGGCATTTGTTTAAAGCCATGTTTGAGTATCTTGTTTGAAACCAATCATGTTTCTCTCTTGCTTTTACTAATACTATACTCTGGCACTTTGCTAAATCGAATCATGTGTCTTTAAGGGCTGCTACAGATAATTTCAAAAATGTAAATGGACAAAATCCTTACACCCTTTAAACATTGTAAATCCTGTCCCTAATATGTAGTAGCCCTTTTTATATACATAATTTAACAGAGCAGAACTTGTGTAAAAATGGTGAATGCTCATGTTAACTTGCACAATAATCTTAGTTTTCAGGGACCCGTTCTAGCCACACATCATTAGAGAGAAATCTGCGTTATAGTGTGTATATATAGTGTATAGTATATAAAAGAGGCAATTTCTGTCCTACTGTGCGTGGGGGTTCTTGTCTGCTAGCACTGAGGGAGATGAGGGAAGCACAAAATAGCCTCCCATCAAACAGGGTGCAAAGCAAAGCAGGATGTGAGTTTGAATATCAAACACTAACAGCACTGTTATTTCAACTCCTACTAGCATTTGAATAGTTCAGGAGTCTCAGAGCTTCTATTGCTTTTACTCTTCAGTGTTGCATGGGAGCAGAAGTATTCACTTCAGTCTGCCAAAAGAATTTTTAAAGGTTTGAATATTGTGAAATGTGGAGATTCAGGGTGTATGTTTGCTAATGTCAGCCTTAGAGCAAAACTGATGGGCTGGAGGAAGTACAGAATTTGAATGTTCTCTGAACTTAAAAAAAACTGGAATTCTTCAGTTATGCTGCCTTGTTTAATATTAGCTAGATAAATACATAAATAGTACTTTTTTGTCAAAACCTAAGAAATAGGATACATCTGTAGCCTCATGTTGATGCCCGGAGCTTTCACTGACTTTGTGCTCATGAGGCATTAAAACAGTCCCACTTCATACATTAAAACTACCTCCTCTAACTTGCTTCTCCTCACTGGGCTCTTGAAGAGCTATCTGAATGTGAAAATGCTAGTACATGGGAGTCAAAACATCTCAAACTAAGACCAGCAAACCACAGTGGAAGTATGTGCAACAAATGAAGCTTGGAGGGATAGCATTATGTGCAGTAACATTCATTTTTGTAGTAAAATTGTCCCCTTTTTAACTTAGACTGTGCTAATCAGTCTTGGGGCTTCTATTCCAGGAACATTACAGCATCCAAAATGCTACTGAACCCAAGATATTGTCTTAATGCTGCTATTAAGCTCATAACTGAGTGACTGCAATATTTGTAGTTTATGAAGCTTTTGGACTAGATGACAGTAAAATGAGGTCAGCATGAGAAAAAGGCAGTCTGGATTTTGCCTCTAATGTATTGCAAAATCTGCCAGCTTTCAGAGATACAGTTCCATTTGTCTAGCTTGATAACTTGCTAGGTATTAATAATTCAAAGTGTACTATTCCCTTAAAGCAACAGTACTGCTTTAGCACTTGAAAGTTAAAATATCTAGTATCAGTCTCAGCACTGTAATAGATGTGCAAGTCTATCGCAAAAAAAACCCCAACAAAAAAACCCCAATTATTTTCAACTGAAGGCTTGTAGCCAAATAGGTGGTTTGCAGAGACCTTCATTCCTTAACCTGAGTAATAAGCACTGATTTTGTGCCATAGGTTGCTAGATTTTACTTTGAATTAGCTGTTCCACCTGTTGATTTTTCTAGCCAATACACACATCTGCCAAAAATCGTGTCTGTCTTTGTTCAAACACCACTACTGCTCCTGGTGCTGATGGGTAGCTGTGCGATTCTTTCATGGCAGCATCATGCATGCAAAAATCAGCCTTCAATGTAGAGGGATTGTTTTGTAAAACACTTAGAGCATTGATTTTTGATGTGATGCTTCAACTAAACTGCTAGCAGTAGAGTTATCTATTCTCTTTAGTGAGTTTTTCACAGGGCTGTGTTGCTATTGGCTGTGCAGAAATTCACAATTAAAAATATTGACCTGATGGCTAAAGAAGCTTAAATTTTCAAATTTTTCACATGATGACTGACCACAGTTGTGGGGAATATCGGCTATATTCATCGAAAGACAATTTGAACCAAGATGGAGTTAATTGGGAGGAGGTAACATGTTGATGCTGTCTGGCTCAAAATAAATTGAAATTATTAAAAATGCTGTTGTAATAGGTATAACTTCTTAAATTATTATGTTGTATAAAATAGACAAACGTGGATGATATTGTTCTGAGATGTATGTTGCTAGTAAGGTCTTTTAGATTCAAATAGAGTAAAGCTGATGTTTTCTCAGTCAGAAAAATTGTGGTGTTTTTTGGGGTTTTTTTTTAAATGTCGTTAGAAAATATCCTAGTTTAACTACTGATTTTTTTGGGGTCTTGAATCTTAAAAAAAGGACCCTGGCGAAGCCGAGGAAAGTGGAACGCAGGGAAAATTGGTGGAAGCACTCAGGCAAATGAGAATTAATCATAGGGGGAACTACCGCCACCTTCTGGAAGAGATGCTGACTAGTTACAGGCTAGCTAAGATGCAGGGAGAAGAGTGCACTGCTGAATCAGCTGCAGCATCTACTTCAGATACTCATGCTGGACCCAGTGACCCCGTACCAGACACCCACACAGAATCTGGGAATCGCCTTCCTGAAATACAGAGCTCAAATGAAGATTCAGGGATGAATGAGATGAGCGATAAACAGATGTAATGTTTTACATAGCAGATTTAATGCTTCGCTTTGCTTGGCGTATTTTCCTTTGTTTATATCTCAACATCTGTCACATCTATCCTACAAGTCTGTTTTTACTTTAGTTATTTGTACAGATTGTTTATACAAAGCTCTTTTTTCCTTAGAAGTTCAACTACTATGGTATATTATAGTAATTGCATCTGATGATGTGTAGCAAGCAGTTAACTTCCCATCTGAGACTTTGATTTTTTTTTTTAAATCCTGTGACACCAACAATAGGAATCTAACATGCTGATGCAAAAATAAATTTTAAAACTTTTTCTTTTAATTACACTTTTAGAAAATAATTTTGATGGTATATGTTTGCTAATTGTAAAGTAATTCACATCTTCATTGTATCTTTTATGCAAATTAATTGAATTATACAAATTCTTCAGTCTTTTTTTTCCCCAGCATCATATACTGCATGATTGTATTTGAATTGTGTATAGTTTATATTATAACTGAATTACAAAAGCTGTTATGTATTATGCATGAAATGTCTTTGATTTTTTTTTTTCCAATTTAGATTGTATCCACTGTTCATCATAAATATCTATTTTCTAGACGACTGTATTATTACTTCCCAGGTTGTAGCATAACATATATCCAGAAATGAAAATGTACTTAGATTTAGTACCTAGTGTCAAGTTCTAAGAATTTGTGTTTAAGTGAAAATAAAGAATATGCTGTGGAATAATATCTGTATGTATATTGACTCTTTTAAGCAAGTAATAAACTGCCTTTGAAATGCTATCACTTGGACATGACTTGAAACTTTTCATAGCTTCTCATATTAACTCATGATGTTCATTAGTTTCTACAAATATCTGAGTAATTTTGGGTTTGGCACATTCATCGTGACCCTCTATTTGGGCAACACTTCTCAGGTTCAAGTTAAAAATCAGCCACATAAATGAATAAACTGGCTATTCTACCTAATTTTACCTTCTACCAAATCTTTTCCGTGTCTTTTGGTGTACGACACGTGTACGTACATGCATTTGGGTAGATCAGTGGTAATACTGGGAATTTACAGTGGTGGTAACTAATCTGCTAATAAGTTAAATCTGGAATTCTTGTGTCAGTGGTCAGTTCATAATATAACATTTGCACAAAAATATCATTGTTCAAAATAGGTACAGATTTCACTGCCTTAATGAAAAAGAGCCTGTGGGAATTTCTTGTGGACCAGGAATACCTGAAGAGCTGAGTTCTGTAGCATTTTATAGATTTTTTTTTTTTTGGTAGTCCATAGATGTAATATCTATTGATAGCTATGATTTAGTACAATTTTAGATCATATTTAATTTTAAGTCTTTATGCTTATAGCTTTACTGGGTTCACATTTTATAAAAGTGAATTCCCTCCTGAAGCTGAGGAACAGAGTGTCCGTGTGTGAGGAAGTGGGCAGGTATGGGGGGGGGAAAAAGGAAAATGTCATCTGTCTTACGCTAGTATTCTACTTAATTATGCCAGTTAAATCCAAAGTACAACAAAATGTTTTCATTTGTATTGGTGAGTAGTAATATTTCTCCTCTTCTTTTCCTGTAGGGTGCTGGAGATCTAGAAGATCCGTGGTAGCCTTACAAATCTACTAAAATGCTTTTGATTCTGAAAGGGGGAAAAAACCTTTTAAATCTGTTTTCTTCAATACAAGGGAAAAATTCTGGTGGATTTCCAACATTTTGTGAAATGGGCAGAAAGATATTAGAATTTTCCATCATTTGTTCATTTTTGTGTTTTCTGATATTGCCACTCTTAGCATTGCCTGTACTACAGTATTTCTACCAGCCTCGGGCATACTGATTACATCTGTAATGAACTTTGGCCCTAAGAAGGAAGGAAGGAAGGAAGGAAGGAAGGAAGGAATGATTCCCTCAGCAGATCAGTATATGTACCTGAGGTGCACGGGATTGTAGGTGTACTTTGAAGATACACTATGGCTAAATGAAATGTGCAACACACAAGCGTGAGAGAGTACAAGTAATTGTTTGAGACGTTACTTATCTCACTTTACCGAGTTGGAAGGCTTTGCAGCTCTGTGGCTTGGAAGTAATTTCAATTGGGCAATACGCTATCAGATGTGTATTTTTTTTTTTAATTTTCCAGTTTTACCTGTATTACCAGACCGTTAGGTTTCCCTGCGGTGTCCAAATTGTGATATGTTGCCTACTGCTTGCTTGAAGATAAGTGTATTTGGCAATAATATATGAAGATTCTAGGCATCTAAAAACAGTAAGAATTTTACGCATGTGTACAACACACCCTTAAACTCTTGCTAGAGAAAATCTTTTAAAACCAAACTGATGAATTTATAGTTAGTAGTGACTTGCTTTGACATCTCTCACAGCTGCAGGTTTTTTTAAAAAATGCTGAAAATTTGCCTTTATTATAATGTAAATTGTGATTATTTTTTTGTTCTATATGTGGTTTTCTATAGTTTTTGATTTTTTTCAGCTTAAGATACAGACAGAAGTCTTGTGTAATATGGGTATAATTTTTAATTGTTTGCATTATTTTCAAAGTTCAAATTATCACTTTGAGATTACTATAAATACACTTAAAATTATCTATTTTAAATTAAGAAAATATTAGAGATATTTTCATGGGTTCGATGACCTTTCATTTTATAAGCAATGGGCATGGTACAGAGTGGCTGTCATGTAAGGGACTTGAAGATTCTTAGTTTAATTCTATTTTTGCAATAACCTTGACTTTTTTTCTGACTTCTTTGAGTTGTGCATGTAATGAGTCCAGTAAATGCTGAAAATGGGGAAGAGTAAAGTATTTATCTAAAATAAAAGCTATTGGGGAGGGGAAACAATGAATGTATCCATCTGTACATGACTTACATGCTGTGGATGCCTTGTAAACATTTTCCTATTTGTTTAAACTGTGTTTCAGCGAGGATGTAATTGCCCTTGTGTGTAGTTTTAAGCTAATGACAGTCATCAACTGGTTTTGTGTGAAATGGAACTCATGGTAGTTTTCTGTAACTTTATCCCCATGGTGAGTCTGTAAAAACCACACGCTCTTTCATACTGGTGCCGAAGGCCAGCTTTCCCAATCATTTTGATTCACTGTGTATCTGATTTTTTTTTTTTGGTCTAGAGAGGATTATTGCCACAGTATATTTTATTTATTCATTAGATTTTAGCCTTGTAAGTTAAAGTGTTCTAAATGATGATGTTAACAGGTATTTGTCCCTTTACTGGTTTTTTTGGGGTTGTTAAAAGATAGGGAATGAAGAATGCAAAATGGTTTATTGTTCAGACTGTCCGCTCTGGTCCAACCCTGTACTGATAGTACCTTCCCAGTATGATATTGTGATGTTTCATACAATACAGTGAACATAACCAACTTGTTATCTTCAATAAAGGATTGCTAAAACAGTGTGATATGCTTTATATTTTCTTGAGAAGGATTTGTCAAGAAGATGCAAGTTGTTCTATATAAAAAGATAACCAAATAGGATTTATGAGGTGTCTCTTAGTGATGGATTTGTTTGTTCTATAGCGAATGTGGCTTTTTGTCACAATAAGCCAGAAGTCTCAAAGTGGGCTTCTCTGGGGAGACAGAAGAGTACAAACAACACTTAGAGCTCCTGGGGCAAATCCATCCCAAGTTCAGCTGGAATGAGTCTTACTCCAGCTACGGGAGAGCATTCATTTAAAGTCTAAAAATTCAGATTAAACTTAACTTTTTAGTCAGCTCATTTCTTGAGGTTTCTTAAAGATCTGAGGTTAGACCTGTAAAGTTTTACTTCTGTACAGTGTTTTGGATAGAAACTTCTCTAATGTTAACGCTCTCACGTTAAACCATCTACTGATTTTTTTTAACTTATTAATGAAGTTGTTTAGCTGGGTGGGAAAGGAGAACGAAATCCTCCATGCTACTGATACTGCATGGTAATAACCTGTCTGAATACTTAGTGTTACTGTGGAATGGGTGTATTTATGAACAACCTCTAGATTTTTTTTGAGTCTATAAGCTCTATAAATCTGTAAGTTCTCTGAACGTTTTTGTTGGTTCTGCTTGCACAGCGTAACCGCTGCACACTTTCCTCATGAACTGCGATTTTAATACCTTCTTCCACTGGTAAGAGTTCTTGTAATCCGTAGGCTCCAGCCCTGTGAACAGTTATATGTGTAGTTTTTTTCCATCGTGTGGATAGTCTCCCTGAAATAAAAGGGTTTATGCTTTTATTGTATAGAAGTGAAGCGTGCACGTAGGTTTTTCAAAGAGAAGGACCATAGCTTGCACAACTACAACAAAATGTAAATCAAGACCTCTTTTTTTCTCTAAATTAGCACTACTTTCCATTCGTGCACCCACTAGGTTCCAAATTCTAATCATGTTTTTAGTTTAATCAAATCCTGTTCAGATTTCAGCAGCCTGGAAAAAAAAAAACCCTATGCTTTTTGACTTTGTAGCATGAGAAGTCTGAATGTTTGATAAAATTTGTTCATGTATTTGCCATAATTTGTCAATTTTAACATTTGTTTTAAAATTATGTTCTCTTAATTATATTGCCACCCAGTAACTAACATAAAGATACTTCTGCAGAATGCTGAGAGTAGGGGGTGTCTCTTTCACCTCGGGTCTTTCTGACATGTCAAATTCAGCTTGATTCTTTTCTTCTCTTCATTTTTGACTTCTGTAACAAAGTACAGGAGGCTGGTGAGGGGTCTGGAGAACAAGTCTTATGAGGAGCGGCTGAGGGAACTGGGACTGTTTAGTCTGGAGAAGAGGAGGCTGAGGGGAGACCTCATCGCTCTCTACAACTACCTGACAGGAGGTTGTAGCGAGGCGGATGTCGGTCTCTTCTCCCAAGTAACTAGAGATAGGATGAGAAGAAATGGCCTCAGGTTGTGCCAGGGGAGGTTTAGATTGGACGTGAGGAAAAATTTCTTTACTGAAAGAGTGGTGAAACATTGGAACAGGCTGCCCAGGGAAGTGGTGGAGTCCCCATCCCTGGAGGTATTTAAAAGACGAGTAGATGAGGCACTTAGGGACATGGTTTAGTGGACATGGTGGTGTTGGGTCGACGGTTGGACTCGATGATCTTGGAGGTCTTTTCCAACCTCAATGATTCTATGATTCTATGAAAGTAGTCTGCCAGTTCTCAAGTCTGCTCTCTGATAATCTTGAGCAAAATAAAGATTTGTTTTAACTGATCCTCATTAACATGTTAAATAGAATAGGGAATAAAGAAATGAATGCAAATATATGTGGTGTCATCCTGACCTTCTCAAAAGGCTTGTATGAGAGGTTAACTACAATGAAAGTCTCCTCTTAGACTGGATCTCGTCAGCACATTGTCATGTGCTTATTTGAGCCTGCATGCAAACTTTTGCAGGACTTGGCCAAAATATCCATACTTTTCATGCCCCTTATGTGAACTAATGCTGATGTCGCTCTTTAGGTGAAGGAGTAAAAAAAAAAAAAAACCAAACAAAAAAAAAACCCCAAACCGTACTCTCGAAATAGTTAAGAAGTCAATTCTTCTAAAAAAAAAAAACGTCCCCAAACCATACTCTCGAAATAGTTAAGAAGTCAATTCTTCTAACATATCACAGACTAGCTATTAGTGGCTAGGTAGCTTCTTGGTATCATGTATAAAGTGAAGTCAGCCACTTCATCTGTGAGCTTTCTTATACTGTCAGCCATAATCACTGGCTTAAATCTTAAAAAGTAAAATTAGGCCCAGAAAACCAGTCATTTTTCTTTGGCACTTTAGAGGTTCATAGTGGAAATCAAAATCAATAGGAACCCGAGATTAGTTACAGCATTGAACCAAGCTTTAGTGGGCAATTTTTACTTCTGGAAGATGAAGCAAAAAACAGTGCTGCCTAACATTAGGTGTCAGGTCTATTCTGACAAAAAAGCCACAGTGCCAAGCAGTTTTTAATCTGTCAACTAATTTGGGTTTTGCTGGGCTAAAAAGCAAGTTTTAGATTTAAGGATTGTCTACTGAAGGCATGTTGCTTTTAGCTCTTTATAGCTGTTTTTTTTGCTCTAAAATAAAAATTAAGTCGGAGGTAGCTCCGCTGGTGCAGGTAAGCAACTGCACGGGACGCTCCCAGAGATGAAGGCAGTTTGACAAAACCACAAGAAAGTATCCAAGCCACTGAACTTGCAGTATAATCCGGGTAAGTATGCGGTTTGTGCAGTTGAAACTCCACCTGGGGTCTCGTGTGTCTTTGTAACCCCTTTCGCTGTGTGCCAATCTGATCTTGTCCTGCTCGTGTTTATTTGGACTGTTGCTGTATAGATCGGACTTAGCTACGCTTTGTTTGTGCCATCTTGCATTCCTACCTAGCTGCTTCTCTGTTGATCGAAAGACAAGTAGCTTTTGCATTTTAGCATGCCTGTGCCTCCTTTTTGTGTTTAGCTCACTGCTCGAGGTCATCTCTCACTTCCATCATTCACTTTGCTACATGCTTATCAGTGCTCCTGTGCTTTCCTCTTCTTACATCCGAAAGGTCATGTTCCCCCCAAATACCTTATTTTTCCTTCTTCACAAACCTTCTTAAAGCTCTCCTTTGCTGCAATGCTTGGATTCAAAGGCCGGTTTGGATTATTGAGAACTTCCTTCTCCATTGATGAGTACTTCTAGCTTCTGTCCTTGGCTGTCCTTATTTGTCCATATGCAGCTTGACTAGGAATTTCCAACAGAAAAAGCTTTACTGCGCCGTTACTGTGATTAGCGACTGTGAATTAACATCAACTAATGATTGCCTCAGCACCCGCTTTTAAAACTTTCCGAAGACTGATAAGGATTCAAGTCATGGGAATGGGCTTCTGGGGGGGGAAATCATTGCCATTCTCCGTCAGTTTGGTAATCTTTCTGTGAAAGCAGTTGCCCCTGCTAATAAAGGAAGAAAAACACTGTGTAGTAGGAAGATGCGTTGTGAAGACTTGAGGCAACTAACTGAAACAGTGCTCTTGGAAATAATTTTCTTACGTGTTGTGTCAAGTCTGTTTTGGAAATGACTGTTACCCTGGTTTTCCGCTTTCTCAGACTTTTGGGATTTAAGGCGAATTGCGGGGAAGCTGAGGCTATGTTGTAATGGTGTTCGGTGGTGTAAGGACCCTGCCTTTGACCTTTAAAAAGTTGGAAATGATCCAATTCCTGAGTCCCCTCATGACAATCTTGGAAGTTCATCTGGTCTGAGAATATAGAAGTAGTGATTTTTCTGGCCTTTTTCAGGCGGCTTCTGGATTCTGTTGGGTAGTTACGGGATGTTTTCAAACAAGTATTTTTCAGAGAACTTCTATGCAAAGTTATGTCAGAAAATGACCAAATGGGATCTGCTTTTATCACTTTGAAAGAGCTGCAAAGCTTAAGTGAAAGACATGGGACAAATTCATGGAATGAAAATTCTATGTCTTGTGAGAGAAAACACTACTTTCAGGAATTAGTGTCCAGAACTTAGAAAGGGTACCCAAAAATGTTTGGGTATGTTATATTCCTTGCAAGAGTATGAATTTCTCCTTGAAAAATCTGAATTGTCTTTAAAAAATGTGCTAAAAGAGAAACTGTGGTGTGAAAACACACCTCTAACACCTCTCTATGCTGATGTATTTTAACCACTTTTTTTTGGGGGGTGAACATGTAGCTCAGTAAATATCCTACATTTAGAAGTTACTTGGAAACTTTGAAGTAAATGCATACAAGTTAAAGTCTGATTGCATTAATGAAAATACATTTCCCGTTATTTTTGTAAGGAAACTTCTTAATACCATCCCCATCAAATTCATTCTGAATATTGGTTTTGTTTTGGCAGGTTACTGGTATGCAAAAAGGTGGACGTCTGCTTAATCTTGGGCAAATAATCTACAGTATTTAATTTGTTCTTCTTAAGAGAAACTGGAGAATGTGCTCTGAGATTTTTTTTTTTATCCTTTATCCAGTGGTCCTCTTCAGTTCATAAACACATCTAAGTTTAACGGTGCAGTAAGGATTTTGGCCTGGGTATGTAAAGCAGGTGTGTTTTTCTAGTGCGTTTAAAATAATGTTTCAGTTTTGGGAGCAGAGAATGTGTGAAATCAAAGCAAAATATGTTTTCCAACTCTCCTAAATCTGCATTTAATTTGGTAGGATATAGTTGTAGGAAATACGATGCTAATGCAAACAACGTGTGAGGTGATTAGAAGTGTGGTGCTTTACAACAACTTCTCAGTCTCTACTTTTAGTCATGGACACCTTTTTTCATTGTACTGGGTGACAAATTATAAAATGGTGAAATATATTTTACATTCATTTCTTCATTCCTACTCATCCTCGCCTTAAAAACATTTAGCAAGTTCCATACTGTTGCTTCAGAGGTTACAATTACTGCATTTAACTTCCCACTCAAGTTATTGGAGGGGAAAAAATGCAGAGATCCCAGTGTGTGAGTAATTGCAGCAACTTTTTTTATATGCAGTTACCCTATTTCACATGCCGCTTCTGTGAACGGAGTGAAAAGAAAACAAAAGTTGTATCTTGTAGATGTAACTTCTAATATGGTCTTAGCAGCCCCTATGCTTTGAACTGCATTAAATAAAAGGTTTGGGATGAAATTAAGGAAAAGGAGGAAAAAATGTACGAAATGGGTATTGTATTATCGCCGACTTAAAGATGTTGTATGTCTGTCTTTCTATTCAGCCTTCAGTACCGAAGTATTTGGAAGATCTATCTTTGAAATGCAAACCGGTTTTGTTCCGAGTGGGTTAGAGTCCCACGGGACTTGGTACTACAGACTCCTAGACAGCACGGCAGAGCTAAAAGCATGAGACCTATGAGAGAGCGCATCGATGACCTTAAAGGTCTTTTCCAACCTAAATGATTCTATGATTATATAGAATGAAAGACAGACAGCTATTTCTCCCGGGGGGGGGGGGGATGTGAAATGGGTATGTGTGATAGTTGTCACTCCACTGTTGGAGCGAGGGGGGCGGGGGGGGGATTTAAATGCACTGTGTGAATACTTGTGTGAATACTTGCTGAATGTGGGATTACGTTTTTCTCTGGTTCACTAGTATAGACGAGCTAGGTGCCTGAAACTATTTTATGCAGATACATCATGTGAGATGCGGCACCTGATGAGCCCACGCAAATCAGTGGATTCATTAAGTTCAAAATGGAAAGCCTGGTATTTGCTGCAGGCGATGGCTTTCTTCACCTTTCACCAAACTGCTCTCACCCTGATAACTGGATCCTTGAACGCCAGGCGATTCCGAAACGAAACTTCAAACTGTTAGGGGTGCTTATGCAGTCACATGGCATATAATGTTACAGCTCTGTTGTCAGATAAACGCTTATTAGTTTCACTTCAAGGTTTCACTTCAAGGCAAAGGATTATAATATAGTTCATAATCCTAAATGGTATATACCATGGTGAAGACCTAACTGAAATTCCTTTTCCTACAGGAAAACTGACACCAACAATAATCTTAAAAAAACCCCAAACAAACAAAAAAAAACCACCACAAAAAAAACCTGCTTTGGCTACATTTGTTTATCACTATTTTTAGAACAGAGTCGCTTTAAGCCAGCGTAGGAAGAGACAGACCCATGTCATAGGGGCTTTGCTATAGGAAATGTTATATGAATGGTTTTGGAGACAGTTCCAAAGAAAAAGGTAGTTGTTGGGAGGTAGTCAGTATGGCTTGGGCTAAGTAAATACAGTTGTCCAGGGAAAGCATAGACAATTTTCAAATTGAAACTCAGGAATGTTTTCATGAGTGTTTGTGGCTCCTGGACTTCTATTCCCCATCTGTTAATGGGGAGTGGTGCCATACTCCTCCTTTCCAAAAGCAGTGAGAGGAGAAATACCTTCAAGCCAAGTGAAGCATTTTGGTGTTCTTTTCCTTCCTGTGGCAGTAGTATCTGTGACGGGGTTGCAAAGTCGTAGAGGATTACAGTTCTGGTGTTGCAACACTGCAGATTCAGTTTGGCCTTGCCGAAATGGAGTCACGTACAGTGGTTTGTCTCGCACTGTAAGTGCCTTTATATAGCTGATAGGATGGCTGAGGCGTCTGCTGTGGACTGGGTTGTTTAGCAGGAAGGGTGCTGTTCATAAAGGCAGACAGATCTAGGGAGAACTGTAGTAGTACCTGTGTGGAAATGAGAATCTGCCCTGAGTTTTGCACCTTATTAGGCCATTTCTTGTGTCTGAAAGAACCAAGCCTCCCATGCGAAGCATAGTAAATTCTGTATATTTTTAGTACTTATGTAGAAACAGTATAGTTAGGAAAAATAACCCCGCCAAAAATTAACCCTAAAGAAAACAATATGGAAAAACTAAGTATGGCTAGTGACTGTCACTACATTGCAAGAGTATTTCTCTTTTTTTATGAGCTAAATGTGGTTTTTAATAGCAATAAAACCCTAGAATGTATGGATCACATATGGGCCTCCTGGAATGTTTTTTGTGTGCCGCTGTTTAGTGCTTTTCAAACAGCGGTCTTGTAAACGTGCTTACTGTGTCAACGCTACTTGCTTATGTACTGCATGCACTGGCAGTGTTCCTCGTGGTGGTGGCAAGCGCTGCTTGTATTTCCTTTGGTTTTGCACTTCGGTACAATAAACGTGCGGTTGAGAGGTGCTTTGTCCACCTCTGTAGAGGTGTATAGAAGGTGGGGGTAGAGCAGCTGCGGGGTAGTACAGAAACAGGAGTTAATGTCTGCGAGGTGGTGTGGGAGCAGGAGGGAAGAGAGTGAGGCTGCAAGTCAGAGGTGTGACCGTGCTGTAGTCCTGTGTAAAAGGAAGGCAGCATGCCCCTGTAGGAGCTGGAGGGCACTTGTGCTGTGCGGCTGAAGAAGGGGCCGTGGGGAGATTTGTAGGGTGGTGTTTAGATGTTAATACTTAAAATTAGTATTTTAGCAGTTCTTCTGACTTCAGGAAAGTAAGGATTGTCTTCAGTTTCAGTCTTTGTATGTTCAGGCTAATGTGAAATTTAAAATTAAGTTCTGCCACCTATTACGTTGAATGGTGCGTGTATCTATTTGGAGATGGCTTCCTAGAGCAATTTAAAATTTAAAATTAAGTTCTGCCACCTATTACGTTGAATGGTGCTATTTGGAGATGGCTTCCTAGAGCGAAATCTTTCTTTGCAGAGGTCTGGTTTGTGCTGGCCCAAGAGCACCTTCCTTGAATATAGAACCTTGCACGTGCCAGCTCTTGCCAGGCAGCATGCTAGGTCAGTCCACTTGAGTTGGAGAAGTGGTTTTTTTTTTGTTGGGTTTGTTTTTTTTTTTTTTTACAGAAATCTGTACTTCCAGTTCTTTGGTTTCACTCCCAATGTTCACATTGACTTCACATCAGGCCATAACAGTCCAGCAACAGGAACGTGAGTGAGGGAGTGTGTACAATCAATGAACTGTTGGTCACAGACGGGCATTGTTAAAGGCTTGGGATGCAATTCAGTAGTAGAGTGTGAAGCTGTCTGTACAAAGATTGGAGATTTCTGATCTAAACTGACCTCTTTCAACAGGAAATTATTTCAGGGGAGCACAATGGTTTGATCGTGAAATGCCTGCCACCAATTTGATATATGTGAAAAAGGCAAATTAGTTGCAGGAAGGCCCGTCGATATGCACTGATAAGAGACAGGGAAGGAGTAAACTCATTTTTCTAAGCTCTGGTGAGGCTCAGTGGAGTGCTATATATAACTGTGTGATAATACATGTGTAATTCCTGCAAGTGGGGAAACTGAGGCACTGTGAAAAGCAGTACAGCTTGTTTAGTGTGGTGATAGTTGTGGTCACGCAGTGTCAGCCCTGCAGAACGCAGTATTCCTTGCCTGACAGCTCCTCGCTGAAAATCCTTTCATCCTTCCACATGAGGAAGCGCTTAGTGCTCAACAGACCAAAACTTGCTCCTCGGTTACTATTCAGTGAATGTAAACTGTTGTAAGAGGTAAGTTGTAGCATGGATAGACGTAGCTTGCTATGGGGTGCTGTCTCTCAGTAACCCAAAGGATGGATGTGGTAGTGATGCGGTGCACCACCATTTTATTTTTGAGCTTTTGCTTGGCTTCCTGTGGGGCTGCCTAGCTGCGTGCTGTCGGTATTATCAATTCCCCATTTCAGAGGTCTTTCAGTAACACCAAGTCACTCTTGAGCGTATAGCCATCAAAACTTCAGCAACAGCCTTTCAGGGTTTCATACTGTGCTGAACATCCCCAGCTCATGCAAGGGTAAAATTGAGGTCTGGGTCTCTCACTGGCAAAGCTTTTAAGGACTAGGCTGGGAAAGAAAATTCTTTGAACGTTGTCATCCTCTAGGACAGAAATGTGATGGACAAATGCCTATAAAGGGAAGAGTGGTAACAGTGTAAATGGAGAAGGGTGCAGTTATGTGAGTGAGCTTCCTGGAGAGGCAAGAAACCTGGAGTTTACTCTAAAGTAAGTTTTTCTATGGATGCGTGACAGTATAGTGTTTGACCCTCTGTAGGGGGGGGCATCCAGAAGGAGTCAACTCTGCGTGCTCTTGTTCTTGCAGCTATGCTAACAGCAAGAATTAGAGGATAATTGTTTTCATTAAAAATAGTGGGAGAAGCCGGCCGTGCTGATCGCCCATGGGGGGCAGGGGCCAGGTGCCTCCTTCCCCCAAAACCTACCCCTTAAAACGTCACGTGAGCCAAGCAGTAGCTAATTACAGCGTTTATAATGCCATTAACCTTTAATCGCATAGTCCATTAGTGGACTAAGAGCATTAAAAAAAAAAAACAAACCCGACAAAACCATGTCACGGCATCCCACACAATCAGGACTTCAGGCTGATGGCAGAAACCTCACGCACGGTCGGGGACGCCCGGGGTAAAAGATACCGCATCGTGAAACTTGTTCCTCAACAGGGTCTCTCTCTTGACAGCTGCCCTCCGCGTCAAGGGAGGACTTTCTCAGTGCTGAATGAAATATAGCTTTAAAGGTCAGCTTATCCATCAGTCTTGTGGGAGCCGCTGAGGAAAAACTGACAACCATAGTGTTTGCCTCTTTACACGGGTGTAAAGCTGGTCCTGATTCTGTAAATAATGAGGTTATATTTAGAGGTAAAGTGCGTTACGTCAGACTGGTTCCAGTGGTAACAAACCATTTAATGAAAAAGCATTAAGCAAGAGAACTTTTTAACAATAAACATCTTCCTACACTTAGCACGTTAGGGTGCTTAATCACCCCTCTGTATGGTTTTCGGTGTAATATGTATGGTATGTAACTGGCAAGCTACTTGGCATTTGTATAGCATCAAACAGCAGACTACTTAGTCAGCCTGTGCATCTAAAGAATTATATATAAGAAATACTTATGGAAATTAACCCCTCCATCTTACAGAAATAACCGTGGCAATCTGTGTGAAGATAGCAGCTATTACTGCCCACATACTGACTGGTTTTGTTTCCCTATCTAACCCTGAGGTAAACAGAATAACTGGCACAGAATGTGAAGTGTTTTCTTTTACTATTTAATGCTTTTCAGTGGATTCTGCTAACGCAGTTGCATTGGCTAGTTATTCCTGCTAAACTATAAAATTGCTCAGGAGGGAACCAGTTCAGAATTGCTTGAGAGCAAGCCAGAAGCGTAATGCCTGCATACATAAAATATATTTTAAAAGGAAAAAGTTAAAGCTCAGTGGGAATTGTTGGTGATCTGCCTCTCTTAAGATAAGTTTACAGTTTCCCTTTATCAAATAATTTTAAGGCGAGCAACTCAAGGAGAGAAAAAAAAAATAGTTCTGTAATAAAAACAAAATACCTGTGTGGTTTTATTTTTAGTCTATGAGGAAAAAACATATAGGAGGAGGTACCAGACTCTTGGGCTTGTTCTCCAGGGTCTGTGGTAGGTGATCGTCCAGACCTATTTTAAGCTCCTTGGCTGTATTTTCCCTCCAGGTTTTCTAGAAAAATTTTTACTATTCGAGGTCCAGATGTCCAGCCTAAGCGTACTTGTGCTCCGCTGGTACCTGCTTGTGCTGCAGCTCTTCTTACGTAGCAATGGGGAGTTGATCCGAAATACAATTGAATCTGGCTGTAAGCACAGTCAGTCTGGCTGCAAAAAATGTGTGTTCTCCAAGACAGTGACCTGGTTGTTTCCAGGATGGTTTCTATTCTGTTTTAACCTTAAAATAATTGTGTGTCCCTGCATCTTTGCATGCCCTGTAGCCACTGGAGGAAGGTTGAGGTAGCGCACACGGATTCATCTATCCACGGCCTCTGGTTCGTGCATGCTGCGTTGATCTGCCGCAGCAGCATAATCCTCCTCTTTTCAGCCGGACCCTTGGCAATTAAGACACGATCTGTCCTACTTAAGATATAAATAAGCCTTTAATGTTACTTAGGGATTACATTAGGACAAGAGGGCCCCTTTTGAAGACACGGTTCCCGTGTGGCAGGTTTAGCAGAGCAGGCCTTGGCTGTTGCGCCCCTGCAAGACGTTTGAATAAGGGGAAAGTACCAGTTTCCCAACCGCGCGTGTGGAAAGCAGTGGCAGCTTCTGACTACCGAAATATTAAATTGGCCTTTATCAGTTGTTAGAAGTATGCATACGAAGGGTAACCTCCCTATAGCTTTAGATCAAGCGCGTATGTCCATGCAGGCAGTTATTACCATTAAGTTTACTGGCTTAAAGAAAAGGGGGGGGGGATTACCATTAAGTTTACTGGCTTAAAGAAAGGGGTGGGGGTGGGGGGGCCTGAAATACTCACTTGGAACCAGAGTTTCAACAGTGTTTTGGGTAGCAGTGATGTAGTAACTTGGGTGAAGTGGGTCCCTGATCCTCTGCAGCTTTCATGTGTGATTGTGGGGAAGCCATTAACAGAATTTAAACCCTCTCACTGTTTTTGATTCCAGCAAAGTTTGTGGGTGTGAGACTTAACTGCTTTCTACTCCCTGACTTTCTCTAAGAGACAGACAGGAATGTGCTAAAACGAATGTGAAATGTTAAATGTGAAGGCTATGATTTGCCTGAAGAGTTGCTCAGTCAAGTAGTTGTGCTTTGTGTCCTGGCCGTTCTCCCTGCCTGTCATCGTCCTCCTCCTCCTTCCCTGTGCTGGGCTGGCAGAAGAATTCACGTGGTCTCATGGGGACCAGGTGGATTAGGAATAGAGCTGTCTGAAGAATGAAACTGGTTTGTTTGTTTTTTTTTTTCAGCCAAATCTGTTTCCCAATCTGGTTCACTGTGCAGCTGCCTAAACACTTCACCTGGCACGAGGCAGGGGGCAATGCAAGGCAGGAACAAGCAGTCAGGGATAAGAGTTGATTAAATTAGCGTTAAATGCTGGTGAATTGTACATAAAACTGCATCTTAAATCACGGTCATGTAGCATTGCCTATTGAGCAGCTATTTGTTAGGATAAATTACATGTCTGCGTCCCAGTGATATGCCAGAGATGCTTTCTGGGACTTGCAGAAGTGCTGATCTGCATCTGGAGTATGTAAATGCTTTGACACCTGCCTTCTTCACCTTCTTCACCTACCTTCACCTTAGATGAAGCGTTCTATAAGCGGCTGGCAGAAGTCTCTCAATCGCTAGCCCTTGTTCTCGTTGGGGACTTCAACTTCCCGGACATCTGCTGGAAATACAACACGGCAGAGAGGAAGCAGTCTAGGAGGTTCCTGGAGTGTGTGGAAGACAACTTCCTGACACAGCTGGTAAGTGAGCCTACCAGGGGAGGTGCCTCGCTCGACCTGCTGTTTACAAACAGAGAAGGACTGGTGGGAGATGTGGTGGT
>NW_008795133.1:986667-1025698 GCF_000699145.1 Aptenodytes forsteri | reverse complement strand
GGATTAGGAATAGAGCTGTCTGAAGAATGAAACTGGTTTGTTTTTTTTTTTTTCAGCCAAATCTGTTTCCCAATCTGGTTCACTGTGCAGCTGCCTAAACACTTCACCTGGCACGAGGCAGGGGGCAATGCAAGGCAGGAACAAGCAGTCAGGGATAAGAGTTGATTAAATTAGTGTTAAATGCTGGTGAATTGTACATAAAACTGCATCTTAAATCACGGTCATGTAGCATTGCCTATTGAGCAGCTATTTGTTAGGATAAATTACATGTCTGTGTCCCAGTGATATGCCAGAGATGCTTTCTGGGACTTGCAGAAGTGCTGATCTGCATCTGGAGTATGTAAATGCTTTGACACCTGCCTTCTCTCGTATGCCCATGCTGCAAAATGGTCAACACGAGGAACCTCGAACTCGGGCTGCATTCTTCAAAAGAGACGCTGACCGTGACTTGCGGCAAGTTCTGCGTGACGCAGTCACGATGCGGTACCAAGCAAACCGACAGCACGGCTGGTCGTGGCTCTGCGGGCTCGTGTGTCAGGCGCGACGTTACGGAGAGAAATGGAAAAAGGAAAAAGGAGCATGAAAATCTGATTAGATGTCACTGTTAATGCTTTGCTGTTTTGTCATGCAGTTGTCTTCCAGCATGAATATATCCTTTGTATTTTCTACAGATGCAGAGAGGTTGTCCCTGTTAGCCTGGTAGGAAAGACTTGGAATGAGCAGGGTGGTGGCCGCTCCTGGTGGATGCGATGTTATGGCTGGGAATGCATTTTAAAAATAAACAAGAAGCAAATAAGCAAACAAAACACAGCTACTTGGATAACTAGTGCACAGTCTGCGTGTCAGTGTTACTCCTAGTTGACTTTTTTCAGTGAATGTCCTTCTTCAACTTTTTTTACATACTACTTACCTCTCTCTTTCTAAATATCGCAGCAGGAGCCAAACCTCGTCTTACAGGGGTTGGTTTTGCACAGTCTCGTGATCTGGGAGACTTGGCTTTGTTCTTGTGGTGAGTGAGGGGATTGTTGCAGGGTCATATGCATTGCTGGGTGGTGTGTGTACATAGATATTCTGTGCCTATGTTTTTATATCTATTCATATATAGATCCACATTCTCAACTCTGATTCTGTATTGTGGCAGCCACGCAATTTAGAAACATGCTTATGGTCTAGGAAAAAAAAAAAGGCAAAACAAACGACCGAAAAAACCCAAACAGACAAAACTCAACAACCCACAACTGAGGGTGCTGTGAGTCTGTTCCCGGACTTTCCCGGCCCTGGCGCTGAGCCCTCTCTGTGTGCCTGACCATCCTGAGCCCCGCTGGCTCGGCTGACCCACACACCCGCGGCAGGCGGCTGCGTTCGAGTTGTCCTTTGCTCTTTCCTCTGACTCTCTTTGCTTCCTGCTGCACTTGGGTGCTTGAAGGAGCTTTGGGGAAGGAAGCCATGGGCATGTTTAAAACTCTGAGTTTGGGTAAAAAGCAAAGGGGAGTACTAAGGTCTTGAGGTGTACATGATGCAATCTAAAAATTGTCAGTATTTACACATTTGCTATTTTAATCTGAAATGAAGGCATTGAAATGAAGCAATTTTAAGGGGTGGGGGGAGCGGTTGGTGTCATGGAAAAGACAAATGAAGCATACAGCAGAGACCGACGCATTCAAACCAGGTACCGAATACAAGCTTATGCCCTGAGTGCCCGTGCCTGCCTGGAAACTTTTACAACTTACTGATACCATGACTGCAGAGTCATTAGAAGGGAGACTGTTTCAAATAATTTCCCGGCAATACTGAATTACAGGCACTGAAACTACTGCCGCTATCTCAAATGCTCCGGCAACTGCCTGACTCTTCATGGGCTGAGGCTGCTGCCAGGCACTGCTGTGACGAAGGGGAGAAAGAAAAGGATTAAATCTGTCGGAGAAAAAGACCTCTTCTTAGCTCAGCTACGGAAGAAATAACATGGTTTTGAATCAATTGAATATTGCATGCTGGATTTTTTTCAGTTATTAGTTTATAAACTTCTTTCATGGTTTGAGGCAAACATAATAAATACTTTTTTGAGGCCAAAACCAACCTTTTCTCCACTGCAGTTGCCAATGGGAGTTTCCCTGGGACCCTGACCCTATGGTTGTGGGCAGGTGCTTGCTTTTACATGTGATAAGGCAGCTCCTTGGCAAGTGTATATTGCTTTGTGTTTCCTTCAGTATGCCTGGGCAGAGGGCACTGGCTGGAGGGGCTGGCTTGGGGGATGTGGGCTTGCTGGCTTCAGGGCAGCTGGCCCTTAGGGCACACAGACGTGTAAATCTGTGCATGCTTGTGCAGACTTTGGGCAATGCTTTTTCCTGGCTAGAGTAGTAGTCAGGGGGGAAAAACGGAGAGGAAAAGTCACTTTCCTTTAAACAAATTTAAAAAAAAGGGGGGGGGATTTTAATAGTGGGTGGTGGGTTTTTCTCTCTAGTCTTGCTTGTGCCTGTGCAGAGCTATCCTGACCTGACCTGGGGATAGCTCTGGGTGTAGCAACTTCTCACATGCCGTGAATCGCAGGATCGGTATGTGCCTTATCGTGGTTACTGCTTAGGAGTTGTGGGTGAGCTGGGTTGGGTTAGTTTGGGGGGGGTTGTTTTTCTAAGCTGTGAGAAACGAAGCGCAACTGGCCTTTGTATCTTTTCTTCTTAGTTTGTATTGTTGCTTTTGGGCCAGAAGTTGTCAACTCCTCGTTCTTGCTGTCCATATTTAAATTACTCATTAATGCTCAGACTGCTTTAGCCAGGGGAGACCATGACCAGTCTGGAAAGCTGCATATTTACTAAATGTTTTATTGGTAAAAATCCCAAATTTTCCCCTGCTGTCAAAAGGAAGAGCAGTTTGAGGTACTGGGGAGAGCAACAGTAAACGTAACTCTGCTCGGCTGATATGAGCGATAGGCTTGCCTCCCTGGAAAACTGTTTTCTTGTAGCATTTTGTTATCTTGCTGAAGATGCCTATTATGCTGAAGAGCAGGAGCACTTTGCCCTTTTTGACTCTTTTTGAACTTTGACCAGTTGGTCAGGATTGATTATAAACCCAGATGCTGATTACGCTGCTTCTCATTTCACTGAACAAAGGTGTGTTGGCTTCCTTGCTTCCACACCTCCTTGCTGTGGCCGAAGTCTCCAGGACAAGACCCATGAAGTAAAATGGTGGAGGAGGAAGCTAAGAGCTTACCTATGGAGCTGAGTGAGAAGGGGGGTGTGGAGAACAATGGATTTGTTCAAAATGAGGCTTTTGATGTCAAGGAGACCAATACCAGTAGCCGAGAAGAAATGCCAAAAACGTGCATTGTTGATGTGGACCCAGCGGCTACGGAGGGGCTGGCGTTGAAGCCCTATGCGGGGATGCCAAAGGAAGTCTTGCTGAAGTTCTCCAGCCAAGCCCGGTACCGAGTCACCAGGGAGATTCTCTTCTGGCTCATAATCGCCGCTGCCCTCATCCTTGTGTGCGCTACGATTGCGATTATTGCTCTCTCTCCAAGGTGCCTCGATTGGTGGCAGGCCAGTCCTATTTATCAGATCTATCCTCGTTCCTTCAAGGACAGCAACATGGATGGGAATGGGGATCTGAAAGGTGGGTGAATTTCTGTTCTTGGTATGTGCAAAGCCGTGTAGAAGTAGTTGGTGTGTGTATATAAGTGTGTATATACATGTGTATATATACTTAAAAAAAATATAGATAGAGAAATTTCCCGATAGAGAAAGCCACCCTACTGGAGAGAGGAATAAAAGTTGTCTGACTAACCATCAATGGCAATTCATGTCGTCTTTAATAGATCTAGGAGCTTCTTGCTCAAGTTGTTAAATCTAAGCCCGGAGTTAGCACAGATGTTTAGAGGTGGGGCTGGGAGTGAGTGAGCAGCAGCACAGCTGCTATCAGAGTGAAATATCTCCACAAAACTGAGGTCAATCAGGAGGACGGGTGGTGCTGAGCACTTTGTCATATTAGGTTGGCTGCTGTTCCTTAAGGAAAAGTGAGACAAATAAAACTATGAAAGAGGAGAGAAAGATGTGTTACTTCTTGTTCATGGTCTGGGTGGTTTTGAGCTCTCAGGAATGCATTGAGAAGGAGCGGCTGAGAAGAAGCCACTTACCAGTAGCTTAGCTGAGACTAAGTTTCAGAAGGGGAAGGCTCAACACCGTAACAGACAATAAATTTCTAAACAAGAAGCACTAGCTATAACATACTCTACCAGCAAGAGAAGAGAAGAAACTGCTTCTATAGTTGCATGCCAGTAGTAACATGCCAGGAAGATAGAAGAGATTTGGGTTTAAAAAAAAAAACCCAACAAAACCAAAACAACTAGGGGAGACTGGAGTAAGGGGTCCTCAAACAAACAAACAAAAAAAACAACCAGAAAAAAAAACCATAAGAGACTTTTCCTAATGGCAGGGAAAACCTCGGATCTTTGCATCAAAATTGTGCTTCCCTTTGCGTGGTCTGAAGATGAATTGATGTTTCTTGAAATGGGAAAGCAATGCTGTTGCAGCATTTTAAGAAATATAGGAGTTTGTTTTCAGAAGTGAGTCTTAAATTTATTAAATGAAATTGTAAATCTTTTTATAATACAGAGTAGAAATTTGCTTTGGTCTGATTTTTTTTTTAAATTCCTGCTTTATCTTCCTTGTAAAAGTGGCTTTGAATGGCTTCTGTTCTGCGATCTTATGCTATCCCTGAAGAAACATCAAGATTGCCCTGCTGCCTGAGATCAGTGGAAACAGAGGGTGGTTATGTACCCCGGGGACCTGTGTACCACCTTTGAGAGCCCACGGCAAACATACTTCAACAGAAATATTTTGTCTTTTCTAAACAGATGACACCCTTTTCTTTTAAAAGGTATCCAAGAAAAACTGGACCATATCACGTATTTGAATATAAGAACCATCTGGATCACCTCTTTCTATAAGTCACCCTTAAAAGACCTTGGATATGGAGCTGAAGACTTCTATGATATTGATCCCATGTTTGGATCAATGAGCGACTTTGATAATCTGCTTGCGGCCATACATGATAGAGGTAAGCTGCAAAAACTCGGAGCAAAATAACTCTACTAAAAAGACGTTCATTCGTATTATACAGGTGTACCTTGTAGTGCTAGGTTATGATCTGAGATTTCAATTTGTGCATCTGGCAATTCCCCCATGGTGGCGTTGAGCAGAAGCAGATGGAGGTGCCAGCGAAGGGTACGCGTTAGCTCCGCAGCAACGCAAGCTCTGCGATGGCCATTTCCTGCCCTTGGGCGCTGGGGTGGTGCTGGGAGCAGGACCGAAGGCGAGGGGAGTTACAACAGCAGCGTCAGGCTGCGGTACATCCTCTGCAAGGCATGGTCCCTTCCAAGGGTGTTTGTGGGTGGTAGGGCTGACATACTGTCCGTGCTCCCTGGTGCACGTGGGTGTGGGCATCAGTAGTCCAACGGGATCAAGGCTGAGATGCAGTTGCTTCTGACTTCGAATTTTATGATTGTTTTCCTCTTTCTGGAGAAAGCAGGAAAACAAGTACGGGGTTGGGAGGGAACATATGCTTCCTTCCTACGATTGCATCCTCGGTTGGTGCATTTATTCCTTAGACCAAATGTTTGCTCAGGTGTTTCCCCTTACGGCTGTTGGGCTGAATGGAAAATGGTTTGCCAGTCCCAAAAACATTTGGGATTTCAAAAACTGTCTAGCCTTTAAGAAGGGTGAGGAAGAATGTGTGTTCGCTGATGCTAGACTGGTGAAGTGGCTTTCCCACCTGGGAGGTGGGAGGCAGATGTTGAAGTCAGTGGAAGTGGTTCATAACAGCAGAAATCGGTTATGATTTTTCTTCCCCCTCCTTTCCCTCCCCAGCAATGGGCAGGGGGGAACAGCACCAGCAAGATGTGTAGCAGCTACTTGCAGACTCTCATTAGACTAACTGCATCAGTAGTCTGGGGCTTTTTGTTTGTGCTTGTGCATTCCCGTCTCAGCAGCCAACGGGGCTGTGCCGGCTCAAGATGTAACGCGCTCACCAGTCCCTCGAGCCTAAACCCTTCCAGCAGGAGCCTTTCTCTTTTGCCAGGCCTCTGGGAAGGAAGAAGCCCAAACAATTCCAATACTGCATTAAGAAAAAATGTGAGCTTTGTCTTAAAAGGTTGAATTTAATATTTTTTTTATGGTTTGATTTTTTTTGTAAGGGTTAAAGGTGATAATGGATTTAATACCAAACCACACAAGTGACAAACACCGATGGTTTCAGTTGAGTCGCAATCGGACCGGGAAGTACACGGACTACTACATCTGGCAGGACTGCATGCAGGCTGCTGGTTTGGTCACTCCTCCAAATAACTGGGTAAACACGGGAAGGGACACGTGCAAATCCCAAGCTGTTTGTAAGGGTTAAAGGTGATAATGGATTTAATACCAAACCACACAAGTGACAAACACCGATGGTTTCAGTTGAGTCGCAATCGGACCGGGAAGTACACGGACTACTACATCTGGCAGGACTGCATGCAGGCTGCTGGTTTGGTCACTCCTCCAAATAACTGGGTAAACACGGGAAGGGACACGTGCAAATCCCAAGCTGGATGCATGTTGCCACATAGCAAAAGCAGCCGTAACATAATTGTCCCAATGTACACTGGGTTATAAATGCCTGTTCAGAGGTACAAACTGGTGTTACTAAACGAGCTAGTGCAGATCAAGATTTAAACCAGCTCAGGGTGGAGGGGTTCCTACTTCAGATAGAATTTTAAAAGTGACTTTTGTTTCTTTCCCTCAGTGTTAAACCTTCAGTCATTAAACAAACAAAAAAAGGGATAGTTGTGCACAAGTTGTTCACAAGTTGTTCTCGCTCCCCAGACACCAAAGGGGGCGACTCTGCTCTAGAAACTTCATCGTGGCTCCTCTGAAATCATAGTTGGTGGGGAGGGAAACAAAACAGTGTGTTCCTGGGTTTTTTCCTTTTTCTGGAAGGTGATCAGGCCAGAAAGTGGGTCACCTATTTCAAATATATTTATTTGAAATTTGAACTTGATGGGTGCGTGATTAGGAACATGTATATTCTAAAAACTCAAGGTGGAATTAATCTTTTGTACTGGCTAGTGTCATTTCTGTTTAAACTTAGAGTCTGAAGAGCTATCTTAGCTTTTGGGACCTTTTATTACAGAGATGATAAAGTTAACATTTTAACATGCTGACTGTCGTTGGCGCTTCAAAGGGATAATACCAGATTGCAGAAAGCTCTAAGTTAACTAAAGCTATTTTTAATAAGTTTTAGGAAAAACAATTCCAAAAGAAATGTTCCCACCCATGTTTTCCCCTCTATTCTGAATAATTCCCAGTGAAAGTCTACTTAAAAAAAAAAACAACAAAAAAAGAATGAAACAGAACATTGAACAAGAAATACATGTGGCAAAGCATGACTAAAGGGAGAGCAACTAGCAGAAGGAAATGTAAAACATAAGTACCAAAATTACTCAGAATTTAGTCTGTCGGTTAGGCATTTTGTGCTTTATTATATGCTTGTAATGCACCACATCTTAAAGTATGCATAGGAGTAAATGTTTGTTAAATTAAGAGTTCTGATTATTTCCCCCCTCCTGTATATGAGCAGGTGAGTGTCTTTGGGAATTCCAGCTGGCAGTTTGATGATGTGAGAAAGCAGTGTTATTTTCATCAGTTTGGGAAAGACCAGCCAGACTTAAATTTTCGCAACCTTGCTGTCCAACAAGAAATCCATGTAAGTATGTAACCTGCTGCTGCTGCGCCAACAGCAAAGCAGCTGTTTCTACACTTAATTTCTCTGATTATTTGTGCTACACAATTTACAGGCTAGTTGGAAGTAATTCAAGGATTGCAGCATATGTAAACAATTGAAACAAAAAGGTGTCTAGACAAACATTAAGTTTATAAGCAAAATTCAAGCTTTATGCTGTAATGCGTCCAGTATTGGAGCTACTTTGCTTCAAGTCTTTTTAATTTAAAAGCAAACAAGCAACCAAAAAAAAAAAACCCAAATAAAATTCTCCTTGAGTGGAATTACTGGCTGTGGGTGGTGTTGCAGTCCTCTGGATTTTAAGAAGGTATGACTATTGATTTCTTTTGCTGGCTTAAGTCCCCTGCTCTCACAAGATCTTGCCTTGCAAGATCTTGATGGGTTTTTGGAACAGGCTATAGCACTTTACAAGGAGCTCCCTTTCCCTTTCTCTTCCCACTAAAGGCTATCTTAAAATTGCTTTGATGCTTCAGGAGCTCTCTACTTTTCAGCCTAACCTTATTCGCAAGCTGTTCACGCTTAGCTCTCTATGAACCAAACCTGTCCTTCAGCTGAAGTAACTCTTCCCACCCTTGTTTATGCTTATATGTTTTTCAGCTCTGATAACATCCCCCTTCAGCTTTTGTTAAGCTAGATTAAATGGGGCGGGCTTTTCCAGTCTTCCCTGAGGTGAGAGACTCTCCATCCCTTTGCTTAGCTGCTGCTTATTCCTCGCAGCACTTCCAGCCTGAGGGATTTTCTCAAATGCAGATGGCCAGAATTAAACAAATTTAACAGAAGAGACGTCTAGGCAGAATCTTGTACAGTGGCATAGGTAATTCTCTCTCTGTGTCCTAAGATTGCTGTTACTTGCTTTGAAGTTGGTGCTAGTAGTCAAATAATCCAACATGACTGCTGTCTGGAAGCAGTTAACTGCTATCAGCTGTAGTCTCCGTCAGGAGCCAAGGATGAAGGCACTTAGTGCCTTTGGATGTTATATCAAGGACGACAATTAATGGAAGGATTGACTGGAAGGTAAAGTGGCTCTTGCACTGAAGCTTGTGCTGAAACAGAGCTGAATCACTCAAGTGGAGAGAAGTTTTTCTCTCTGTTGTTACAAGGAGCTGTTAATTAGCCAGTCAAATGTGGGGATGGCACCTTGTTTTAGCAAAGAGATGTTTGCATTTTCAAGGAAGTGAGGCAATGCTGATTTGAATTACAAGGAATGCCTGGGCTTGTGGATAAGGGGGAGATGGTGAGTTTCGATCTGTCTACATCTCTGGTGACTTCACTGGGGAGAGAGATGGACAGCCCTCACAGCGAGAGCGCTTCACCCAGGCAAGGCGGTGCTCTGATGAAACCTCGTGCCTGTCTGCATCGTGTCTCCCAGCAGACAATGTAGAATTCATTAAAATATGGGGAAGTGGGCCTGAACACGGGGAGTCTGACAAGCTGCTTCTTTCTTTTTTTTTTTTTTCTTTAAGTTATACCCCATCAGGTAGTAGAGCTACCTCAAGTGTTTCGATTTAGTCCTTAAGTGTTCGTTACTTTGTACTGTTGAATTTTAGTGTATTTCTTTGGTGGTAGTCTTCACAGCTGCCCAGTTCTACTGTGATCGTCTCACTGCCTGGGGCCTCTCCCCTCACCGTGGGTACTGCGTGTGCATGAAGAAACAAAACACTTTTGGTCATACTTGTTAAGTAAAGCATGAAATGAGATGCTCTCGAGGCTGATCCTTGAAGAACTCCACTAGTAACCTCTCTACATCTTGGTACTTCCCTTAACGCCACGTCTTTCCACTCACACTTTTTTCCTAGCATCACACATACTTTTCAATGGTCCTGGCTGATGTTTTTTTTAATGGTACCTGATACATTACTGAAGCTCCGGTAGCAAATAGATGCTGTGTTTCCTATGCAAAGAAATGAAATGAAAATACTAAGTTTGGCCTGATAACACCAACCTTTGGTAAATGCTTATGAACATCATTAATTGCTCCAGCATGTTCAAGAATAATCTTTGTCTACTATTTTAATTCAAAATCCTGTTTCGGAAGGTTAGGGCTGTGGGACTGCGCAGAAAGCAAACTTACTCTTCCGAAGAAGCTCCCAAGCCTTTGGTTTAGCCAAAGGGTATGTGGGAGCAATGAAACTTAGCAGCCACTGTGCTGTAGCTTTCTTGCATAAGTAGAAGTAGATCGATCTCGGCAAGTACCACGTCAGTCCTTGGTATTTGCACTGCTGATACCTGGTGTTGCTTTTGTCATGAGTACGTGCATAAACACAAATTAATTTCTGGTGGAGTCAATATTGGACAGACACCGTATCGAGAGCTGCTGCTTTCAGAATGGCTCTACGAGAAAGTACAGCTTGGTGAGGTGGAGTCTTTATTTGCCAAACAAAAAAATCTGTAAGGCTTGAGTGTGGACTAGTTCTACTCCAGCCTATTCAGGCAAGTGTACTTCATACATTCAAAAAAAGGTAATTCAATAGCTGTCTTTAAAAAAAAAAAAAAAAAAAAAAAAAAAGTTTTTGTCCTTGGATGAAGAAAAGCATCTGGTCTAACAGAACGTTTGCAGAAAACACTCAAGAAGGACTGAACTTTAGAGCTGTTTGTTAAAACTAGAGCAATTAAAACTGTAGTAATATAATAGCTACTGAAGTAGGATATAATTTTACTAATAGTGACTAACCTCTGAATTTGATAGTGAAATTATAAATCGATAGCAGTTAACTTGGAAAATAATTTTTCATGGTCCTGCCAAATCAACAAATAAGCCTGAAAATAAAATAAAAAAATTCACATCATTCAAATAAAATAAGACAAATGTTTTAAGAGCTCTGTTGTATAAAAAGAAAATTGGTGGTGCAAGGTCTGTGCGGAACAACATATTCTTGCATATTTGAATCAATGTGTTCTAATTGTGTGCAGCCATGATGGGTGTTCACCAACAACAGTGCTTAGCACGAGCCCAATTGTTTTGATGGATGAGATTAGAAACTTTCAGTGAGGCATGCCCTGGCTTCGGTCTCCTGAATTACGGGAGAAGTAAAAAGACCAGTCTTTTTCTTTTCTATACTGGATGAAATAATAAGACATGCTCTATTTAGATCTGAGTTTGACCTTATATCGACAGGATTCCCTTTAACTTCTAGTAAAATTTGAAATACAAATTAAAAAATAAATTGTTACATATTAATACCTACTAACAGGTTTAGTTTTCTTTTTAAGTATGTACTCATTTGAACAGGATGGGCTCACTTGGAATTCTCAACTTTTACCTTTGTCTAGGATATTATCAAATTTTGGCTCGGCAAAGGAATCGATGGGTTTAGTTTCAGCGCTCTTAAATTTCTTTTAGAAGCAACGCATCTCCGAGATGAGCCTCAAGTGAACAAGTCCCAGAATCCAGTAACGTATATGTTCTGTCTTTGCTTTTTCCCCTGTATTTCCCACTGGGGCAAGAGAGGGTATGTTTTTACTCTTTTGGGTCTTAATTACGGCTTTAGGAAGAGCGGGTCAGTTGTGTCCCTTGGAAGGCAGGTGGCTCCTGGGTGCTCTGCAGAAGGAGCACATACAAGAAAGAAGCCCCTGGGCTGAGGGTGTAGGTCAGTGAGATGCCCGCAAGCAGGAGCGCAGTGGGTGGGAAGAGAGTTGTCCGTATACACTTCATAGTTCTGTTCTGACACCGTTGCTTTGAATTTTCCGTTTAAAATAATTTGCTTTTCAATTTATATCCTAAAAAGACCAGTCTCGTGATTTTAATAGTTGATTGCTTGTCTTTGGGGAGCCCACTACAGGAGGTAAGCTCAGAGCTCTTGCCCGCTTGGCATCCTGTAGCAGTCACTAGCACGTATTTCTTCTACATTGCTGGTAGGAATCAGAGTAAAACAAAAAACCTCGTATTGGCAATATGTCACAGTGAGAGGTGGCCAGACACATTCAGGAGCATGCACCCTGTTGCTAACGCTATTTGCTTGTGCTGAGGTAGTGAACTTGGTGACCTTCCCAGATAGTGCCAGCACTAAGACCGTTCCCCTGCGGAGCTGGGGATCACATAAAACTGGTCAGCTCCACAAGTATCTTTGCCTTTATAAGTTACGACAACAATGTTGTCCATCTTTCCAGCCTGGTGTGTGGCCACAGCACCTGCTGTGCTCGCTGCTGCAGATGGGCCCGCTTGGTTAGCGCTGTGGGTGGACTCTCCCTCTTGAAGGACGGGATCCAAAATAATCAGCCCTCTGCTCTCCTATCTTTAGAGTTCCCCAAGTGCAGTTCAGCTCTGCACTGTTAGTGTTAGCTTGCTAAACGTATTTCAGTTAAAATTTATCTGGACTGGTGCATTGTCTCGGGAAAGGATGGGAAGAATTTGGAGAGTTCTGAAATCTAAAATACTGGTGAACTAGTGGGAAATATTGCATTCTTCTTTAAGGAGAGTATCGCAGCCTATTCCCAGCTCTACCATGACTACACGACCACGCAAGTTGGTATGCATGATATCATCCGTAGCTTCCGTCAAACCATGAATCAGTTCAGCAGTGAGCCTGGCCGATACAGGTAATCATTATTACAGCTGGTGAATTTTTCTCTAATATTTGTCACCCTCTTGCTAGCACTAAACTGTTTTTCTTAATAACATAATATGCCATAAAAAGTTTTCTTCCTCAAATGCAAATAGTGGTGCATAGGCTATATTACCTCTTCCCCAGTGTGTGAGGGAAAGGAAACGAATTGGCCCTGGTAGTTCTGCTGTGTCTATGGACTGTACAAAAGTAAGCAGAGGGGGCGACCATTCGGACCGCAGAGACACTGTAATTAATCAGCCCCATGGCTGATTTATTGTATAGTATGAATAGTACTGTTCATATCAGACACATAGAGATTGTTAAAATCACAGAATGGTTGAGTTTGGAAAGGACCTCTGGAGGTCATCTGGTCCGACCCCCCCTGCTCATCAGGGCCACCTAGAGCTGGTTGCTTAGGACCGGGTCAGCTGGTCCAACCCCCCCTGCAGACGACAGACGACCTAGAGACAGTTGCCAGGACCATGTCCAGACAGAGATCTCCAAGGATGGAGACTCCACAACCTCCCTGGGCAACCTGTTCCAGTGCCCAGTCACCCTCAGTAAAAAGTGTTTCCACCCTCACAGTAAAAAAGTGTTTCCTGATGTTCAGAGGGACCCTCCTGTGTCTCCTTTTGTGCCTGTTGCCTCTGGGCCTGGCACTGGGCACCACTGAAAAGAACCTGGCTCAGTCGTCTTTGCACCCTCCCTTCAGATATTTATATACAGTGATGAGATTCCCTCCCTGAGACCTCTCTTCTCCAGTCGCACCTCTCAGCCTCTCCTCACAGGAGAGATGCTCCAGTCCCTTAATGGTCTTAGTGGCCTTTTGCTGGACTCTCTCCAGTATGCCCATGTCTCTCTTGTACTGGGGAGCCCAGAACTGGACACAGTACTCCAGGTGTGGCCTCACCAGCGCTGAGTAGAGGGGAAGGATCACCTCCCTCGTCCTGCCGACAACACTCCTAATGCAGCCCAGGATACCGTTAGCCTTTTTTGCTGCAAGGGCACATCGCTGGCTCATGTTCACCTTGAGGGACCCCAGGTCCTTTTCTGTAAAGGAAAGCATGGAAATTGCTGGAATGGAGTTATGTGGATGTGGATTCAGAAAGGTAAGACTTCAGTCAGATACTTACAGCCTTTTGTTGACTCTTGTAGACTTTTCTCCAGAAATTTCCAAGAAATATTTCTCCTTGTCTGCTTTACAAAATACTGTTTCTCTGTATTAATCTTTTTTAATGGGGAGGAGGGAAGCGAGCATAATTCTTAACGCATTCCTAGCTTCCTTCCGCTCTGTGCAAACCAGGAATGAGCCAGAAAAGGTACTTGTACTTCTTTGTAGGTTTATGGGTTCAGATGGTTATGAAGACATTGAAGCAACAATGATGTATTATGGAACAACTTTTATCCAAGAAGCAGATTTTCCCTTCAATTTCAACCTAATTAACATGAAAAATCTATCGGGCAACAGTATTTTTGAAGCCGTCAACTTGTGGATGAAAAACATGCCTGCAGGAAAATGGCCAAACTGGGCGGTAAGAGTTCTAGACCAACTCTTATAGGAAGGGCTTGTTTCTATAGGTGATAGAAACCTATAGGTGATAGTTCCTCTTACGGTGATAGAAACCTCCCCCACACATACACGCTGATTTCAGTGGGATCAGCAGCAGCCTGAGCCCATGGCTGAGCTATAGTAGGTATCCATGTGAAACTCTCAGCTGCTGTAGTTGCAGCCGTTGGCATTGGCCAGCTGGCTGTCCTGCCCTTCGGTAACAGTTACATGCCCCGTGCAAGGGTGACAGAAGGGAATTTATGATCGTGCCTCTCCCTCGGTGTCTCCAATGTAGTATGGGGCATTGGCTTAAACCACCAGTGAGGATGGGATTGGTACAATTGTCTTTGCATTGAGTCAGTTTATGGCCAAAGGATTCTGAAAACCTCCCAAGGCGGGGAAGAACAGAGCAGGCAGCTGAGGACAGTTAACTTAAAACCTTGCTGGTCTTTGCTAGGAAGCACGTTTGGGAAGTGCAAGAGATCTTTTCAAAACAAGGACCACCTTCACACAGCAGAGAAAATGGCAGAAATCTGAGGGAACTGTAATCGTGAAGAATTGTTACTCGTCATCTCTTCTCACCTCTGACCCATGTGCTGCTGGCAGGGCTCCTGTGTGCTAAATTATTTGGGGCAGAAGTTTGTACTGGCACCAAGATAAAAAAGATAATTGCCCTCACAGGCCTGGAGGGGAAAGAAAAAAAAGAAAAAAAAACTTACTACCTTTTAAATTAGTTAACCAATTTCACATATGCATGGAATTTTATAATGTGCGTTTAACAGAACGATGTTTTCTCCAGGTTGGAAGCCCCAACGCTGCTCGGATTTCATCTCGGATTGGGAAGGAGTACGTCAATGTTATGAACATGCTGCTTTTAACCCTCCCTGGTACTCCTGTAACTTACTATGGTGAAGAAATAGGTATGGAGAACACCGTATCAGAAAATGTAAGTGAAGAGCATATAAACTCTGATCCTGTTGTTTAGTTCCGAGTAAGAGAACTTTCAAAAATACAAGAACTTTGTTTTGTTAACCAAACCCAGTCTTTCTTACTGTTTAGATGGTTTTCTGTGTTCCCCATGGCAAAATCACTGGACAGCACGTGGAAATGGCCAAAGACCAGAAACCAAAGCCTTGACGTGTGTCTGAACAGCTAAGACTGCAATCATGGTCCTTGATTTCTGTCCTCTGCCAGATTAGTCTTGCATGGTTTGCAGCGGTGTTGCTTTGCTTCGCTTCAGCAGAAAGGGCAGCAAGTGCCAACACCGGGCCTGGGCTGGTGGTTAGGAGAGGGGTGTTGCAGCCATCCGAGGCAAGAGGAACCAAGTCGCTATCTCCGTCCTCCCACAGAAGTACCCTAATCGCTATGTCAAAGTCCATTGTTTCCCGGCTGCTCTTTAAAGGAAATCAGAGTTCATGAGAGACCGTAGCTACAGTCACCATCTCCTGCAGGCTGCTTTGCTCTGACTATGCAAAGGCACCTGGCTGAGCCACAGCCCTCTACAACGTGCCCAATCCCTGAAGAAGGGATCTCCTGAAAGGGGTGGGTGTACAGACCAGCCCCTGCTTAGCATTGCCCTGGTGGCAAGCAGAAGTGGCGTTTGCTTGTCACGCAGGGTTTTTTGATTTGTCTTTTAGATACTTTTCTATAAAGGATTTAGGCACCTGAGCCTGGGAACCTCACTTGGTCACAACTACAAGTAACACATGACAGGATGTTTGTTAGATTACAGAAATTTTCAGAAGTAAGTTTATTCAAGGTCAAGGCATTAAAACAAAGTGTCTGTGCCCTTCACACTGTGCTGACCTGCATAACTCAAAAGCTTTCATGTTCAGCCCCTGTAATTTCGTTTCTTGTCTCTTCCGTGATCATACCTGACTTCTGTTGCGTCTGTTGTCCAAGATGTATGGGCGTGACTGGAAAAGGTCATGCCCAAAAGGGAACAGCTCAGCTCTGCCTCTTGTGACCATATTTGAGCACCGTGAGAACATGGTCCTATGGCAGATGCTGGTTTCACTGTGGAAAGCCTCTGTTAGGGAGTGAGACAGCCTCTGATGATGTTACCAACGGTGTTGGCTAGTTTTGTACCAAATGGAAAGAGGTACTTGAAGCACAATGGGATCATCTCCAGGTTTGTCTGATTGAGATGTGAGGAAATGATTCTCTGATTTAAAAGGAAATCTCCTTTCCTCTGAGAAACACTTCGGTCAAAAGATCTCCTGCGTTTTCTTCCTGCTGCTGCTTACTGCTGACAGAATGATGCTCTTCAGAAAAGCGGCTTGCCCTTGGCTCCTCAGGCTTTACTCTTTTAGTGGCTGCCCTGTGGCTCACGGCTTTGTAACAACACAAACCCACTCTTCAGTCTGGAGAGGAGGAATCCCTGATTAATGGGTGTCTTAGAAAGCTGGAGAGTATTTGCTCAGGGTATAGTTTTTTAGCCCCAGCATTTAAAATGCTTCAGGAGAAGCTGGAAAAGATGAAAGGGAGTGTTACCAGTGTTGAAAACTTGGGATTTTCCCCCCCCTGTTTTCAGAACATGCTAAAAGGAGAAACCTGTTATTTATAATGTCACAAAGCAAAGTGACAGTTTCTTTTGTTGAGCTGCTGTTCTGACAGATTGTATTGAAAAGTGCCCTTTATATGAAAAACAGTTTTCATGGAAAACAAACAAAGTACGTGCAAAATATTTTATGCCCTTTTATATCATTAAATTTAAGTGTCAGATCTTTTGGCAAGCTCTTCAGTAACAATGAGGAAGCTTTTTCAGAATTTTTCTGAATTCTTCAAAATAAGAACTTCAGACTTTCTCAGTCGACACTTTTTAATCAGCTAAAAGCTGGTTTTCAGTAAAGTTTTTGCACTTGGAAATAATTTTATCTTTCTAACACAAACAATCCTGTCCAAATTGTACCCCTTGCAAATGTAAGCTTGAAGATTTCAGGTGAAAAGTGCGATGGTTACAAAAAACAGACAGTGAATAGCATTTACTAGTTGTTTACTGTTATTTTCACAGCATCTCATTACCTCCTATATTCACTCACTATCAGAATATCCTAGCTGTCTTTAGTAAACTTTTATCCAACCGTCTGTTGCAAGGGGAGACAACTCTAGTCGAGTCACTTGGGAATTCCACATTTTACCCAGTGATGCCGTACCCATGAGACCATCCGTTCTCCTCCATTTCAGGAACTGTCTGGATTCTTATTTTCCCTTTAGATTTGGAGCAGGATTACATCCTCCTCATTAAATTTAAACTTAAACCAAAGAAAGCAATGCTGCAACGGTGATCGTCTGGAAGATGTGAGAACATGCTATTCAAGGCATAACTTTTTAATATACTAATCAAAACAAGTAACTTCTTGGTAATGCTCTGACACCGCTTTATTTTCTAGGTGACCTCTCCAGAGAAATCCCCCATGCAGTGGGATGGCGAAGTTAATGCTGGTTTTACTGAAGGCAACAGTAGCTGGTTACCTGTTAACTCCGACTACCGAAGTGTCAATGTCGAAGTAGGTATCTGTATGTGTGACTAACTCTAATGGTTTAAAAATATCTTACTGTATCTGTTTTGCTCTGACTTCTTTTACTTAGTGGGAATTGGTAGTGTAGCTAGTAAGAACAAACTCAAGGGAGGAAAATAAACAGGCACTGAATCCGAACAGATTTTATTAGAAGAGGAAATCCTTGCACGAGCAAGGAGTCTACTTTGTCTATATTCACTTAAGCAGGGCAACTGCAATTGTAACGGAGATGTGGCAACTCGGCTCTTAAAAATTACTAAAAGGATGTTAATATCAAATTGAAATCTGGTCTTTTTTTCACTTCTGTTGCTATAGAAAGCACTGGCCTTGTAACAAGAACTTAACATAGACCATCTCTAATGTAAGTAAATAAAAATTTTTTTCAAGGCAGTTGAGCAGTGAATCAAACAGATCTGGCTGATCTACAGTGCTGACCAGAATTGAAGGCAAAAGAATAAATCGAAGACAGGAAAAATAAAACACAGAACAAACCCTGTGGATTCAGTTGCTTAGACTCAATGAAAAAAGTTCAGTATCGAGCTTTGAATGGCTGTGGCTTTCTCCTGAATAAACGGTACTAAAAGGACACTGTGGGAGGAAGAAATAGGGTTAGTGCTGGGGAAATTCTGTCCTGCCTAATAATCTCTGTCTCTGCCACTCCGCAAGTGCCAAGGAAGTGCATGAGAAAAAGCAGTTTTTCAGTGGAATTTGCAGACAAATTTGAAGAGAGCTACTTGTCAAAACGGAATTCTAATAGGTGTGTTCTCAGCAGACTGCGTGGGTGCGGGAGGCAAGTCACATTTCCTACGTTCAGTGCAAAGAAATGACCCTGTTAACGCTGACTGTTGCAGATCCAGATGACCTGGTCCAACTCGACCCTGAATTTGTACAGAGAGCTAACTTTACTTCGCAACAGCGAGCTACCCATTCATCGGGGGTGGATGTGCTACGTCTGGAATGACAGTAATGTTTTTGTGTATGTGAGGGAATTGGATGGGTTAGACAGAGTCTTTATGATGGTTCTCAATTTTGGGCAGGAATCGACAATAGACCTGAAAGCTATAGTTCCTAGCCTTCCATCTGAAGCTATTATAAGACTAAGTACTAATTTTAGCAATGCTGGTAAAGCCGTCAATACCAAACTAATTAAAACTGAAATGGGAGAAGGCCTCGTCCTCGAATATAAAACAGCAAAGCCTGTTCATACTATGGAAGCTTTTCAAGGAAATTGTTTTGTGGCAGAAAAAGCTTGTTATTCCAGTGCCTTCAATTTACTCTATGTGAACTGTTAAGTGCAGTAGAATAACCAAGCTTTCATGTTACTTTAGGAAATGTTTGTTTCAGGGAAATGCTAAAAAATTTCAGTTTTCTTTGGCTTTTAAAACTTCGTGTACAAAATAAACGTCCTGAAAAATAAAACGGATACCTAATTGTCTTGCATCTGTGTTGGTGATGAATAGGAAAAAGTGTGGTATAAAATCTCCCCTAGGGTCTGTGGAGAAGAAAAGTAAACCTGTCCTAAAAAGCTGTCCTGTTTAAATGTGTGCATTTTTGTGAGGAAGGAGAACAGCTGCTTTCTGGGTGCTGCCCCTTACAGTTGCTAGTCATTAAGAGCTCCTGAGGAATCCAAAGCCTGTGGCAGTTCATAGTAACTTTTAGAAAGTCTGTAGATTTGTAAAACTTGTTCTAAAGGGGTGGCCCTATGTTTGTTAAGACAGGTAAAAGCAAGCAAGACTGATATATAAAGCTGTGATGGCTTAGCTCTTCTCTCAACTCCAACAGCTCTGATTATCCTCAAAGTTACAAAATATAGCTAATAATCCTATGCTCAGGACTGTATTTCCAACTGATTCTGCCTCCCCCCTGCTGAGTTAGAATACATTTGCATTCTCTTATTTCTTTTTCTACCCTAAGGCTGAGGTGAGGTGTGCATACATTAGCTCAGAGTGAGCAACTGAAACAACTCGACTGAACGTCACACTTGTTCACGTGCTTTGATTTGCATTTGGTGCACCTACAGTGGCTTATGTGGTACAAAGGAAGGAGACGCATTTGACTCAGTGCAGTCTGTTCTGGACACGGGGGTGATCTGGGGAACTCTGTTTCAGTTTGAGGACCTTATGGCCACATAGTGTATTTTCCACCAACTGCTTGTACCAGTTGCTGTTCCTAGGTGTGCGCCATGCATCTATCGTAACAAGCGACGTGCAGCAGTTTTGTGCCTTGCTCAGAGGTCAGCTATGGATCAGGCTGCTTTAGTGGGGGCATTCTTTTTGTTTTATCCTCTGGAGGGACTCCGGCATCTCCTTCTGGGGCATTCGTCTTGTCTTCCGGAGGGACTCCGGCACCTCCTTTTTAAGATTACCATGCTAGTTAAGGTTAACTACAAGATTTTGGATCTACTCAGATGAGAGTTCTGCTAAAATTCCTGTTCTTGAGAGTCCATTTTTTCTTTACAGTTTGTTTGATCCCACCATATGATCAGTACAGTATTGCTGCTGTGTAGCTAGGAAGGGCAATAGTCATCATCACCTATGTATGTGAATTAGTTTTAGAAGACCCTAGTGAGACTTTTACATCAAATACTTCTTGGGAGTTTTACTGCCTTGTGTAAAGCGTGGTCTCGGAAGGGAGGTCCTAGACCGGAAAGTACATGTCTTCACATGTCAGGCTTTAAGCACCAACCGTTGCGCTTCAGCTCCACTTGTATAGTGCTGCACCGCTTGCTTATGTGAACAGAACTGTACTGAACAAATGGATTAATGCAGGTGGCTACTTCTGTACTATCTGGCAGGGGAGAAATTCAGCTCTTGCTTTGTATGTTTATAAGCCAATGCCACCCCCAACTTTGAATTTCTTGTCTGCTTATGCCCGTAAAGCAGAGATCCAAGAGGAGAGATCCTCTGGAGAAGGTGTTCACTTTTCATACAAATAAAAATCTGACCCAAAGTTCTTCAGGTAGTCAATGTGTTTATTAGCTACTTGCAGGATTTCATATGTTGGACATGGCATACTTCCTCAAGTTCTTTGTTCAGAAAAGCAAGGTGTCTTGCAACCTAAAATAATGAAAATATTTTATTACAAAATAAAAAAATTCTTTGCGCTATAAACCTTCAGGTTCTTGCACAGCTATTCTAATCTTCTTCCTTTGCCATACTAATGCTAAGCAATACCTTGCCCTAAGACAGAATGAGGCTTTTCCTGAAAGAATTCATTTTGGGAATAACTGTCACAAGAACCAAGTAACACTTGCTAGGGTTTGTTAAAATTAACAGTAATAAAATTTGTATCCAACTGTGATAGTCTGAGACATCAGTAACAATATGGCAGGTCTCGGCAGTATGTTGCTTTTAGCATGCACGCTTGTACGAAGTGCAAAATGTTGAAACCTAATTGTAGTAGCGTCCTTTGATAGTACAGATCGTGCATTTCAGAATGTAAAGATCAAACCCATCATATATGTTCTACTCATGAGGAAGATGGAAGTAAATAGCCAGTATGACAACTTTAAGCACTTAATACTCTACAGTGCAAGACTTTTCCTGCTGGAACAATGTTTTGCACAACTTAGAACCTTTCATTCAAAGCTCTCAGCACATTACAGTGGGAGTTTAATACTCTTTTGAGGCTTAAGGCACAATGAGGTTCAATAATCTGGCTCTGTCACTGGCTCTTGTGTATATATATGCACATAAAAATATATATTGATATATAAAAAAAATTATATATAAACCTGCTAGTTTTATATATAGTTTTATATATATATTAAAAAAAAACCTGCTGGTTTTGTATTTTTATATATATTAAAAAAAACCCAGCAGTTGCTCTTGCAGTAGTATAAAAAGGTTGCAAGAGCAACCTTAATTCCAGCAGGTTTTTTCTTCTTTTAATACTTCAAACGTACATTCAATGACTGCATGAACTATTAACATTGAAGTATCAATTGAGGGGACACCTCCCTCCAACCTGTTATGGATGTGCGCAATAAAGGGAACACACCTCATTCAGTGAATCCTCCCAAGATGAATCACAATGACTGCCGTTTGCCTGGATGTCTAAGATGATATTAGGGATCCGATTTCCTGGAACAGTGAAGCTAGTGATCATTTGACATTGAATGAATGAGGAAAAAGGTAAGCGGGGATGTGAGTTGTTTAGGGATAGATAATTCTGCCTTCTATCCTGCCAGAATTTCTGTTGTTCCTTAAGAAAAAAAAAGAATCATATAGGCGCTTGCTGGATGAACTATTTGTATTTCTATGAACTACATATTTGAAAACTGTTTATATATTTGGCATGTTTGTTCTCTCTCACAGTCTTTGTGGAAAGACGTGCTTTTTTTCTTTCTAAGCAAAGACTGCAACAGTAATTGCAGTACCTGCTATCCTTTCTCAACCATTGCAGCTGTGCTGCTAGCAGAGAAGGGGCATAATGAAATTTAGAAAAGCTAATTCAAGATCTATTTTGGTACTGATGGTAAATGCCTCTCCCCACATTAGATGGTACTAGAAAATAATAAGGCTTGAATATACGTTTTGTGGAAACAGTCCCGATGCTAGTGTTAAGTTTCAGGTATAAAAGCATCTATGCCTTGGCACTGCTGTCATTCTAACTTGGACTAACACCTGCAGTTGTAGCAAACTGCAAAAAGCAGGTTTTTATAGAGCAGCAAAAATAAGATTTTTATCCATGTGTCGTTGAGAACTGCAGTCTGACTGTATCAGTAGCTGGACTGGACAGTATGGGTTCACCCAGCCCTGTCCAACACTTGCCGTATGTTGAGGCCTAGGAAAGACTGAGCCCAACTCATATTCTCCCAGTCCTCATTTTTTTTCATCTCAGGGTTTTCTGAGCCTGTTGTGGTTTGTCACTATTAACATTTAACACATAGGGGTTTAACTATTTTCAGGCAGGTCTACAATATAGAGATATCTGGTCCCTTTTAAGGCTCTGGAGAGTGCATCTTAGAAGCTGAGGTTTATCTATTTGTCAGTATGACTGCACAGCTCATCTTTGCAGATAATGGAAACTACTTCAGAGCTTTAGGTACTGGATTGTATTGTACAAACAAATGCATTTAAGGAGGAGTCGATCTCTATGATGTTTAATTACATGACTACTAATATTCTGGTTTAGTTAACTCCATGTATCTGTAATATTCTTACTCTTACCTTTCTTACTTGTTCTGCTGGCGTGATCTAGTGCAGCCTTCCTAAGTTTCTGAACATACTGTAAAATTCCTGTTAGTGGTATCCGTTGATCATTTTCATATGCCGTGATAAAAACTGAAGGATAACACTGAGATTAAAAAACAAAACCAGTTACATATGTGACAACTGATTTTTCTCATAAAGTGAGTAACAAATTCTTCTCTATTTATCTTACTGTACTACTTGTTATGGTTTATCTAAAAACACATCTATTACATAATTACCTGCTGCTCTTAAAAAAACACTTTTATCACTCTAACTGCAAAAAGTATTTTTGTCTGAAAAATTACTTCGTATTAGGGGATCATCTGCTTGCAAAAGCTAACCAAAAACATCCTCTCCCCACTGGAAAGGTCTGATACCTGTCTGCTTGCTGGTGATTACAAAAAAAGGGGAAGTACTAATCATGGAATGGTTCACCTTAGGACAGTAGTAGAAGTTTACTTTTGCAATCTTTCCATACCTAAAAAGTAGTTGTTTTTATATATAAAGATTTTACTTAATGAAACTATGCAACACAGCTAATGCATTACTTCAAATAGAGAAAGATTTCCTCTAAGATGACAATATCAAAGCCATAGCTCCTTTTCCATTTCATTGTTCGCCTCTGAAAAGGTATTTAGTCAGTGGAAAATACCTCCTCCCTCCTGTGACAAATGCTGCAAAACCCAGTGGAACAAGAGAAACCCCCCACAAAAGGAGAACGTATTTTACATGTTGAGGTTTGTTTATACAATAGAATAATCTGTTACTTCCTGGCAGTCCTATAACAAAAACAGTTTTTGAAATCTATTGATTATTTAGGAGAAGGTGTTTGGTTAATTTCAGTAGTCACTTATAACTCCAAATATTGCTAAGATTATTACTGAAATAGTTTATATTTGTATTGATGATTCATTTTAACACAAAGCAGCAGCTAAGACAATTCTAAAATGCTGGGGTTTAAAGCACTGAAAACGTAAAATAGACTTTTTTTTTTAATTTCAGTTATCTGCTTTTTGTTTTCTTATAAACTGCTACACTTTAGTACTGTAGTATTCCACACAGAAAGCATAGTTTTACCTGTGTCTTAATATTCTGGTATGGACAATAGCTTTTGATATACTTCATACATTTTTCATCTGCTAATGGATTTCCCCATTCTTCCTGTTCTTCAATTGTCAGTGGCAGATGAGTTTTCATCATTGTATTTAGAACATCTACGAAAGGAGCCTTAGAAGTTGTTATTAAAAAAAAAAAAAAAAAAGTTGGCAAATAGGACACAAAGTGAATTCTGAATTGGAATGTTTCCAATTCTGAAACTGGTAGCATGAAGCAGAAAATACAGTTTAATGTCATAATCCATAAAAGGTCTGCAGCCCCTCACCTGTAAAACCATGGCTCTGATGAGTTCTGGATCAGTGTTGCACAGGGCTCCTGCAAGAACTCCTCCAGCACTGGCAGCTGCTAGCGCTGTGTATTTTGGCTGAGAAAATCCTAGTTCATGCAGCAGCGTGATGCAAGCCTTAAGGTCATGGAGACCTTTGAGTTTATTATGCTGACATCCACCTTTGTGCCAGCTAAGGCCTAGCTCTCCTCCACCCCTGAAATTTAAAGCGATTCAAATTGGAGTCTCTTTGGAAAACATCACATGGCAAAGCTTCAGATAGTGAGAGGACAGCAGCAGCCACAGAATTGCAAAACCATAGTATGCCTTTCCAATGAACTCTTCTTTTCTCTATTCTTGTCTTTACCCTCCTTTATGGCCAAAATACACAACATGCAAACAAAAAAATCTGCACATGATGATTGGTGAAAATCCTAACTGCATAAGGGCACTCTGTGCCCTTGTGTGCTTGTGTCCTGGAACTCACAGGAAAAGCACCATTTTAGGAAATGACACCGTCATTGTAGGCAATACAAAACCAGACGCTAATATAATCTTTTTTTATACAGGAAGCTATTAAAATATCTAAAACATTTTCAATACTTACATCACTAACACTAGCATTTATTAAAAACAGTAAAATAGTATTCTCAGCTCCACACTGAGACTCTCAGGATTTGTCTTGTGTAGCTTAAATTCGGAGACTGTTAGGTGTGGTTTTTTTTTCCTAGTTTGTGAATTTCAAATACTACTTGAAATGTTGTATTTTGTAAAACAGAATATTAAAATTTATTTGTATTCCTTTCTACGCAACCACAATTTTGGTTCTAAGCCACCTGAAGCTTCCTTATTCAGGTTTCCAGTTTAAAATGAATTAACTGATTAGTCTTCCAAAATTCTTCATCTTTGGATGAAGAATCCATCTTCACCTAGGACTGACTTCCATCTTAAGATACTTAGAGGGGTGGGAGGAAGAACAGCACAATGCTTGCCACTGAATATAGCAGACCTAATATATTTGTATGCTGAATTTGTTTTGGAACTGGTATTTCAAACAATTGCTCATTCTCCCCCTTCCTTCCCCTCCCAAAAGTGATTCTTTTGTTACCATCTTCACCTACTGAATTATTATCTCAATGAAAATGTGAAGCCTATTGTACATAGTGGTTTTATAAAACTAGTACATTTGTAGCTAAACTGGAGACAGAGGATTTAGCCAATAAAAGAACAAGAGATGCAGGTTAAATGCTTCGTTGTTGCTGTAGAAGGCAAATGGCTTTCGGAAGATGCAGACTGAACATTAGTATACAATGCCCTCGGAAAGAGGGAGGTAGCATGTCATTGCAATTTGAACGTGTTACCAAAATTTTTCTTGAGCAAAGATGAGGCAAGAAGTAATAAGACTTCAAAAGACTGAAAGTTACATACAACCATCCTGTTGATTTAAGAAACTTAAATGCAGTATGTGGTCTTGAAAGTGTAATTTTTTTTTTTTCCTGAGATAAATTTATTTTTTTTGTTTAAAAACTCCTTTTAAAAAAATCTAAAAAGAGATGGAAGTGAAAAGCATGAAGAATTAGGTATAGCTACATGAAAAAAAAATTTCTGTACCTGTTCACTTGCATATCAAGAAATAGCTGTATATCCCACAGATTAAAATCTTAATTCCATTTTATATTTGACTCACCTGACATGGCAATATGCTAATATCCAACCCTCTTCAATTAACATCAGCTTCTCTTCTTTAAAGCTCATGTTCAAATCCATGCCATAAGCTCCATATACATGAACCAGAAGTGGTTTCCTGTGTAGCTCTTTAGAATTCATATTATGAAAAACTGTAATTGGCACCAAAGTTTCATCCTGGAAATGAAGGAGTATTTTACAATAAAGGACATTTCAGAAATCTTAATGACACATGGCAATGAAAACTTCAATTATTTATTTTAAAATGTGGTTTTTTGATTACAGTAATTTTTTTTCACTTAGAATGTACAAAGCACTCTTGAAAAATAAAGCGAGAGACTGAACCTCTGCTGTGTAGGCTTATGGATGCAGAGTTTAAAATTCATTTAAGTGCAACACCTGAGGAGTTTTTAAACTACCAAAGCACCCAAGTCTTCCTTCCCCCTTTAACACCACGAATATCTATTATTAACAAAATAGTTTACCACTTACTGCAGCACAAACTCTTTATTAACATCTCCAATTTTTTAAACTCAGGCTGTTAAAACTTTTCTTTCTTGATCTATACTGTGCAGGTGGTTGTGGGGTGGTGTTCTTTTCAACAGCTGGCATCTTTTTAATTTATCATGGAGAGTATGATACCATACATCAACTAGCAAGTCTAAGTTACACTATACTAAGATTCTTGACTCATCGTGTATTGTTATCTCCTCTGGCATATCCAGGTTAATGGAAAAAAAAAAAATCTTATCACGACTCTTTCTTGTTCTTCTCTGTAGCACTGAAGAAAACACCCACTGTTTAGTAACTATAGCACCAACCGCTCTTCACATTTTTTAATCTCTATGCCTTGCCAAATGCATTTTCTTTAAATGGGTGGGGAGGAAGGGAAGAATAAAGGGAATGGGAAAAGGACTGAAAAATCTTACCTTGCTTTTAGCTAGTAAACGTGTAGTGTGACAATTCGTAATAATTGGTACCTCTTGCACAGCTTGTTCAATGAGATTATTTTCCTTAAACGAATATGCAAAATTCTTAGGGGGGTGTACTGGGGAGGTGAGCTGAAAATAGCAAGTGCCGGTGGTATGTTCAGGATGAGATTCCAATTCAAATTCACAGGCCCACGTAGGTAGCTGAGAAAACACGGCATTTCAAGTAAGACCCTTACACTGCTCCTGTAAATTTTGCCTACTGTGTCCTTCAGAGGAAAAGATTTTGAATATTAAGCTAAATATCTTCAGTTTGTATGTAGCACAACCTGTATTTCTTTTAAGTTCAGCAGTGAAACAATCAAAAAGTGAAAGACTTCAGCGAACTTTTCCCCTAAGGCCATTGGATCAAGTTCAACAATGAAATAAAAAAGAAAAATAAATCCAAATTCAGTTTAAAATGGGCATTAGTGCAGATTTTTTTTTTAAACTGAAACATTTTTTGAAATTATCCTGCATTGTTTTTATTTTTTTGGTCCTATTTCCCCTCCGATTTCCAGTCCTACTTCAACATGTTATACAGCCAAGTCCATGTCAGTTGTTATGCTTTTGCTGTGAGTTAGCTCAGTAATGCTAAGCCACTGAAAACCCCTGCCTCTTAACTTTGTTCCTAGTGCCAGCCATTGTGAAGAACAAAACCTTTTCCTGGCACATTCACCCTCAGACACTTACTGCTATTATATTTAAGATTTTTAACTCTGCTAAGAATAAAAGAAATCAAGATTCATTCTTTGAGAGCAGCAGGGACATAGTCAAACCCTCTGCCAGGCCACGGCTTACTTGGGTAAGGTTGCTAGAGACTTCTGAAATGGCAGCAGAAGTCCAAGTTCTCCAGAGTAACTGCAGATGTTTTCTGAATAAATAAACTACAACCATTTTCAAAAATGAAGGTTTCAGAGACCATACAGAGTACTTTGTTGAAAACCTTTTCTGTAGCAGTTTTACAGAATGCAGCATTGGTAGCTTGTTGCAAGAAACTTGCGAGTAGTTCAGATTGTATTTTTCAGGCAACAAATCAATTAAATATTTTGTCCGAATGGTCTCCAGAAATCATGGTTTTGAATTGAGTCACTTTGTTTTTAATCCACAAGTATTTAGCAACAACTAGACAAGGGAAGAAATACTTTGCACAAATTGTACTGCAATATCAACTCTTCCCATTTAATATGGGACAGTGTCTGTATTTGTCTTCTGAATGTTCTAATCTTTCTTCTGTGGGAGGGCCAGGCATATTTCCTTGCTTACACTGATGAGTGTAACCAAAAATAGCCCCAGTAAAACTAAGTAGAGTGTTTAGGGAATCAAGTCCTATTTTACACTAGAAATCAGCGATATTGTAAAGAGCTTGACAGTAATAAGCTGAAGAAATAACTGACTCATAGGATAGCTGCTCTCTAACTGTCGAAGTGCTACAATAAGCCACCACATGAAATCCTGAAGAACAGCCACAGGTAATACAATTAGTTATAAGGACAAACTTGGCAGTATTATAGTTTCCAAACCACTTCTACTCTTGGAATTTATCTTTGCTTTCATTATAATGTTATGTTAAAAAAAAATGAAATAGTACTGGAAAAAGATTATGCTGCTTAAGCCAAGTTAAAACATACCTTTATTGACTGAACTGAATGTGAAACAAAAGAAATCACACTTAAGTAAAGATGACCAGCATTCTTCAGGAACATAATACAGTGATCACTGAACATCTCCAAGTCTACTAGCTTGGTTTTCTCCTCCAGTGCATAAACTAACTGCCAGTTCTCCATGCCACTGGAAGCTACTGGTGCCTTCATCAACTATAAAACCAAAAAACAATCTTGCATTACTAAGATGTAGTAAGAGTTACAAATGAGATGTACAGACATATAGGTGCTCTCATGCAACATTTTTATTGCAAAAAATTACTAGTTTGTATTGGGGGGGGGGTTGCCTGACTAAAACTTGAGGTTTTTAAATTCCTTTTACTTGGGCAAAATGGAAGAACAATTCAGTAACATTTGGAAAAGTTCAATTCTCATAGATTAAGCTATAGAAGATTTTCATGCAGTAAGTGCTTTCAGTGTGGCCAGCAGAACTGTAGGTGGTTTGGTTGTACAGACTGAGATCACTAACTTAAAATTTAATATAGGGGAAACAACTGTTAAAGTATACTCATTTTTTGATGTTGCCAAAGGAGTTAGAATCAAATTGGCATGCTACAGGCGAGACTCCGTGTACTACTATCAGTCTTTCAATCCATGCAGCGCGCTCTAATTCTCTTAAATTTCAGTAAGCCGTGAACCACAGAATTAAAAGCCAGCCTTACTATTTCTGTATGATCTGCAACAGGTATCTGAATGAATCCTATGAATCTTATTATCAGTTAAAATTACCTTATATTCTGCAGGTTCTCCGTATGTAGTAAGAATATATAACTCGTCATTTCTGTGCTCAATGTGGTAAATGATCCCTTTTGTTCGTGCTTGTACAAGAGCGGGTAACTTAAAAGGATGTCTACAGTCAACCAGCCAAACTTCCGAGGTTGTCTTGCTGTTGCTGTTGATAGTGAGAAAACGCCTATCTTTTGTGCAATATATGTCCACAAAGAATCTGTAAGGAATAATTAAAAAAAAAACCCAACAACTGAAACTTGATTAGTATTTTTAAAATACGTTGGTTGTTTCAGAATCACGGGCTTCCATCTGCAAGGTAAGAAACACCATGCCTGTAAGCATGGCTGGAGAAATTCCAGACTACTTGGTTCCCAGACCCACTCCTGCTGCATTTTCCCTGGGATTCAAAAACCCACAATCTTGTGTGTGGAACCTGAAATCTGCAAGGAAAGCAGTTCAGTTGTTGCGCAACTGAATCCAGGTTTTTGCCTCACTGAGATAGACTGGAAGCTCATTGATGTATACACACTTTAAAATCCAGGCAAAATGTAGAAATTTTTATTGAGCTCGTAACCCTATTTAAAAAAAAAAAGTAGTAACGGATAATTAAATTGAAATTAATAAAGGACATCATGTGGGAACAGCAATAACAAAAGAACAGTAGGAGCTATTATAAAGATAAATTGATAAAAAGCCTAAGTGTTACTGACCTAACTTTGTCTGAAGCAAGAAAAACAAAAAAGACTTTTTTTAAAAAGTACAGAGGCCTATATGAGACAAGACGGACAGCGTTGCAGTAATAAAGCTGGAAACTAGGGACTGGTTTTGGAACTATCTAAGAAATTAGGAACTATCTATTGGTTTTAATTGCTTCTAAAATCTAGAAACAGAAAACAGAATGATAAGCAGTGGCTGGATGCTAATATTAGACAACTCCAGGCTGAAATTCACATTCAAATTTCTATGAGTCATCCTAATTAATTGGAACGTCACATCTTGGGACATAGCAGTTTCTTTGCCGTTTTGAATCTTTAAGACTGAATGTCTCTAAAAGCAACACTGTCCAACACAAAGATCCAGAAGATTTAATCAAGAAATTGCAGGGTTGAATACCGTAATCTGCATTATACAGATCAGATACATGACTGCAATAATAATCCCTCTAGACTTCAAAATATTTGACTGGTGAAGGAAAAGATGCTTTAAGATAGCATTTTCAGTGCCTTTAATTATTTGCAGGTGGAGGAACTCCGATTTTTTTGATACTATTGTTTTTTCTAATTGCACCTCTTGACATCTTTAGGAGGACAGGCACAGCGGGTTATCTGAAGTCTGCAAGGAATCAGCCTCCTGCCTCTCTAATACACACGAATTTGGCAAGAGCATGGCACTGCATTCAGCAGAGATTCCAACAGTTCAGCTCTGCTGACCTTACCTCTAAGAGTCAAGCTGAAATGCAGGTTACACTTCTCCCCAAGGACTCTGACCTTGCTATTAGAAATTTTTTTTTTGTCTTTGTAGCTTTTTTTTTTTAAGGAAGTCAAGAAATTTTCAGCTTCTAAAAAAAATATTTGATTGCACCTAAAAGAGCTGGTGAGATGTAGAATGGAACTGCTCAATGGCAATACAAAAGAATGTCTTGCCATCTCCAATGAACAAGTGAGTTCAGTTATGAGCTGCAATAGTACAGGAACCTTTAGAGTAAGTTTCTAGTAGATTTACTGTAATGACTATGACCTTCAGAATTATGCCAACAGTTTCCCGGTGGGGAAGTGTCAGGTCAGTGCAACTTGATTTTCCAAAAGTATGCATCAAATGCAGCTGGAACAAAAGGATCTTATTTACTCCATCTCAATTGCAGATTTTTTTCTGTTTTTTTTAGATGAAAGTATAATTGACATTTCTTCACTGAATATGTAACTTAAATTAAGAGTAATCACAAATATTTATGGAATGCTGTATAAATCTACCACATGCTACATGCTACGTGGCTGAAAAACTAGTTCTGCACTCAATTTAGCAAGAGCCTTCTTGTCTTCCTAAACCACTGCTTAAAGAAAGGTTATTGAGAGGGTATTCAGTCAACAATAGTTCTATCTCTGGGAACGCCGTAATGATTTTGCTCATCCATTACCCAGAGCAAGGATTAGCCTGAACTTCTATGTTTTTTAGAAGATGTATCAGACATCAATAGCAGAGAAAACAAAATGAAATCCAGAGTCTGATTTACCCTGTATGAAACTGTCACACATTCATTAAAGGACACCCTGACCTGAGACTGACCTTGACATTTCTAAACTCAGCTGAACCCGTGAGGTAAGAGAGGGAAGTTAAATCTCTGTTGATCACATATCAAGAGGAGAACAGAGCACTTTCTCAGACCGCGTAAGGCACTACTGACAGCAGAACACAACTTAAAAATGCCTTTTACCATTTGGAATATGATATGGAAGAATTTGTTTTCCAAAGCAGTTATATTTTACATATAAAATACTCTAGCATGTGTAAAGGACTTGTTATATTTTAGGTAAGTATTACCTTGCATCTTGTTCTGTATAAACTAACTTAGTATGTTTCTGATTAGTGAAAGTGGTCATGAACACATTCTGGCATTTAAGGTTCTTCTGACTGGTGTAATACAAAACATCATTTGTAGCCCATTCTGGAAAAAAAGACAAAAGCATATCAAATTTGGAACAGTATATACTATTACTGAGAGAAAATGGAGCTCCATGAACACTGGACCCAATGCTGAAAAAGGTGGGTTGCAGTTGGTATGGAACTGAGGACAGCACTTCTACATCCCAGAGGCTGGGGTAAGCCACAAAAAGATTTTTCCATGTTTTCTCTGAATCCCACAGAACAAGAATCTTGTAATATATTTAAAAAAAAAAAAAGGCACAGGAAGTTCTTGACCCTGTGGGGGTTCTGGAGGTAACAGGAAAATAGATGATGTGTGGCTGTTCAAAACTGAGCAGAGAAACAGAGGTTTACATAGAGTCAGCAAGATAATAAAGAGGGTATGAGCTCTGCACCACTGCATGTGACTGCATGCAAACCATTTAGAGAAAAGAGATGATGCATGTGCCTCATGGGTACTGCTGAGAGAAAAATTCTCCAGTTTTCTATGCTTGTACATGTGTTTACCAACATAAACGTATAAATATAGGAACCTTGCTATTCTGAAGTTTAGTAATCTACTGATACAGCCAAATTACTGCCATCTCTGCTGCTCCTACAGCCACCAGAATGATGTTTAGTACATATTCTTTAAAAAGTTACTGTATTCTGTCTTATGAATAAATACTAATTTTCAGTACAAAACCCGAGGAAGTACCACACTGAAGTAACGCAAACAATTTGCTATCTGAACAGCAATGTGGCTCCAAAGTGCACAGGTAGCTGAGGGTTCACTATGAAGACAAGCCTTTAGAAGGGAAATCCAAGTTCTTCTATAGCCTAGCATTTAAAAAACCACAGATGTAAATTTTCAAGAACTTTCATTTGTCTGCCTGCTGTTGCATATCATGCAATACAAGCATATACTTTGCAAGTGATCATAAGACCTAATTCTCTTGGTCATGACTGAGGTACCTCTATACTTCATGATACCTCAGTACCTCACTTACACCTGAGTAAGTTTACAAAATCAGTGTCATCTCTACCATTCTGGTAGTCATTTTTTGTACTCTTACTATCTGCTGTAATCTGTCACACCTATGTAGGCAACAGGGAGCTGGTTTCTTCAATGTACTGATTCTTCCAGACAAACCTAGATACATGTTCAAAGCGAGTATAGTCAAAAATGTCACTGGCAAATTTTCAGGCCTGGTTTTCAGCAGGCATTATAAACTTCAATTGTGCAAACACTTACAACATTAAATTCTTGCTAGTGTTCATTTTTGTAACTAGGAAGTTTTACCTAGTTTTAAATTCTTGCCCTGCCCAGGTAAATTGCTTACTGCACTATACATACTTGATGACTTCTAACAATATAATCCAGAATACAAGATGTGGAACATTGTATACACACTATTGCACTCTTTTTGCTATATTCTTTAACATACTATAGAAAAATAAAGGTTTCCCATTCACTTCAGTTTACCTCTGCTTATTTTAACAGCAATGTAAAGCTCTCTAATCTATTCTGAAAGAATTGACTCAAGGCCTGACTGACTTCTTCGGGCTCTGAATTGTGACCCACATCCTAGATTCCAGCTGAAATTCCAGCCAAGCCCTAATAGTAGGTAGTGCTTGCACACTTTTCAGCGAAGCTAAGTGCCTCCAGCTATCAGTGACTTCAGTAGTAGCTGTAAGGGTTTAGTAATTAGAACATTTCTGAAAAATATCTTTATATTGCAAACAGTTATGTCAGTAAATTTTTAGAGAAGTGTATTGAATTAAATAAAAAGAATGATATGCGTGACTTCAAACATGTATAAATGCTTGCTTTTACAATGAAGGAAAACTTTTATCATGAAAGCATTCACTTTCATCCACATCAGATAACTTGTAATTGTGCAGTGTGGAAGATATCTTAAATAAGAAACAATTCAACAGCTATAAGGATTAAATCTAAAAATGTTGCTTGCTTTTTTTTTTATTAAATACTTTAATATTATTTGTAGACTAAGAAAATTGTTGTGTTGAAAGCTGGTGTGATCTACAGAGTATTTATATAAACAACTTACCAAAACTAAATACATTTGGAATTACTTTTTCCACGACAGGAAAATGACCAAGTTTCATAATAACGCAGGTTGCCTCTTCAGAATTTTCACTTTTTAAGCTGATAGCCATGTATCTCTGATCTGGTGAAATTCTGATCCGTTGAATAAAGGCAGCAGAAAAGCCAAGATCTTCAGTACTGAATAAAATATCAACATTTCCTCCATCTACTACGTAAAAAAAAAAGAGATAGCAAAAAAAATCCTGTAATTAAGGCACTGTCAAAATGAACAGTGGTTGTTAATACCTGTATTTAATAAGTCTGTCTGCAATATTCACAAGCATACGACTGGAATTTATTAACACCAAATATTTGTCTTGCAGGATATTTGCAAATGCACTTTGTAAAAATAAACAAAAAATTACAGTTCCAGGAAAAAAAAAGTCTTGTAGTTATTATTACAAATATTTTTAAAGTGTAGATCTTAGCTTCTAGTAAATGTATTAAATTTTAAAGTTCAGATACCTAAAGCACAGTTGTTTTTACTAAATACAATTAGTAATTTTTTTTTCCACCCCCTCAGAAATAAAAAAGCATGAATGTGGTTTTCCTTTTTCAAAATGTTAAGTTAGGGCTCTGAAAAGAAGTGACTTCTCTCTTTCCTCTCCAGAAACGTGCCTTAGTGTCAATATATACTATTCCCTAACTCTCTTCACCTCACCTTTTCAGATTCAGGATTCTAGAATTATTAATCAATCATTAAAGAATTTTATAAAAGTATTTTTAGTTATTTTAAGAAACAGAGCAATTAAGCTTTAATGTAAGAAAAGTACACAAAGTGACACATGCACAACATTTTTAACAATTGTACCATGTTAGGAAGAGAAATCGCTTACCATCATCTGCTTTTGAAAGAAATATGCAGCCATTCTCTTCAAAGTACACATTCTCTCCAAACCTGATCTGTTCAATAAAAAACAAACATGTTTCAAGTCCAACATATCGTTAGACCATTTCCTTAGAATCCCTATATTCAATCATTGTTCTGTACAACACAATTGTAACATACACAAATGACAGAATATAGCACATACATTTTATACTAAAGAAGGAATTGCATGCATCAGAACGGTTCTTTCAAAGTTAGGGTACTTAAGCTACCTATACCTGCTCTAAATTTAACAAAAGGCTCAGATCACCTGTAATTGCTCTTGTAACTTACAACATCTTGTATTCTTTATCAAAAAGTCAGGAGATTATTGTATCTTTGCCTATGGAGAAATTAATGTAAATACACTATCATAAGAGGTATAAGCTGTTCTAAACACATGCTGTTACTATCCACAATTATTAAAATATTCAACTCTCAAAACTACCACCATAAAATAATCAGTAAAAAGCATTTTATAGGCTCAGATCACCTGTAATTGCTCTTGTAACTTACAACATCTTGTATTCTTTATCAAAAAGTCAGGAGATTATTGTATCTTTGCCTATGGAGAAATTAATGTAAATACACTATCATAAGAGGTATAAGCTGTTCTAAACACATGCTGTTACTATCCACAATTATTAAAATATTCAACTCTCAAACCCCCCACCATAAAATAATCAGTAAAACAGCATTTTATAGCAGGAATGGCTTCACTGCCTTTTATTTGTACTCAATGATGAGAAATGTTTGTATTTTTTGCCACTTACCCTTGGGCTTCCTGAATTGAATGTATACTTGTGCAATTCTTCTAATTTTTCCTTGATCCTTTTTGTCATAGCTTTGTATCTTGCTGAAATGTCCTTCCAGTTTTCCTGCTCTGATTTCAGAAGATTCTTGTACGAAAGCTCTGATGAGGTTATGGATGTATTTTGCTTCCTTTTGGAAGGGATTTTTGTTCCTTCCTGCTAAGTAAGGAAAGACAACAATGGCTACAAGCCAGCACTCTGTACTCCAATATGAATATACTGAGGCAATGATGGTATTTCCTGAGCTACAGACCCAAACCCAACTTTGCATTATTACAATAGTACTTGCCATTAAAAAGAAAAACCAGAGTTGGAATAAGTTTTTCTTTTCAATTCTTCCTGATCTTTTAGGAAGGCATTGTCAAACGTGCTTTACTTGACACATTTATTGAGGTCTTCCCTTCAAAATCTAGGGTACTATTAATGTATGCTCTTAATTGATTATACACAAAAATGTTTGTTCTTGTTTTAGAACTAGTTTTTAGTTAATTTGTATGGAATTCTGTTATTTTTCCTTCTTCAGAGGCGTTTTATCATAATTTTCCTGTCTTAAGAGTATCATTTCTCATTTCCTTTCCTAGACAACAATGCCGCCCACGCCTCTGTCCCTGTTCCTAGGAGTCCTAGCAGCTGTTCAGGTTCTTGCTCCACCTCCTGAAAAGTGTTAGTATAAATAAGGCACAGAATGAAGTGAAGCAGTGAACTGCTATGGGTCCTGCAACAATTTTATCAGGAATAAGCTTAAGGATCTGGTTTTCCATGATCCGTGAGCAGACAACTGCGACCTCATTGCCAACAAAGCTGTCTTCTTTTGTAAAGATGTTAAAAATGTGTTAAAATTGCTAGTACAATGCTACTTCTTTTTGCTTGCTGTAAAATCTTGATCAAATAGTAAGCTTAACAACATATATTACAGTACATAACACTGCACAGATCACACAAAGTAGCATTTTGTAACATTCATTGTGAATGTGTCTAATCTTAAAAAGCAGCATATACTTTTTACCCCATCCTCACTTTGCATCAAGAACTGATGGTTTGTTCCTGGTTTGTCTTCACAAATGCACGCAATCTAAAATGTGAATAAGTAGACTTTGAAAGGAGGAGAAACTATCTGCTCCAGTTACCAAACTCCCTATGAATGTAAACCACATCATTCATGAGAGCATACTAGTGTTTGTGACTGGTTCAGACCAACAGTCCCTCTAGCCTAGTGTATCAAATCAGAAGCACAAGTCAAAGAAACCGTGAAAGCCTTCAGAGAAGCTCTGGAGCAACCGTGTAGTTGGTCAAGGTAAAGAAATTGCAGGATATGTTAGTAGTACCAGTCACTGGAAAAACTGCTGTAAGAAAACACACTTCCCCAAACCAGAAGCAAGCAAACAAAAACCCCACAGTGGCCACAAATGGATACTTAGGGAAGTGTAAGAATAGGACAAGCCCAGATGATATTCCCCAACAGGTGTTCCCCCAGCCTTCAACGATTTTAGCTCAGGCACTTCCTGGGCTGAATACAGTTTCTGGATATTTAATAAGTCTCTGTTATGTACATGCATCGTCTCCCCTTGTAGCTATGTAACATTTTAGCATCCACAACTTATTTTGGCAACTTCCACACTTTATGAATCTTTTGATGATTTCCCCTCCTTTTGTTTTCAACAGTTCCCATGGTATTTATTTTGAAATATTATATAGAGCTGGTGGCCACAGTGTAGGTATACAGTAGAGTTACTGTACACCTCCCTGCCTGGGGAAAACAAAGAGTCATCTAGAAGAGCATCTAGAGAGATTTTGAGGATAGCAGAGGATCTCGGTCACAATCAGTTTGCAAACATTTGCTCCAAAGCAAACAGGCATAGCTTCCTTTCAGGTGAAAACCACTTGTTTGTATCCTGAAACCAGTATGATAGACCAGCTTTTCTAACTGTGTTAGTGAACTGCCAATGAATAAACAGAACCACACATTCTCATCCATCAAGACTTCATACTTCTCCTTGAAACATTTGTTTACATTTCAGACACAGACTTAGGAACTGTTTATGTTATGGTTAGAAATAAGAAGGTTACAAGATGATCTTTGGGTCACCTTTGAAGAAACCCTGTCAACTTGAAACAATTTTAGAACTACACATCCATCTGAAAACGTTTAAGATAAAATAAACCAAAACACTGACCTTTTCAAACAGCATTTATGCATTATGCATATAAATCAGTTTACAGGCTGTCATATTGCAGTAAGCTTTTATAATACCTTTAGGAAACACTGTATTAGAAACACAGGAACGGAAGAACAGGTCTGAAATTATTTCAGACCATTTTCTGACTCTGTGCATGATACATTGCCACCGATTTACACAGTATTTACTTACAGAAATAAATCGAAGTACCTTTCAAAGTAGAGTTTATCACATGTGAATACAACTATGAGAAGTCAATAGAATATTTTAGTATTTAATATGGTGCAAACCATGACTTTCTGGTCAGCACAGTAAAGGTCAAGTTTTGTTGAGCCAGCTCACAGTGGTTAAGTCTGGTGTCATCGGTTTGGACACTTTGCTTCTAGACTAGCTGACCTCTCCCTGCAGTTTTCTCCTGACACTTTATCTGAATCTTTCTGGAAGGTACCAATTTTTTAAAAAATTGCTACAGCAGGAAAAGCAACCAAAATGCAGCTTTACATCAAAACAGTATAGGAAAGTTGAACAACAGTGTATGTCTTTGAACATAACTGAAATCCTAGTATTTATCCCCCTGCTTCAAACCTTTTAGGAAAAAAGTGTTTCCTCGACATTTGAAAAACATGGCTGGCTTCCTTAACAGATGTGCCAAGGTGGTTCTTGACATTAAGTTTATACTTAAACAGCATACCTTGCAGGAAAAGAATCTCCATGGAAGGATGCTTCCAGGTGGCACAGTCATGTGTGTGCATGTACTTCCTGAACAGTCCAGGATGTGGTATTTTTTTGGTTTTATTTTACTATAAAGACATGTTGTTTGAAGATGGTTATGCCTGAAGTAGTATCTGACACAGAAGCTCAGCCCTTGGGGAAGATTTCGCAGTCCAAAACATGACGTTCTAACCTTCATCTCTTGATAGTCAACCTGAAATCTCTGAAAATCCCAAACCGCTGATCATTTACACCGTGTATGTGTATACATAACATAAACTGAAGGTAAAACTTCCTTTCTTTCAAAATGAGACCGATTCATTAGGTAAATCAGATGAGAACAGTAAAACTTCAGCTGTTTCTTAACAACTGGTACACACAGCTTAGCTTGCATATTAACCTGCTACATTACTCCAAAACGTGGTTCCTGGCAGTTGAAAGTTTAACTCTAGTGAAACTATCAACGAAGAGAAAGGAAGGTGCAACTGTGCATGCTTAAACGTCGAAGAACCAAAAACCGGGAAGGTTTTGTAAGTTTTTTCCTCCTTTGTAAGTATCATATAATAAAATCACTTTATCTCAGGAGGGTAACTTGACAGCAAGAGCCGAACCCCCCCTCGCAGGAGAACTGACAGGTTTGCAGCTCTGCGGGGGGAAAGGCCCCACGCGTTTCACCGCCCGCGGTCCCGTTCCCCCGTCCCGCCCGGGCGAGGGCCAGAGAAACCGACGC
>NW_008795133.1:925082-985970 GCF_000699145.1 Aptenodytes forsteri | reverse complement strand
ATGGCGGGGCGGGCCGGCAGCTCAGCCTGAGGGGAGCGCGTCTCTCTTGAACGGTGCTGTGCTCCCGTCCCCTGACGCGGCGGCGCCTTGGGCTGGGGTGGTTCGTGTCCTCTCCCGCTTCTCTGCGCTGGGCTACCGCGCCCCCGGGGGCGTGTATATATACACACACACGGCTTTTTTAAGTGTGCCTTCAATAGATTCCCAAAAGCAGCCTGTGGTCTTATAATCAGTGTTAAGAGGAGGGCGGCCAGCACCCCCTTGGCACCCTGAGGGCACTACCTTGGTATTTTCAGGCCGTGGTTCGACACCTTCTGTCGATGTCGCTGGAGTTGGTTATTGTAGCTGCTACCCCATTCCCGCCCTTTGACCCCCACCAAACTGCCTTTCATGGGGAGCTGGGGTGAGACCCCACTCACCTGGCAGCGAAAACTGCACTTTACCTGCAGCTGCTGGTGGTCCGGTGAGCGGTGGGGCCGTGCCTGGAAGAAGATGAGGAGGAAGAAGCAGCAAGTGGTTACACCTGCGCACTGGGTGAACAGCAGCTCGTCAGCTCTGGCCTTCCATACTTTTTTGGACCCTTTAGGAGCAGTGCAAGGTTGGAAAGGATTCCTCTGCAGACGAGCATATGCATAAAGGCTTAAAAACCCAAATCAGTTTAATTTGTTGTTATTGTTATGGGATGTGATATTTATGGCCCTAACTTAAATGTTTAGTTTTGTGCAAAATGGATACCTGGAGCTGCCCATCACGACCTCTCCCCGAGAAGGCAGAGTGGAGGCAGTGGGTCCGATGGCGGCAGCTGGGTTGAAAGGGGCACCTGGCTGCAGTCGGGTAACAGAGCGGGAGGTGTGGGGAGATTAATATTGACCTTTTCTTTGTGTGTGGTTTTGGTTGGTAAATTCGCCAGTCCTGTTCAACAGGACAAACTTCTGTTTTATTATACTCTAAGGCAGGAAATGTCAAAGTTACTGGTAGGAATATCACGTTTGTCTTTGTAGGTTTCTGTTCTAGCAGACTAGCAAGCTGCGCTCTGTGGCTATACTAGCTGTTACTTCTTTTCAACACACTGCCTTTGGCATATCCCTGTCTCTTAAAATCATAAGGAACTTTTCATAACCATCGAATGGGGTTATGAGGGGTGCATGTAGGTGTTTGGGGAGAAGGCTTCCATTTCTTCCTCAAACTACATCTATCTGTGACCTTTTCCTCTGCAGATTCCCTGGGTTTTTCCATGTTCTTTAGCTTTTCTGTTGATTTTTATATGGTACGATGAGCAAGGATCAATTTAATCTTACTGGTACATCTGAAGTAAAAATCAGTTCTGCACTCTTTATTACAGCGATGCTCGGATCTATCTATGGATTGGGAGAAGGTATCAACCTTCCTTTATATCCATCTTTAAAAGAGCACTGTCAAAGTGTTTCTTACAGTGCTTTTAAAAACGCTTTTCATACTGCTTATAATAACGCCTTACATGAAATCACTTCTGTGGTGTGTTTATATATTGAATTTGCTTTCATTCAATGCATACACAAATTGATTTGCTATGGTAAGGATGCTTGAGTGCGTGCTCGCTGATTTAATTAAGAAAAAGCCCTTTTATCAGGTATCCTATGAAGCTAGCATAAAGAACCAGGGGTTTGCATAATTACCTATGTGTTCTTTATCAATAAAATGTTTTACATATGTACTGAGTTTGAAGTTTGGCAATATTTTTAAACTTAGCTTGTCAGAATCAAGGAAAATATTTTTTTGCTTAAAAAAAAAAGCTAAGGTAAGATTCACATGTGGTGTACGTTTATAAACGACTGGAGTAAATTCTGTAAGGCTGTGTTTTGACCTCTACCAGTCTGTGCAATTGATGGCATTATCCACCCTGTAGTCTTTAGCAGGGAAGTTAAAGGAATAGGCATTGCTCCCTGTATGTACACTTGCTCCCTACAGAAAGTTTAATGAAAACTTTCCTGAAACCTGTAAGCTTTATATGTTTATCCTGCCTCTTACCTTCCTCTTGCTCTTCTTCTCACAGAAGTCTTGCTCACCTGCTAATGTGCTTTAGCTTCTAGAATTGAAAAATGAAAGCTAAAGCGAGGACAGGGAAGTGGCTTTTTTTTTTTTTTTTTTCCTGAACAGAAGAACTTCTAAAACAATTTTTCTTCTTTTCCTGCTCCCCTCTCTGTGAAGGGTGCCTGTGCTCCAGATCTTTTTCCATGGTTTTGTTAGTCTTGAGTTTGTGAATTGTTTACAGTTGAATAAAACAATTTGGTAAACAAGCTATTTGTAAAAATAAATAATGCACAGTCCACTGATGATATTTAGAGATGGTGTAGTTATAGATTGTGCTGTAGCTGATTATGTAGAAACTTTCTTAAGTGTACAAAATATCATGTTCCAGTCAGTGCCACAGAACTGAGCGGAGGTTTGTAGACTGCCAGCTGTTACTGAATTTGGCTTTTAGTGCAACTAGGCCATACACAATGAGATACACAAAGAAATACAGGGAATTTCAGGTGACTGCCTTTCTCCATATGGTTGGTTGGTTGGTTGTTTTTCCTTTCTCCATATGGTTGGTTGGTTGGTTGGTTGTTTTTAAGAGAGATCAAACATCTTTAGGTTTTATAGGGAGTCCTAAATATGGTCCTAATGTTGTCATTAAATACCGAGGGCCCTGCAATTAAGATCTGTGGTAATGTTTTACTAGAATCTTTCTAAAACAGGAGACAGTTTGGTGATGCTTTTTTTTAAATGTCTTGTGTGTTAATGAAGAAAGAATTGCCTTAGAATTCTATTTTGCTAGGTGAAATTAGAGAGGAAAGAAAATGCAAGTTTAAGAGAGGGAAAACCACACGGTAAAAGTGTGAGCTTGCATTGTTTGGGGTTTTTTTTGTCGTTATTCTTGGGGTTTTTTTTCTTTTAAGGAACGTATTTTTTGGAAGAGACTTTCATGACAGAACCTAAAATATTATTTATTTAGATAATATTTGTATGTATGACCCGTGTACAAGCCCAACACTTGCGTACACCTGTAAAGATCTTGTGCAGAAGACAGGGCCTTTCAGTACTAAAAGAAGATCTTGAAGAGAGTGAAACAAGGCCTCTGGAACTTTTTAAAATAAAAATGTGCAGGGAAACTTAGCTGAAAGTTACTGAGGGAGAAGATAAAGCAGTCACCAGCCCCAACCAAAGAACAGTGGTGTCTGGTGATTCCTTCCCCACCATAGTTCTTTCTCTCTGCCATCACTAAAACCAAGAATTGTGTCTATCCTGCTGAGAAGCCTTTAGCTTGCCTTGATACTGGCTCCTGGTTTTATAGGTCCCTGGGACATGTTCATTTATTATGGCAGTGTACAGGAAGTTAGGGAGCTTCACCTTCATTGGAAGGGCATAATGAAAATAGAGAAGACTATCTTTCAACCTCTTCAAAACATTATTATGAGTTTAAATAGGTTTGTCACCTTTTGTTTTTTGTCAGTGGATTATCCTATAGCAGCAGCATAGCTTTATAGCTTATAAGACAATTGTGATGCTTTTAGGAACTGACTTGAGGAAAAACATATTTTGATCCTTATGTAAAAATACAGAGTTACATATAAATAATGTAACATTATTCCTTTGTGCTCTGTTTTCTCAGTTATATTTAGGTTTTTAAAAGATTTGGCCTGCTGCTGTAATTTTCAGATCTTAGACCTCTTGATTTTAGTTGGAGGCTGTGGGAGAATTGGTTTTTTGAGTACTCAAATGCTCATGAGATTTTCTGCTAACCCAGAAAATGCATTTTACAGAGTGGCTAGAAGATGTCTCTGTAGAACAAAAAACTGAAAACAGAAAAGTGTTGTCACTGCTGGATTTTTTTTCCTGTTAGTCATGGCTTGCCTTTGCTTTAAAAAAAGCCCCAAAACAACATGCTTTTCTGAAAATTAGATCTTGGTGGTTTTCTTTAGTTGTCAAGTTGGTCCATTTTGTGTCCAGGCATGCTGCTATTATATGAAGGTCTTAATTCTGCTAGTCTTTTAATTTGGTTCACCTGTTTTGATATTTTTGCGATTTCCTTCATATGTGTATTTTTCCCATGTGTTACAAAAGTAGAAGAAATAGTGTGGACAGCACACAGCCATTTTTAATACTTCGATGAAAATGCCTGTGCCTTCCATATGCTGAGACCTGCCGATGAAAATAGATCCAGAAGCAATAAGCCTGATGCATCAGACCTGCTGTTAGAAACTAACAGCATAGCAAATACAATTGCTCTGCTCACATATGTAGTATTTCCAAGTATCCTGCAAAATAATAGGATTTATTTAGAATTTACCAAATTGTAAGGCTGTTGGTTGTGAGTGCGTTTCCAGGTAAAGCAAGTTTGACAAAGGTCGGGTGCAGCAAAAAAAAAAATCTCTGACCCGTTATTTTCTTGTACGCATCCCATATGCAAAGCTTCCATTTCAAGTTTCATAATTCTGAAATTTGACTTCAGATTTAGCTCTGGTTGACAAAAAACTACATTGTGGTGCTCTCCTACTCAATAGAGCTATTCCTTGTAGCTCTACCTATTTCTAGTGATGAGTTTATTTTCTGCTCTGTTTTTTTTCATCACTGTGGACTGCTTATGCACCTTCATTTTAAAAATGCAATGGTGATTATTTATGTATTCTATCCAATGTTAGGAGAAAGTTAAACCCAGGACATCTCTCCTTCCACATCACTGACCTAAAGGATAAGCCTTTTTGTCTGGCAGGGAAATGCTAGCTGTCTTCTGTGCAATGATACAACTCAAGCAGGCTGGGTGCCGGGTTTTCCTGTACAGAGGAGTTGATACCTCACTCCCCAAAGACAGTTGCGTGCAGCGAACTATGCAGGACCGCGAGCCCATGTTTTCACTTTCCTGAACAAGTGTGTTAGTCATTTAAAAAATGCGAACGGCCACGTTCTGTCTCTGCCGCTGCCTTGAATTCTTCAGTCTCTTAGCGCTGAGCTTCGTGCTGTCAGTGTATTTTGGGGCTCATGTAAAGGTTGGCTAATGCATCAGTCCCCTTATGGGGGCCTGCTAGGGGAATATGCAGTTGTGGCATCTGAAAGTCTGGGGCCTGGGACAGGTAGCAGGTTTCTCAACTCGGGCAAGTTTGGCAGCAGGTCTGCAAGTGTGCATTAGTAGACTTCTAGGCTAGGAAGTAGTCTACCTGGCAAACACATATCACTCGGGCACCTGAGGATCATGTTTTGAGTTTAGTCATTTAAGTTCTACAGAAGATACCCCTGCTTTTTTTTTTTCTTCTTTTTTCTTTTTTCTTTTTTCACCTATAGGGACAGTGAGTGGCACGGAAATTGCTTGGTGAGGGCACTTGGTCTGTGAAGCTTTCATTGTGATGGTGAGGGGAGGACAGGGGAGAACCCAGTCTGCCTCTAATTCGGGCATGTGGTTGCTGGAGTGGGAGTTAAAAAAGCAACTTTGCGTACTTGTGAACACAGTACATTTACTTTACAGTTATTGAGACATAATAAATTCATAACCCATTCTCTTGACCCCTACCATCAATACCACTGTTATTTTTCTCAGGCTTGACATACTTGGACTAGTTACTCATAAGTATTAGCTAATAGCATAGCTATTATGGTTGATTCCAGACTTGCCTCTTCAGTTAAATAAGCTCGTGTTTGTTCTTTTCTTGAAAGTTTTATTCTTAATGTCTAATTTGTTCTTCATTTCAAAGGTTCTGAAGAAAAAGCACTTGAAAGATGTGCATCTCCAACAAGTGTCTGTAAGAAGGTTCGCATCGTTCAATCTCTTTTCAATGGAAGACCAGAATACAGAAGAGGAAACTGGGACCTGGGTTCAGTATAAAAGCATCTTTTATCCTGAGTATAGTGTGTCCTTAAGGTAACCATCATTTAAGTTTTAAGTACTTCCTAAGATCATGTACAGGCCTCAAATATAAAATTCATTAGCCATTCTTCCAGTGTTTTGTGTAACTAGCGCACAGTTTACAAATAAACTGTTAGATGTTCTTTTTAGTTGTTTGTTACAGTAAGCAGCTTGTCTGATTTTTTTTTTTCCGGTACATTTCACTGAAGTGCCAGAGCTTGAATGAAAATACTGATGGTTGTACCTATAACAGAATGCAAAGATGAGCATTTATTTTGTATTTCTAATAGCTTTCTGTTTTGACATTCTTCTGATATAAATAGCATGTAAAAAAACTGAACACATTTACTTGTAATCTTAATAAAAATTTTAATGTCATGATGTTATTCATAAAGTTCTAAAAGCTTTTTTGTAGTAGTCTATATTCAATTTTCTTCTTAATAGTTTTTGTAAAACTCAATGATAGTTTGGAAGCCAATTTGCAAAACAAAAGAATAAAAAAATTCCTCTTTGTACAGAAATGGTTTATACCTAATGAAGAAATCTGTTTTATAATACAGCAGGTAAAACAAATGAAGATATCTGTTAAAAAAAAAACAAAACAAAAAACCACCCCAAAAAACCCCAAAACCAAATAACCCGACCTCCCCAAAAAACCCTCTGAAGGAGTGTTAATGAATTCTCGGTAACTTTAGCAAAACAGAAAAGTTTATAGCTCCCATTCATTACTATGTGGGGTTTTTTTGTTTCCTTTTCTCCTGCTTTGCTCTCCTTTTCTTTGTTCAGCTTTGAACATATCTATAACTTGGTTTTGCCTCAACAGGTATCATTGCAACAGTAACTTAAGCATCCCTGAATCAATACTTGTTTTGCAGCCTCTAATTAGCCCTGCTGAGGGTGTAGGATTTTGCATTCTGTGCACAATAGAGGATATTCTGGAGAGCCTGAGTCATCAAAATTGTACAGTGCATTTTTATTTAACTGGGACCTTTAAATTAAAGTCAATCTTAGAAACTAAGATCTAACACAAACAAGTGACCATCATTAACTGTGACATTTTTGCAAGGTTATAAAACAAAACAACAAAAAGAAAACAACAAACCAAAACAAAAAGCCCCCAACCCCCCAAAAAAACCCCAACCCCACAACACTACATGCAGGTTGCCTTAAATTTGCAGCTGGGTGAAAAGTCAAATAGGAAATTGTTTAGAGCTTTACAAAGCCTTAATTTTCCATTTTCCAAGCTTATACTTATTGATGCTAAAAGGCTTCAAAAGAAAACTTTTCCATTTGAAAATGCTGCCTATTTGTAATAGAAGTAGGTACAGTGGTTTTTCTGCATATGGACTTTTCCAGTGAACTGCTGGGGAAAGCTACAGATTCATCCAGATGCTCACAGTCTACCTAATCTCTTTGTGCAGTGTCTCTATTCCCTGGGTTTAGGTCTTCAGAGGCACACTGGTAATGGGAAATGTAAGGCGTTTAGGTAGACTTTAGGCTGAGCAAGTCTGCAGTCCTTTATGCTGCAGTCCTGAACTTCTTCATTTGGTCTCCCTAGTTCACTTACCATGGTTCACAACACTCGGTGTCACTTACTTGATTTACTAGTTATGCGAGTTTTAAGGTAGAAGGTGAGCTGAAGTTCACCTCTTGCTGGCAGTACAAAAGCCAAGGGAATGTCAGGCTGATCTTGTGCTGACATTTGATATTTGTGTCCTTGTTTCCATTGATTCCCATGTCATCATTTTATTTGGCATTTTTATTTGGCTAAGAGAAGCTTCACTGATAATAGGACACAGCTCAAACTGTAGACTGTGAACAAGCATGTTTGTTCATGCATGATTTTATTTTTGGTGATCATTATATAGTATTCTAAGTATGAGGATTTTGTTTTAACCTTTTATGTTCCTTTGAGGTTGGCCAATGGTACAGTTGTTGTGCTGGAGGAGGCTCATTGAGTTTCAAAAACTGTATATTGAGGAGAATAGGGAGATTGTCTCCTGGTGGGGATTTTTATTTTTTCCCCGTATTTTGTTCTTTTCTAGAAGATACTCAGTGATCTATAAAAATGGTAATCACTGATAGTTTTAGGGATAATGATCAGAACTTAATTACACTTCTATATTAAAATGTTTTCTCTCTATATTGAAGTAGTGGCAATAGATAGCATATATTTATTATTTCAGAATATTGCAGGATGGTGAAGAAGGGAAGGAGAAAATACTCGCTGAGTATTTTGCCAGGGGCAAAGTATAAATCCTGCAACAAAATCCGCTTTACCTTCAATCTTTATTAAGTAAAGTTTCTTCTCTGTTTTTGCAGGAGAAGTAATTTAAGAGGATAAATGTAACAGGTTAACATACATAACAGAGCAACAGTTCTCCTCACTGAAACTTGCGTATCTACAAGATAAGAAATCTTGGAGTAAGCATTCCTGGATCTTTGAGAACTGATCATGTCTTGGAAACTTAAGGATCCTCTGTATGTCTGACAGTCTTGCCTTCATTTTTCTCCTCCAATTGGCAAAATATTACTTATCATCATTGTCATCAATAGAAACAATTTTAACAAGATAACAAGAGCATATTATTAGCATATTATTAACATATTATTAACAATAACATCAGTCAGGTAAACCCAGAACAGTGTGCTTGAGTAAGAGAGCCTTTTTATACAGGTATTTGTCAGGAAAAAAACGTTGCTATAGCCCCTCTAAAATCTTGACAAAAGTGCTTTTGAATTTTCATCTACATATGTTTTCCTTATGCATTAACATCTTCTTGGGAAAGCTCATCGCATATGTTGGATGTCAGGTATTTGTCTGAAAAAAACTGTTGCTATAGCCCCTCTAAAATCTTGACAAAAGTGCTTTTGAATTTTCATCTACATATGTTTTCCTTATGCATTAACATCTTCTTGGGAAAGCTCATCGCATATGTTGGATGTTAAAAGGGTTGTCAGCTGATATCTTGACAAGACTAAATACTTAAGAAAGTTCATAAGGTTGTTAGTGGCTTTTGGCAAAGAGTATAAAGGTCAAGCTATATCAGTTCAAGGGCTATCAAAACTGATCAAATTGTATATTCAGATATGCTATGACCTAGCTGGAATTACTGCTCTAGAGGGACTTGGGGACCAGTTTGTTAGGCAAATAGAAGCTTCGGTAGGAGCTACCAGTCTTGTGCATGCTTTTCTGAACTTCTCAGTGCAGCTTGTTTTAATAAGCTGCTATTTTTCTAACCAAAGTCAGGTTGGGTTCATATTTGGGAAAGAAGAGCTTATGCCATGTTTTTTTTTGTCACTAGTTTATTTTAGAACCATTCTTAACAACAAATCTTCCAAAGCAGGAAGCCAGAAGCACCAATGTATGGCAATTTTTTGCTTAAAAAATTTAGGCTGGATTTACGTGTCATTTTGACTAGATCCTTGAGGTGACAACATCATTGACTCATTTTAAAAATCCCCATAACTCTTCCGGTTAAACAGTGATCTCTAGTGTGCTTAATGAAAAGTAGACTCACAATACATGCTGGAAGGTGGTCTCTTGAAGTTGTATAGGTACTAAGGTGCTTCACGGTAGCTCTGGGGTATGAAAAGGAGTGTCTGATGAGGGTGATTTTTGTTAGCAGTGAAAGATGTGTCAAAATGACATTTCTTGTGTTATAATCCAGAATCTCATTTGATTAGTCTAGTCTCATTTGGATTTGTACTACATCCTTGTCTTGATATGAATTGGGTGGCTACATACATTAAATTGCTCTCTGATGTTGTTTGCAATTAATGTTAATTCAAAAATAAATCCCTAAACTGACAGGAAGTCAGCCTGGGAATCGGGCTGAATGTTTATGGCAGTCTAACATGGAGAATGTGGACATATCCAGTCCAAGCTGGAATCTTGCTGCAGTTTTCACATTCAGATTTGGGTACAGTAAACTGAGTAATCTAGTCTGCGGGTGAAAAATATGAACCTCATTTTGAGTGAAATTTCTTGCAAGCTTGAAGTGGAAAAAAATATCTTTCATTACAGATGTTATCTGGCCTTCTGGGTCTTTTCTCCATTAAAAATATGTTTTTATTCATTAAACTTTTGTGGGTTTTTTTTTAGCTTTGTTCAAGTTCTTTTTAACTTTGGGGGTATTTCACTTTGCTGTTAAAAATCAGGCGTGTGCTAAATACTTGTTTTTAGGAAGGTGATAGGAAGATATAGAGTAAGTAGAGACATTTTAAAATATTTATTTAATACTGCATTTCTAAATCCTTCTATTCTTAGGAATATGCTTTTAAATTTAAATTTTGTATGAATAGTTCTAGCAATGAGGTGATTATAGATCATAAAGATGCAGTGTCTCACTGTGGAGATGGTGTCTGTCTTTTAGACAGGAAAATTATTTTTTTATTAGAGTTAAAGAAGCAATATCTTCAATTTTTTTATTTCAGGATATGAATTTACTTTAAAATTGTAGGCTCATTTTAAGCAATTAGAGAAGAAATAAGTTATGTCTGTGGTAAAATATTTTCCATTGCTCAGTCATTTGGTGTTTCAAATACTAAAATGCAGAACTGAAAAGAACAATGTTAGCAGCTTATAGGTAGGGTTAAATCTTTGTAAAGAGTACTAAGTGTTCTTTGCAAGGTGTCATGCCTTTATTCTGAATATGAATGAACCTTTAGATAAAAATATGAAAGAAATTATTAGATTGTTCTAGACCTTTCGTTTAGAAATGAGAGGCATGTTAATTGTCGGTGGCAAGCGGCATGTTAGAAGATGGTTTAGGAGTGAATTCCGTTGGCTATTCCTATAGGATATTTCTGCTAAGAACATTTTGAAGTTTTAATGAATTTTTATTTTAGGGATAGACATAAAAAAATGAAGGGAAGCAGATTTCAAGGAATATTGCCTATTCCTTATAGACAATTTGTGCGGATACGATAAACTTGCTTTCTTCCATTTATTGCGTGCTAAGAGACAACGTGTGGATTTAGCAGCATAAAGGCTTGACTGCAGAAGGAGGAAATTGAGGAAAGAGGTAAAAAGTGATTTGGGAGCACACTACTTTCATTCACTGATGAAACTAAGACTGTTCCATCATATTGCCCAAGACCTGTGTATTTGTGAAAAGAATTTGTAGTCGAAGAAGCCATTGTTTTGGATTCTCACCATATTAAGCTGAAATCTTGAACTGGAGTGGAAGAGGAGTTACCTTGTTTTGCTATATTCTGGCCCAGGAAAAAAAAAACATTTGATCAGATAACAAAGTTTGCAGGTAACACTGAGATTCTTACTGGGCCGCAATGACAATTGATGGTGACTGTTGACATAATGTTGACTCACCAAACCTTTTTGTAAAGTACCCTTAGCAGTAACTTTTTCACCCTTATCCTGTCTTTCATTTTCCACAGATACTGTAGTTTTATTTTGTATCCAGGTTAATAAAGTATGGTGGTGTGTTGTGGTTTTTTTCTTTTGAGTGTTATATGGAAACGTAGTCTATCTTAGTTTTTTGTAGTTTTTTTAAGTTCACTATATGTATTTAGTTATTTGTATTATTTTTCCTCATTCAGTTGAAGAATAATGTAAAAGAAGAGAAGGAACACAGTTCTGTTTCATTATGGTTGATGAAAAGCATACATTAATAGGGAGCTACTGAAGGATTATTTTTATTCTACTGTCTGCAGCTATTTATAAATACATGTAAAACTCTGCCACTTCTGTTGCCTGAATTGGAGAGGAAGGAACATTAATACATTTTAAAGATATCTCTCTCTGTCTCTCTTTCTCTGATTTTATGGAACACAGTTCTGTTTCATTATGGTTGATGAAAAGCATACATTAATAGGGAGCTACTGAAGGATTATTTTTATTCTACTGTCTGCAGCTATTTATAAATACATGTAAAACTCTGCCACTTCTGTTGCCTGAATTGGAGAGGAAGGAACATTAATACATTTTAAAGATATCTCTCTCTGTCTCTCTTTCTCTGATTTTATTTATGCACCCAAAGTGGATTTATTCGTAGTCCAGAGTAAGGAATTTTGCTTTGCTTCATAGCAGGAGAAACATGAGATAAATTAGTTTATCATTCATAGGTTTGTCTTCTATAACTTACTGCCTCAGCCATAGAAATTTTTGGATACTGTACTTTGAAGACTTATTATAAGAACACTGTAGATCAGATTAACCATGCTGGCCTGAAATTCACTTTCTCCATGATGCTTACCTATACTTGTTTGAAGTACTTTGTTGATCTCAGCAATCACATCTTTGAACTTCTTTGAAGTTCTTTGAACTGTACAACATTCATGACATATTCCAAAGCACTAAATGCTAATGTTGTTCTGTATTTCGAGATGCCTGTGGAAATTTATGGGAATTTTCGGGTTGGGATTTAACCACAAGCTTCAGTGATTCCTTTCCTTGGCTTTCATAATTCAGTACACGACACTTACAAACTTTATGGGCAGTTTGTAAGACGTACTGTGGAAAGCTGTGATTATGACAGGCATTCGTAGAAACAAGATGTGACGTGTATTGGCAGTTTTGTCTTGGCTCGGTAATGGAGGAGCAGCTGATGGGATGGGACAGTGAAGCAGCAGCTGTTACAGAACTGCTGGGGAGGTGTATGCAGAGCAGTGGATTCCAAACTGGAAGCTGTGGTTTTTAGGTTGTTACAGAACTGCTGGGGAGGTGTATGCAGAGCAGTGGATTCCAAACTGGAAGCTCAGGTTTTTAGGTGCAGGACTGAGTAGCGTGATATTTATGGCAGAATTTGGGGTTAGAGAATACCTGTATTTACAGGTGCATGTAACTTTTAATCTGCAAGTCAGATCTGCGATGGAAAAGAGTTGGGGAGTAGCTGATGCAGAGTTTGTCTTCAGGCTCTACAAAGACAGTCCTCCAAATGGAGAAACGTGGCTATTGCTGTTTGGAAATGTGTCTCCCTGAGCCTTGCCTTTCACAAACAGATCAGCTGTTGGCACGTTGCTTTCCTCAGTCCTAAAACTTGTCTGAAATAGAAGTTATGCTCAATTCTTTGCTGTTTGGGTTCCCTGTTAAGTGGTTACCAGTGGAATTTAAGTGCCTCTTCTTTAGCCTCGTGTAGGGAGAAAAAGCTTTACCAGCAGGAAGAGGTATTTTCCTGTCATGCTAATTAATTTTGGAAGATTCATTGTTACTAATGTGGAGTAGTCTTAAAATAGTCCATAATGGTAATATAGTTAAGACCTGAGATGTGACTTTCGGAGTAAATGAGAGCGGCTTTGCTATCCAGATGACTGTTGACATAATGGGTACTCCTCTCATTCTAGGAGATTGAGCTTGCTCCCTGCTTTTGTTCAGTGAAGGTTTCATAAGCTGATTAGACTAGAGGAAGCAGCTGTTAAACTTAAACCCTGTCCTGTTTCACAATGAATGTGGAGTGGGCATCTGGAAGACTGAGGAGAAGGGGGAGGTCCCTCATAGCAAAGCTGGATGCTTCTCATCATTAAATTATGGCTCGCTTATGTGCTTCCCATGAGCAATATTTGTGAAAGCAAGAAAGAAATTGCTGAGCCAGAGAGTTAGAGATTTTGAGCATTGCAGGCAGCCAGAAAAGGGTGCCTGTGCAAATGCCTCTGCTGGCCAAGAGAGCAAACGTTGGGGTGTGTTGTGTTTGTACTTGGACACCACAAGCTTTTGGCCACTGGATAATAAATGTAAGAATATGTTTGAAATTTGTGTGTGTTGATTTTAATTATGGAAAGAATGTTTTATAATCAGAGGAAGAACTGGTCCTTAATAAAAACCAAGTGTACCAAAAATAATAATGTAAATGAAGAACATTCATTGAGTTAAATAAAACATCACCAAAATTTCAGGACAACCTTAAAAACAATAGGTGTGTGGCATGCATCTGTTGTGGAATCTTAGCTTATTCTTCAGGCTGAAGTACTCAGAGCTGTCCACTTCTCATCTCCAATTATAAACCATTATTTTGGAAACAGCCTGAAATTTGGTTTAGTGATAATTTTAAGGCCAGTGCTATGGTTGCATCATTTCTCATTTTTTGCCTTTGTCTACCTTCTGACCCTGAAGTATATAAACAGTTTTCTTTTCTAGATCAGGACACTCCACTTACTTCTGTTTTTCTTTCTTCATAGCATTCTGTTGAACTACAGGTACTGGATTGCTAAATTGTTCATCCTCACCTTTGTTTGCTTCACTTGGAGGTTTGCATGATAAATCTCCTTTATATATGGACTATGTACATAAAGAAATTGAGGGGAGAAAAAACCAAACCAAAACGTTATCCCAGGACTAATCTGCATGCCAACAAAGATTAAACTATTTCTTTACTGTCTCAGCATCTCCCCCCACCCCCCTTCTGCATTCATTTAGAAGATGAGACATTCACAGCTGTCTAAGAGACCCTAACTGTATCAGACATATGCACAGTTATGGAGTTTGTAGGATGCTAAGGAGTCAGCAGGGGACAGTTTAAAGGGCAGCTCTGTGGTTGGCAGAACTACTGATCCCGTCTACTTTCTTGTCACTTCCCTTGAATTAACTCTGTTGCATCGGTTGTCCAATCTGATTGAAAACAAACTTGCCAAAAAAAAGAAGAAAAAGTGCATTTTAAGTCCACATGATCCATCAGAATTCTTGTAGGCTTCCACTGCAGCTAAGGAATGTATTTTTGGTTTGTTTTTATGTAGCTGGGAGAAGAGCTCTAATGTCCAGCTGACTCTTTTGTAACATCTTTCATATATTTCGTTGCCCCTGTTAATGAGCTCATTTCCGTTTAACTTGATTTCCATTTGATTTTCATTTTTTTAACAATTAGTCTAGTTGCTGTTTGGTGCTTCTCAAAATTTAACACGTAAGTGTTTCTTTATTTAATGCTTATGCTTATCAGAAGCTATAAATAGCTTTTTTGCACTATGAATATACAATTTCATATTTGCAAAAAAGGTTGATTTTTTTTTTTTTTCATTCTTACAATAATCTTCCTTCAGGAAGGAAAAGCTGAGAGAATGAGAACTTATTTTGTAGGTGCTAGGATTGTTGGAGGTTGATTTTTTTTTTTTTTGCATTCTTACAATAATCTTCCTTCAGGAAGGAAAAGCTGAGAGAATGAGAACTTATTTTGTAGGTGCTAGGATTGTTGGATTTCTTCCATTTTTTTTCAGTGTTTCAAATTAGCATGTTCCTAAACAGCCTTGAAAGCTATATTTGAAACATTATTAAAAGACTGTATTTTTGTATTTTACTGCCTTGCTGAATTCTTTTTAGATTTTTTTAATGCATTAGTGAAACAGCTATGTGATCTGATTGTTGTGAAGTGTAAGATTTTTTTATTTTGTTCATTTTGGGCCTAGATTAGCTCGGAATAGTTACAAAATTTTTAGTTGCCTTTTTTGGTGTGAATCCAGCTAGCCTGACATCTGTAACATTTAGAGGAACCTTCTTAGGCAAATTTTTATTCCACTTTGGTGCATGTTCTTTCTGTTGCTGTCAGTGTTTTGCTCACTGTGTTCTAAAATTTGCAGTTGGTATGTGAAATTCAGTTAATTAATTAATTATCCCCAGTTTTGAATGTTTATTTCACTTGGGTTATGCAAATGTAAAACCAAAGAAAGGGCAGTTCACTGAACACATTAATCGGTTTCATTGTTCACATTAATTAAATGAAGTGTTCTTGATTTTGTGGAAGAAAATAGGAATGTGTGTACAGCTGCTGTTCAAAAATACGTCTTTTGTTTTTCCTTTTCAAAGAAATCGCTTTACCAAAATTCTTCCTTTCCTATATGTGACTTCCACAGCTAAACAAAAACTGATGCTCTTTGGAAATGTTTTCGTTTTGATAAAGTATTCGTTTCCGAGAAACATGTTCCTGGTTCATGGATTTCAGTGATGGAACTTTGAAGACTAGAGTTTGTCCCCTTGTTTTCCCCCTGGTGGCTACAGTAGTACCTGTTTGCTACTTGTCTGTGAAAGGGGTTTGCGAGAAGTGAACATGTGCAGTGAACCTCTTTTCTTCCAGAACCTCTTCCAGAGGCAAGATGGGGGTTTTTTTTATTGTTTTTGTGTTGGTAAAGTCACTATTTATGTTTTCTTCCAGATTTCACAACGGACTCTTAAATGTTAAAGATGTTCTTACAAGTTTTGACAACACGGGGAATGTCTGTAAGTCATTGTTTATTTAACAGTACTATGTTGATCGAAGTCTAATTGTATCAATATAAAATATTTCTGTAAGAGCCCTCAATAACCATTTCATTTAGCTGAGAAACACCATTACTGTGGTCAGAGATACAGATCTACCTACCATAGTGTCTTACGTGTTACACTCTTTTATGTAGCACAGTTGTTTGTGTTGATACACCCTTAAGTCATCCCAGTGCAGGTTATTTTTGGTTCTGTGACTGCGTCGGGAACATTAGAGCAGCTGAACTGGGTTGGGCAAAAAATTAGTTTAGCCCATTGATTTGTGTTGGCCAGCGGCCAGCAGCAGCTATCTGAGGAACAACAGTGCAAGAACACGGGAAGCAAACAATGATACTTCTCGCTTGGAGAGGGCAAACTCAAACCAGAGAAAAACAAAAGAAAGCACACAGTCAAGTTGTGAAATTCCTCCCCACAGAATGTTTTGGATCCTAGAACATGACATGCATTCAAAAGGCAAAGGGGAAAAGATTGTACAAGAAAAATTTACTGTGGCTATCAAATGTAAAGACATCGCTTATGGCTTAGGAAGTGCTGGATGTTAGGAGAATTAATGGGGCAGTAGGATGATGTGTTAGTCCTGATCTTTCACTCTTGTCTAAGCATCAGTTACTGGCCGCATTAACCTGAGACAAAATGAGCCGTAAGTGGGCCTTCAATGTCTGACCCAGTATTGCTCTGCTTCAGTACACTTATTAATAAAATTATCTATGCTATTAATGGACTTGAATTATAAAACTGTGGTAGATCATGGAAAAGCAGCTGAGCAAAAATATTTAAATATTTTTGATGTGTAATGAGTAATTACTGTTACATAATTAACATTTACAGATCTATATATAATTCTTGCTTGATTATTCTGCCTGATTTTTCAGGTTGGTTGGTTTGGTTTCAAACAAGCAAACTGATAGAATAAAGTTGGGGGGTGTCTCTGTAAGTTTGCCAGATATTCAAGAAATGTGCACCTATCTCTTCCTCCTTATCAAAGCAATGATATAGAAACTGTTCTGATATATGTGTTTAATCTCAAAACTCCAGTCTTAGTATTCCAAAGCTATGTTTCAATAAACATTGGCTTTTCATTAGCAAAAAGGTCAATTTATTTAATAAACTTTTGCCTTCAAATGGAAAAAATAATCATAAACTATGTGCTCTCCTTTTTAAAATTTGCTAGCTTTCATTCAGTTCTGAACATTGAAGATAGTTGTGTGGTCCTGCCACAAAATACTTCAGGATATATTCTTTAACTGTTGCCAAAGAGAAATTTGTTCTCTGATTTCTGAATGAAAATTATATCTAAGGGTTATATGAATATCCAAATGAATAATATTAACTCTGAGAAAGAAAATTCACATTTGTAATTATGGTTGACATCAGCTACATATGTAGGTATCATGAGCTGGATGATAAAAACATTTGGATTTAAGACATTTAGGATCTGGAAGAAAATGCTTTGCTTAAATTATGGGAGGCATTTAGAGAGATTTGATGTTGTAGATTCTCAGAATAGGAAGCTAGAGGGACTTTTATAACAAGTTACTTTTTTCTCATAAACTGTTCTTAATCAGGGAAATTTTTTTATCTTCCTTTTTTTTTTTTTTTTTTTTTATCTAAAAGTGCTTCACATAGTGGATCAAGACCTTACTCTGTTAAACATGATAACATGATTTCTTAATCTTTGTTCTTTGTGTGAGTACTTAGATTGTGATCAATCTACACAAATTTCCTTGTTAACACAAATAATTTACTCCGCTATATGCTTTCCGGTTGATAGATGTGCTGTCAGCTCTTCTGTTAACTTTTTCCAGTAGTTCAGCTACTTTATTACTGATTGCAGACGGTAGAACAAGACTTATACTCTAATAGGCACACCACCAGTGCTAACGCAGGAGTAATATGACATTTCTGGTTCTTCTTACTGTTTCTCTGTATATACAAAGATTCACATTTGTCCTTTTGGATTCAGTATTGCTTTGAGGGTTCATGCTGTGCTATTATATACAGTGTTTGCTAAGTCATTTCCAGATTCACTGCTTCCCCATTCTGTGTCTGTAAGTTTCTGTCTGTATTGATGTACATACTACTGATTTATGCCCATTTTACTAAGCACTCTAGATTACACTCTGTTAGGGTAACTGTAAAATAGTTACCTTCTGGCAGTATGCAATACTGGCTTGAAGTGTAATAATCATACCTTTTTGCTACCACCTGTATGGAGTAAATGTCCCCAGTGTCCAAGCCAGAGTAACTATGTGTCTGTCACATCATCATAGTAAAGTTTCCCCAACCATGTGTTTACTGAGCTGCTCTATTTGGATCATACCTGACTGAATTTGTGTGCACTCCCATTATTCCTTGATTTGAATTGACTCTTTCTTTGACCTTTTTCTGAGTATTTCTTGGCTCTCTTTATTTTAACCCACAGTGGAAATGGTAGGTAGTAATCCTGCCTCCTTTTACGCCCAAAGGTAACTACAGTTGTAGTATTTCTAAAATTAGGCCGACTATTTTTTACAATTGCTGTGGTGTTCCTTAAGAACTTCATATTATCAAATGATAGTCTACCCTAAAAAAACCCCCAAACATTTCTAAAATGGTCTTTAACAGTCTTAGATTATTTCTTCTAATACCTAATACTAATGGAGCTAGCCAGTATTGAACATATTATCAGTCCCATCTACAGTAGCATGCTCTGTGAGGGGACCCATTGAATAATTATAGACTTTAATGTTCTTTTAGGACACACTGCATAATCAGAATTTATTTACCGGGCACTAAACTTCACTTAAATGATTCAGACCGAGTTATCAGAAAACAGTTAAATATTTTAGTGTTCTGTGTGTTTGTTTTGGCTGCCATACTGAGTATTTATCAGGAAGATTAATGTTTTGCTAGAGATTATTAGATTATGAAATAATTGTGTATTAAACAGATTAGATTTTGTAAAAACTGAAACATGTTGCATATTACATCCTTTTTAAACATACTCATTTGTTTCAAATAACGTGGTTTGTGTGGTTTTGGGAGGACTTTTTTTGTGTGTTTGTTTTGGCTGCCATACTGAGTATTTATCAGGAAGATTAATGTTTTGCTAGAGATTATTAGATTATGAAATAATTGTGTATTAAACAGATTAGATTTTGTAAAAACTGAAACATGTTGCATATTACATCCTTTTTAAACATACTCATTTGTTTCAAATAACGTGGTTTGTGTGGTTTTGGGAGGACTTTTTTTGTTTCTTCTAGTAATGTTCCTAAGTACTTTGTGTTAAAACAAGCTCTTTCAGGGAGCATTTCTATGGTCTTTTTGTTTCACTTTTTGATCTTTCTGCTTATGGTCTTTAACAGCTACATCACCATACACCATCAAAAGAAGAGTGGTAGACCAGACTCTAGTTATAGAGTCACCAATACCACTTTCTCTACACTCCTGGTAGATATCAACTCAGTACAAGATGTGCCACTAGCTGGCAGCATTATATAAAATATCAGTAAGCAGCTTTTGAGGAATACTTGTGACTGCTTCCAGAAGTGCTGCCTTATACCAGTAAGACTTCAGGACAAAAGTGGAGCCAACTGCAGTAGCTGTAAATGGCATATTGCAGGGTCCCAAGCGTTAACTCTGGAAATTGCCTCTGCACTATATCTTCTTCAAACTTGGTACCTACACTCGTATTCTGTCTTTTTCAAAAAGATTACTGAAAATGCATTTTCATTGTAGGATTGCTACTGTGAATGAAAAGTCACACTACAAATTACAATTGGTTTTCACTTTCCCAGAAAAATGTTTTCTCTCCTGTGCATCCTTTGTGAGAGAGCAGTTTCCACGTGAAAACTCTAAATGAATTCTCCACACAGGCAGGATGCAGTGCTAAATGCACTTCATACAGCTTTAATTCTATGGAGGCAGGGAAGAGAGGACTGGAATGAAGGAAAGGATCCATCTGTTCGTTTTAGACAACAGTATGCCATCTGTTAAAAAGATGGTATATCCTGAGACCATCTCTAGTCCTAAGGTAGTCCTTTAAAAGAACCGATGGATCCCAGGCAGAATCCATCGAGCTGGCTCCAGGAGCCACATGCCATGCTCATCCTTGAAGAAGAAAATTCTCTTCTGCAACACTGTCCAAAAAGCAAGGAAGATTCTGCGAGAATGAGCTTTTGAGAGTATCACCTTCCCCTGCCTTTCCTGGTGGGAGAAAGCAGTTATGACTGAAATGCTTGTATAATTATGTCCCTGCAGTAATTATTTCAAATTAAGTATGCGTTTAAATTAAGTGAAATGATCAAGGGCCAAAATATAAACCTCTTTACTAACTGCCACCAGTCTAAGCAAGCTACAGTGTCTGTAAAGGAGATTTTTAAGTAGTGAAATACAGCATGTTTTGGGATTTTCATCTAGTATCTGCTGGATGTCAACATGGAAACAAGGTATTCCAGAGTGCTCAAGTAGTATGAAATTGCAAATATACTATCTGTAATAGCAAAACATTTTCTTGTAAACTGCCCATAGCATTAGTTAATAATGTAACCATTTTCAAGAAACAATATGTTCAATACATATTCATTTTATTTTCTACTTGGTTGAGTGTACAATGACATGTTTTGGAACTAAAAAAGCAGCAGAGGGTGCTACAGGTACAGAGCTATCCAGGCACATATTCCAAAGTTGATGCTCCTGTAGGCAAGTAGATCCTGCAAAGACTTAAGCTTTCAGTTTGGGGTAGATGTAAATAGGATAGCTTTAAATTCTGTTGCCTCTGTTCATACAGGAAAACAGGTAATCTATGTGAAATCCAGAAAAAGTAGAATTACATATTCACTTGTTTTCTTGAATTTTTTTAAAAAAATGTTTTATTGCTGGAAAATGTTGCATAGTTTCCTGCAAACATAGTGTCTGGCTATAGCTACTGTTACAAAACACCTACTCGCTATCTTTAGAACTGTTTTTGTTTGTGCTAATTTTACATTTAGAAATTCCAATCTCTGCAACAAGTTTTATATTGGAAAAATTTGGGTTTTTTTTTTAATGTGTGTCCCTCCCCAAATAAATGAGCTAGCTAAATTGGAGAATATTTTTGCCCCTTCATATAATATTTTTCATGAAAATAACAAGAGAGAAGGATTTTTCTTAAATTTCAAGTCCACTTTTTTTCCTTTTGGAAACACATATCAAGGAAAAATAGATAGAAATAAATGAATTTTTTCTCCTTTTAGTTTTCACTTCTTTTTTTCAGATTGTATTAATTTTAAAATTATGCTTATTTAAAACTGGGAATTGCGTAACTTTCTATTTACTTAAAAAAAAAATTAAAATCTACTTTAAAACAAAGAGCCTTTCCTTCTTTCTTCCTTCCTCTCAAATAACTAGAACGAGAAGGGGGTCTTCTTTCCTGGTAGTAGTCTGTGAGGATGTGTTCAGAGAGCTACTTGTTTCTTCAGAGCTCTCACTGCGTGACTCAAAGGTATCTGAGCTCCTCTATGGAGAGATTGCGGCAGCTACTGATTTGTCTTGCCTGGAAGGATAGATGCCATCAAGCTACCTGAGGAAAAGCATAGGATGGCATCCTTTATGGCAGCAGAGGTGCTCCTGTATTTCATATAACATTACCTAGAATCAACAAGGGAGCAGATTGCATTTTTCAGGTGCTGCTGTGGAAGTTTCCCCCCTTTTTTTAGAGGAAATGTCTTGTTTTCTGTGGTGAAAAACATACCGACTTGAATATGCTTCCTGCTTTTCTGTGCCTCAGTAGCTATTCTCACCTGAAGAAACTGCCACTCGTTGTCTTCTGAGCCTTCTCTCATTCCACCAGTGTGGCAGTTTGAAATTGTTTACCATGTCAGAACCTCACACCCTCTTGAAAAAGTCTTCAACGGAAAATAAATTGACTGGAAGAGTGTTTGGATAGCAACGATACATGCCGTTTTGAATGAAATATTGTATTTATGATACCTACAATTTACTATTCACTATGCAGCTTCCTTTTAAATAAAACATTTCATGATCAGGGTTAAGAAAAAGCAGCTGTTTCCTCCCTCCCCTCCCCCATCCAATTCACTTCACTGATTCAGTTTACGGCATCATCCCAAGCAGTCACATTGACATAACTGGCATAAAGCTTATGGAATGGAGCAGAAAATAAGTATATGGGGAGAAGCAGGTACCTTTTAAATTACTCTTGCTACCAGAATTGTTTTTATGAAACTGTTCTCTGATGGAACGTCAGTGATTTGCCTGTTTTAAGTACTGTCTTGCAATCTTCTGCTTTTCCCCACTCACTAAAATCTTCTGTTTATCAGGAGCCTATATGTGAAAAGAATAATCATAACTGCGATCAGGGATCTGTTTCCTCTAAAGTATTTTTTTTCTACTACTTATTCCAACATAACCTGACTCTGTGCCTATGCTTTCAAACATGGCACCAGTTCAGAGAAGTGGGAGGTGAAGAAGCCCAGTTGAGCTCTTCTGAGTACCCTCTTTCTTCCTTGGTCAGTTTGAAGTTTTTGTAATAATTGGTTCTCCTGTTCAGGATATTCCAATGAGAACCTTTTGGTGAAAATATATGAATCTATCAGAGCAACTGCAGTTACTTTTCTGTATTGCTGAGTAGTGTTTTGTAACTTGGCACTCGGATTAGCTGGGTTTTTGCATCAGATCTGTTGTCTTAATCTTTATAAAAATTGTTGGCATAAGTATGTTTCTAAGTGTACTACTCGAGCTAGTCTGACTTTACGCACTGGTGTTGACCTTCTATAATCTGAAGCATTTTTGAAAGTATTCCATGTATTCTAAATGGATCATCCTGAGAAGTTGGATCTTTCAATTTAAATTAATTAAAAGAATTTGAAGATAGGGTATAACACCTTAAATTAGATTGGTAGAAGGAGAAGAGCATGAATTATTTTAATTAATTTCATGGGTGTTACTTTTACATTAGAGAACTTATCTTAATCACCTTTTTAATTGAGAGGGTAGGATAACAATGGTAAGCATCCCTTTAAGATGTACTATATTATTAATTAAGCTTAGTCTTTTAATGCACTGTAGAGTTTTCTCTTAAAATATTTCAAATTTGAGCATAATTGAAATAAATAGTTTCAAATTAGTTTCATTTAGCTTGATGTGCAGTAGATTGTTGCAGTTTGGGTGGAACTTGCCTGTTTCTCCGTAATCGTTCTTTTTGCCACCATTCCTTTTACTTGCCATGTTCTAGCCATGCTTTCAGTGCTGCCCTTCACAAAAGTACAGGCATGAGGTGCAAAACATGCTCAAGAAATGCCATGCTTGGAGTACATCCTTGAGTAGCTACCTTCTGTTCAATGCCACACAAAGTTGATGATGGGATCTGACTTGCACGTCAGATGGGGCATTTGTCTGTATTGTAATATATTCTCATCAGTGGCTGTAATGTGGAGGTAGCAAGGACAGTCCCTGTTCTTCGTTTTCTCCATACCAATGTAACTGAAATGTTATGCATAACTTGCACCTTGTTTTGGTTTTGTTTCAAGTCTTTTTAGAGAACTTTTTAAAAGTTGCACTGTATTTCATTTTAAAAAATCGTGTTCAAATAGGTGAACTCATGTCGTCTTTTGAAAATGTTGGGGTGAAAAGTTTCAACTTAATTCAGCTTCAATTCACAGAATTGCATTCAAACAAAACTATTTTGTGTAAAATATTTCTGGAAATGAGAATTTGAAACCTTTGGTGAATAATATATCCATTTGAAATTTTTTGTCTGATGACAGTTCTGACTGAAAAGTATGATGAAAACTAATCTACATAGCAGTGACCCGATGAAAATCCAATGTATTCATGTATTATTCATGTACTTACCTTAACAAATTAAATACTCTTATTGAGTCTCAGTACAGTTAAATAAAATTTTATGTTTCTTAATAAATTTTCAAAATATTTTCAATAATGTGGAAAGAAATGAACAAGGCATTATTCTAAAGAACTAATTTTTGGTAAACCTGGTGGATTAAGAGCCCCCTGTACAAGTGGTTTGGTAGATGGAAAATGTATGAGGAATACGTGTACAACTGCATGTTTGTACTAATTACTGGAGGCCTAGCCTTGTGGTTTTTAATTAAGACTGCAGCCCACCTGCAAAAGACTTGAGTGACTAGCCCATAAAACAAAGATTCAGAACATACTGGTCCTAGCAATGGTGATTTCACATCTACTCTCCTTACTGGTAGAAAATGTCTCCTGATACCTAATGGTAGTCTTTTTTACTACAGCTTAAACTTATTATTGTTTTTATTGTTTTGCTCATTGGCAAAAATGAAATTTTCTTTTGTAATAGCTTTTTAGGTGTTTTAAGTTGTCACATGGCCTTGCCTGTATCTTCTTTTCCTTATGTTGAGCAAGCCAAATTCTATCATTTTTTTTTAAGCTACAGTTTTTGCTAGGTTCTGACTTTTCTTTAGACTCTGTACGTTTGGTTTGTATCTTTCTTGAAGAATGTTTGTCAAAACTGGGCACAGTAGTCCAGTTGAGACCTTCATAATGCTAAGTATACCAGGTGATTTTGTATTTTACAACCTGTAATCCCAATATGGTATTTTCCTCTCTTACAACAGCATGACTTTGACTCATGTTGAGCTTTTGACCTGCCGTAAGATCCTGGTCCTCTTCAAAAGGGATCAGTTATTCCTGACTGTGTATTTATGTAGCAGATTATTCTCACCCAAGTGCGATAGCTGGTACTTGTCCCTGTTGAACTTTTTCCTCTGTTTCCAGACTTCTCCCAATTCATTGCTTTTGTCCTTTGAAGGCTGTCTTTGAACATACTGGACTTCCTAAATTGATATATTGCTAATTTAATAAGCATATTCCTTCCATCATCTAGATGATCAATGAAAACACTGAACAGAGCACAATCTGGTGTAGGCATTTATGGAAACTCCACCTGATAAAATCACCTGCTTTTACAGTAAACCTTTGAGAATTATTCTCCAGAGTCAGTTTTCTTGATCAGCTCTGCATCTATCTTAACCAAATTTTATTTAGACAGTGTTTCTCATGAAATTGTCAAAAGACTTTCTAAAGTTTTCATATAAGACATCTACTGCTTCTGCCCTATACACAAGCCTCTTATCTTGTTGCTCTGGTGAATGGTTTTTTAATTAAAATCTGTAATTTGTTTTTTGTTGTTGTACTTTGTCATGGAATATGCAACAAAAGAATGAAAAACATGAATCTGTTTTGAGTTTTTAATTATTTGAAGATGAGGGAGAGGATGAATTGAATGAAACATTATACTTAATTATAGAATGCATTATTGTCTTCTGCACTGAAAGTCACCTGATGATTTTCTGTCTTATAATTTCATTCACTTCCTGAAAGCCATTGTTTTACTCGTTTGTACTACAGATGTATCCTATCTAAGCTTCTGTGCATAGTTTTGTCTTGTAGTTCTTTGGTGTCCCGAAAGAAAACTCCAGCTACACTGAGATGTGTACTGGTTTTGTGACATGTTTGGTAGTCCAGCAAAAATTAGAATAGGATTGTAATAGCCCTCTACCCTAATACCTTCCACCTCCCATCTCGCAACATTTCGTATTTACGGAATGTAAAATAATGCAAGATGGGTTTTGTTTGTTTGTTTGGGGCTTTTTTGGTAATTTGGGAGTATTCAAATGTGTTTGTGCTTCTTGCACCTGAGAAATTGAATTCTGCAGGTCATATTCAGGAATAAAAAGAAAGTAATTTGAGCCTGTTATACCTTTTAACACCAACTCCTTGTCTATTGATATTTATTGTTGAACTGTGACCTGTGCTTTGTGAATTAAATTTACTTTCTTTCCATCTACGCTAGTGCTGGCTGAATGTGCATTTCATTATCTAGATACTTTTTTTCCAATTTAATTTTTAGGTTTCCCTTTATATTTAGGCCAATTCCAATATTTTAAGGCAGTGTTTTGTTGTCTCATTTAAATGTGTGTTTTATATCAGCTCAGAAGAGGGTAAGTATCACACTATACCCCCAAAAGCACTTTTTTGGTATTAACTAATCTGTACAATATCGCATCTGTGAAATAAATATTAGATCCATTTTACAGGTAGGAAGTCTCATAAGCCTCTAGATTTGTTACAGAGCTGTTCATGGGGTAGAAACGGGAGACAGAACCAAGACAACTTACAGCGGTGGTATGCTGAGGGCCACTAGCAGACCTGACTTCTAACCTCTTCCACATGTAGGTTTATTGTAGGCTCTTTGTTAAATTGTGCAGTACTACATTTTCAGGAGTGCCTGCTCATTTTAAATGCCACCCATTTGGGTTATCTAAAGTGAAGGACTTAGAGCTGTGTTGGAAAAGAGACTTGGGCATTGCTGAACTGAACTTTAGATGCCGTGACAATAAAATTTAATCCTCCTTCAGGTAAGGAGGCATTTCTGTACAAGTAGTGGCATGGGCTGGAATTCACCACAGGTGGCACTCCAAGATTTGTGTGTCATTAAATCTCCCTCTCTTTGGAGTTTCAGTTCCTAACCTGATGCATTCATAGTCTTAAATCCTTTCCTTTATTTAGATGCTTCAACCGTGTCTGTCAAAAAGTATGGAAGGAATCACTTTTTTTTTTTTAACCTCCCATGTGGCAGCTGCAGATTTTATGTAGAATTTATTTGGTTTCAGACATGAGTCTAATGGTTATAATGCTCACCGGCTGGTTTCATGAAAGTAGGGGAGGCCAGCACACCTGAATTAGCAAAGGGAATAGGCTCAGAGCTTTTATGTGCTCACTTACTGGAGCTCCTTTTGGACAGTAAGACAAGGAACAGTATTACTAAATGTATTGGGTAGTCCCTCATGACAGTATGTCAGGAAAATACCCACTGCAATGTGCCAGTACATATGAATTTAGAATGTGAAAAGAGCAGCTTTATGCATGCCTACTGTAAGCACATTCCCAGTTCCATGAAATTTCCCTATTCACACAGCTAAAACACTGTACGTTCTTAAGCCATTTTACAAATCAGCTCCCTAGTATAAATTCTGTCAGGCTAAAAATACTGGAATGTCTTCATAATAAAACATAATACGGCCAAGCAGCTTGTATACAGGGTCCTTATCTTTGCTGTATATTGGTTCTTATTTTGAAATTGTGGCAATTTGAGGCAATTTGTAGATTTATTTATTATTTAATTGGACATTCCCAAAGTAGAAAATACTATTTCCTTTTGTTTGTGTGGCTAAAGACTGCTAAAAATGAGCTTAGCCGGATAAACAGAGTTTTTTTTATTACTGCTAAGAATTAATTTGATAATTTTGCCCACAACCATAATCTGCTTTTAAAATCATGCATTGTATTTTCTGTTGAAAACTAACCAATGTAAATTCCCTATGAGGAAGGGGTGTTCAGCTGCACATCTCCTGTGGTAGAGGCTTAGTTACTGACAGGTGTATCTGAGTCCATTCTAACATTATTTCCTGGGTTAAAGTAACAAGAGGAAGATGCTTTAATTATAGATTGTCTCAGAAAATATTTTTATGTGGGTGGTTTTTGTTTGGTTCATTTTGATTAGACTAGTGCAGTTATTTAGTAAGCAGCAGTGAACTATGAGTATTTATGAACTGTAATGTTTCTCTCTTTGCCAGCTGAGATTAGTAGGCATTGCTTTCAAATGTAGATCTGTGAGAAAGTGTCAAAATAAAAAATCAACTATTTATATAAAATAACTTGTGGGTGGGCATTAATAACAAGGACTGGTTTTGTTACATCTGGTTTTAGTTTAATAATAATCTTTGAAAAAGGTTGAAAATCCATGGGTCTAAGGTATGAGCTGAAGCTTGTGTCAATTTTTTTTTTTTTTTTTTTTTTTTTTTTTTTTTTGGTGGTAAGACATTCGTCACTTTCTTGATCTGTATTTAGATTTGGTAAAACACAGTTTATATTGTTTTTTATAAAGAAACTCTGACATACAGCCATCAAGTTAAAGGACTTATGAATGTTTAGGAACAAATGCACACGGCAATTTAATTATCCTTTATTGCATGTAGGCACACTCTTAAAGAATTTTGAGACTTTCCTCATGAAGAAGCAGACTTTTTACTTAGTATAAAAGTTGGGCATCAAAATGAGAACAGGTTTGTAAGCCTTGACTTACCATTTAAATGTAATTACTTGTATTAGTAGCAAAAGGAAACATTCTTCAGTGATTTTAAGCTGCCTTTTAAAGTAAGTCGTATAGCTACTCAAAAAGGCAGTAGGACCAACAAAATGCTTAAAGATACACAGGAATAAAATGGTCATACAGGTTTGGCATTTAAAAGCGAAGATCTCTACACTAGTTTCTAAATGGACAGTAAAATATACTGTCTTTGAATTTATCATAATTTTAAGGAAAAAAAACAGGTATACACTAAGAAACTAGAATTATATGAATCAAGGGAGAGATGGACAGCTTTTGGAAGCTCTCCGAATAATATCTGCTGTTTGCTCAGATAAACTTCCTGTTGAATTCTTTTCCTTATTTTCAAAGCACCTGTTAAAAAGAAGTATTTATCCTTCCCATTCCCATTGAATTTTCCAGTTCCAGAATTAGAAACATGCTGTCATACCTAGCATTGAAAAAAACTGAAATTGTAGTAGTGGTATTAAATACCATATTCGAGATCAACTGCTTAGCAGAGACTTTGTTCATTGCAATCTTTGTTCTAACTGATAAATGCTTTACAATGTAAATGTTTGCATAATGTAGCAGCCAGTTGCATGTCTCCTGTGTTAACCTCCAGAAGTTATAATACTTCACACTTTCCTTTGGCAGGCAAAAGTAATTATGATAACAATCAACATATATAATACAGAATTCCAAATATTTATTTTTGTTGACACTACATACAGCACAACAATATAGATGATTTCAGACAAATAAAAATTGATAATCGAAGTGCTTTAAACCTGTTGTGATTCTCATTATTTCAAATATGTATTTCCTCATAATTACTCTAGTGTTTTCTTTTGAGGATTCTATTTCTGTGCTCTTCAGAAAATGATATGGTAAATACTATTTATCAGCCACACATTTTACTGTTTGTTAGGGTAAGTGACAGCCTAACAGAGGGGGAAGATGTTATGCCAGGTAATTCTGCAAGGCTGATCTAGAATCAGACTGAACTGCTGATGAGTAAGAACAATTAATGAAAATTCTGTGGTTTCATATATTAATTGTTTCTTTGAATTTTATTTTTTTTAGAATAAACAGAATTGTCTAGGTTTGGCGTTTAAAGAGCTCTGTACAACTGTTGTAATAGTTGAGTGTGAACTGTCAAAAAGAAATAGGCAGAATCCTGGAAACAACGAGTCCAATTATATCCTTTAAGATCCTTTTACAAATCTGAGCATTTAAATATAGGGATTTGATTTGTAATTGCAAAATGTTTCTTATTCCAAAATGAGAAATATGCATGTACTGCTCAGAAGAGATTATCCTGTGATTTTTAATTAAATCAGTCTAATTGGCATGGGCTTTTTTTGTGTGTGTACATACAGGTATATATAATTATTACACATATAATTATTACATATATAATTACATATATATTCACCTTATATATATGGAAGAAGAAAACCTGGATTTTTAACACGTTTTTTAGTATGATATTGTTGAAGATTTATTTTACCTGACCTGAGTTTACTTTGACCCTGCATGAAATAAGATCTTATTGGTGACATAAATGTTGTAAGATGATGAAACTAGAACTGCAATGTGCCATCTTTCCCCAAATGTTTGAAAGCATTGTCAGCTTTTAAATTAGTGTCATATTTTTTCAATTGTTTTTAGTACAAGTCAAATTTGACTTGCCTTAGTAATATAAAGAATCTCATTGTCTTCGGCAGGGCTTGTCAAATGAATAAGAAACATTGTCTTCTCTCTAAAATTGATTTAAAAAACCCCAAAAAAGTATTTCAATTTGAATGAGGTGAGAACCTGGTAACTATTGAAATGTTTTCAACGCTGAATAATAAGGAGCATGATAATTGAAACTTGGCATAGAAATGAGTAGCAAATTTTACTCTTCCTGCTCTTTTTAATTGGGAATTTGAATGTTGGATAGCATAGAAGCAGACAACAAAACAAATTTAGTACTTGATATTCCAAAAGTACCGTTCCAAAAAAGAATACTTAAGTAATAGTTGACGCTTTGATATTCCAAAAGTACCGTTCCAAAAAAGAATACTTAAGTAATACAGTTGACGCTTAATATATACTACTGCTTTCATATTCATATATTTTGGATTTTGTAGATTTTGTAGATACATATTTCATAATTTGTAAATATATATAAAAATAATTTGTAGATTTTGTAGATTTCATTCATATATATTTAACAATTTGAAGGACGGTGGCAGATACTGCTACGATTATTTGCTCTTAATCTTTAAATCGGTCTCTTTTTCTACCTGAAGTCTTCGTAGCCTAAATATGGGGAAAGGGTCCATATTGCTTTCTGATGCTAAGAGCACGTGATCAGGGGAGGGAGTGGGACAAACAGTAAGCCTAATCAGAAAGAGTCATGAAACAAGGAGCATGTGGGGGAGAAGGATGAGTAAAACAGCAGGGGCTGGGCAGGAAGGGGAATTGGAAATAAGGACGTATTTGATGAGTTTTTTTCCAAGAGAGAAACCAGATTGGCCAGAGAGGAGCCTTGGATGAAATCACAATGATTGAAATGAATGTGTCCTAAGAGTAACTGGACTGAGACAAGAAGGCAAAGACGGAAAGGAGGCTATGCTACCTCAGCTTCAAGGGGGCTGGAAAGAAATCGTGGGTGCACCAGAAAATGTTTCCCACAGGGCCAGCAACAGAACTATGTTTCCAAGGGATGTCTGTGTGCATCACCTTCCTGTGACTGCTCAGGTGAAATACATCTTTCATTCTTTTTAACTGCTGCTCTTTGTAGACTGCTGCGATGTTTTCATTTACTTTATTTGCGTAATCATAAAGAAGTTGAGCTAGTCTGAAAGTTGCAATCCTGCTAACAACCTATGGAGGAGCTGATATTCCAGATGACGGGATTTTTGATGTTTATTTTTTACCTCAAAAAATACCCACAAAAGTATGTTTTAACTTTGAGTCCTTGGCTCTACAAAATGCACCATTATTTTAGGATCGCCTGTGTAAATGGGGATTTCATGGTTCGTGCGGTTGCTTGTTGCTTGGAGAGCAGATTCTCTTCCTCCGTCTGCCAGAGGATTCGCTGTGATGGTGGGATAGTATGTTGTTTTTCTGAAAGCCTAGGGTCTGATCTGCAGAAGCAAATCACAGCTGAAACAGTGATTTCAACAGCTAAAGCAGAAATGTCAAATGCTCAAAAATGAGGTTCTAGGCGCTTTGGACCCTCAAGAGTTAGTGGATGTTTCTCCTCTTTCTGTGCCTCAGGGCTTCATCTAAAGAAGGTCTCTTTCTGACTTCTGCCTGTGCCCAGGGACACCACCACATGCTCTAAGGAGCACTGTCAGCAAGGACTGTGAGGTGGAGGAATTGTTCTGTTAGGGGAAACTGGTTGGATATCTTTCAAAGTGAGTGAGACACTGAAAAGCAGGCAATGAATTCTGGTAGCCTGCATACAGCTTTCAAGCCAAAGGCTTGAAGCCTGCTCTATTAAAAGGTAAATTCAGAAAGTAAGACATGGGGCTATATTTAACTGAAGTGTAAATATTTATTATTTTATCATTAAGTGAACACTGGCCTTTAGTTCTGTGAACTAAAAGGAAGCAGTGGTCCTCTGTGAAGTATAGTACATGGCAGATACTTAGTTACATATTGCTTCCTAGGGCATACATGCAAGACAGCTGTGCTGAGGGTCTAACTAACTTAATTTTGTCATTTCCTAAATCGAGTATTTTATTTGACAACCTTGATCTTACTTTACTGGAAATGCTTGTTGTAATTTTGTATACAAATTTATGCTATAACAATTTTATGCACAGACTTCAGATCACAAAACCAAGGATCCTTCATGTCGTGAAGTAGCACTTATGAGATAACTGGCATGCTTTTGCAGAAAACGCACCCAGAAACAATCATATTTTTTGAAAGTACTCCGCATCTTCATATGTATGTCTAACCCTTACACTCTGAATCATCCTATGATTCGTAATGCTATTATGTTTTAAAACATATATTTATATTTTGATAGTAATTACTGGTGTATGGTGGTCAAATTGCATACAGTAATATAGCAGTTGGTGGTAGATTTCAGTATCCCTGTGTGAGTCCAAAGAATATATAAAATCAAGATTCTGTTGTTTTAGGAAGCATCTAGTTTTTGTACCTTTTGTTACAAAGTTACAAAAAAATTAAGGTTAAAAAAAATTTGTCGTTCTTCTAACTTTTGACTTACTTATGTATGAATCAAATTCTAAAGAGTAGCAAAATGTGGTGTTGCTGTTTTCCTCAAGACCTACCTAACCTCAAAGCATACATAGGTTGTGTATAGCACATGAGAAAATAAATGTATGTACAACCTATGCCATCTCTCTAAGAGGTGCAAAATACAAGTATTTAAAACCCCACCTTGTTAGCACGTTCAGTGCGTGTTGCTGGCACTGTAAGCATTTTCTGATTTATTGTATCTAGTGTAAATGTTGTCAGTTTAACAAACTTTTAGTTTGTTGTTGTGAATAGTTTTACAAACACTGCTTCTCTTGTGATCAAACTTAGACTTTATTGTTGCACAGAGCCTTAATTTAGTAAGCTCTTGATGAAGAAATGTTCTCAATTTGGAATAGGTATGTAAAGAATAGTAGGAACTGGTAAACAATAGCAAGGAATTTTAAACAAGTCTTGAATGATAACTTCAGAAATCCTTATTGTCCTTGTAGCTACTTTTAAAGTTACTTTATTCGGTTTTCTGAGACAAAGACATTGACCCCATTGTGAAACTGAACCTGAAAGCCAAAGTATTGATTTTTTTTCTATACATTGATTGTATATTGAACATAGAATCAACCTAATTATTATCAAAACAGACCCTTTACAGGATCACAGATTATAAACCTTTTTGAAACTCTGTGTGTGTCTATAGAGAATAGCATAGACAAAATATACACCAATCTAAAGTTTAGCAAATGCAGTTTGAATGACTTGTGGAAAGTACTAGTCTATTTTACAATGTATATGCCAAGGTCTTAAACTCACCGCTGGGCCAAGCTAAAAAGGTAGCGTCTGATTGTGATATTACTACAAGACAAATGGTAGCATGCTACTCTGCGTGAAAACATAATGGCTTTATACTATAACCTTTAACCCTGAAATGATGCTTGAGTGGACCTTAACTCCTAAGTGAACATGCCTGAGTAAATAAAACTGTGGTTTCACATAACAGAGATATACATTTTCTAGATCCTTTGCTGATTATATTGTGTGAAGGTCAATCTTCTGCCCCATTTCTGAAAGTCGGGTCAGAATAGAGATTTTAGGGTCACTTCTTCAAGTATCTAAGCCATTACAATGCACTAATAGGCCCTGATAGCTCATTTTATAAGTTCTTAGCATTAAGCTGGACATTGTTTGGACTCATTTCAAATCCTGCATGTACCCTGCAGGGTTAATTAATATCTTTTAAAATGGATGGGTTTTAGTTATTTTGAATTAAAGTGCTTTGGTTTAGTTTGTCACTATTTACTGTCATTTACTATGTGTAAAGACATAGAAAATTTATATTCACTTAACTCACAATCTGTATATTGTTTTGAAATTGAACTGTTAAATCTATTTTTTTCTGATTTAAACACATCAAGAGTGTAGCATCAAACATGCAGTGGTAGACACAGCTGAATACCAGTACAAAGTGATTTGGAGTGAAAAATTTTAGTTATCCATTCCAACTATATTTTGCACAGTGGAATTTCAGATTATTGACTCCTGCTCTATGTCAAATGCCTTTCTATGTTACTTATTTCACTGCTATGAATCTTGTTTAAAGGATGCTGAGATCAATTAATTAACAATTTAATTAGAATGATAAAGCAAACGTAATTAGGCAGCACATTTCAGTTTTCCACTGAGGTAAACAGAAGCATATCAAGAAGGACATAATGAATTCAAATTGAAATAACTGGGTTTTGAGAACATTTGAGCACAACAGAGTGGAAAATAGTATAGAATGAATAAGACTGAGACAGGAGAAACATAAAATATCACTGCAAATGAGAAGTATGTTGTCCTCAAAAACAGAATGAAAACGCCCCCCTAATATTGGATGCTTTTGACAAAAATGTATTTTTAATAAATGGAAGTACACTAAAACAAGTAGTATGTTTTCAAAGGAGAGAAATGGGATTAACATTTCAAATTGTAAAACTAATCTTGCCTTCAAGAGCATGCTTCAAATTTAACATGTATTTGTTTCAGAAAATAGCTTTTATAGCAGATCTTCAAGAGTAGTTAGCAATTGTTTGGAAACAGTCTTGGCATCCCCTCTCCCAGCCTTGTGTCTTAATTGTGCTGCTAGCAGTAGCTCTCTGGTACGTAGGGATTCAGATTGAATTTGTACTGCTCATCAGCAGGTAAGTTAATTACTCCGTCCATCTGGAATGTTCTGTCACAGTGTGGTTCCTTTTAGATCTTGTGAGAAAAGTAAGTACTTAAGAAAGGAAGTTGGTACGTATATGCCCTGTGCTGTGAATTCATAGAGCTATTGCATCATCAGATTGGCCACTGTGAGGACTTCTTGTTTTGCGGTTTACATGGCAGAGTGATGCTGGAGGTGAATTGTTACGTCTGGTGTGTCATATTTATGATCTGTTCTAATTTTTTCATGTAAACCATGTATCACTTTCTTCCTTTGTTCCACCATTTCTTATGCCTGCAATCACACTGTTTTTGCTGCACTTCTATCTGCTTTGCTATTCTGCTTTCATTCCTTTGGTGTAAAAGGAATCCTGACTTACCTCACACTCCAGAAAATTTCTTAGCTGAGCAAGAGCCATGTTCAGAGACAGTGCACTATAGCCATCCAGAAAACATGTACTCGCTGTTATATGTATGTATGGAGACTTAGTTCCAGAATAGTGCTTTCTGTGTGTAGATATATCCAAAGATTCAACACTGCAGTAGTGGATGGCTACAGTAGGCTCCATGACAAACTTTTGAACGTCCAGAAATGGTTGGTAATTTCACAGGTTCTTACCATTGTGTGGTTTCATTCATAAATAAAGTTGACATAATTAGAGAATTCACCAGTAAAGGATTTTTTCCTAAATGTCACATCTCAAGCCTAGCTGTATTCGTTTTGATTAACATGCCATCCATGAGCTTTAAAAAAAAACAACCAAAAAAACCACAAACACAATATTTTCATGTGCATACAGCATTGTTTGATCTTTTTCTTTTTAAATGCACTGGAAGGTATAAGTAGTATGTAACCTAGGGGATTTTATTCAAGAAGTCCATCTTTCATTGCCCCACTGCCTCTACTCTCCCATAGTCTACTTGCTGTTCCACAATAACTCTTGGTCTACCTCCCCTTACCCTTGTCGCAGGGGTCATGGCCAAGAGTTCGGAAATGTGTCAGGTCTGTAGTTACCTTGAGAAGGAGAAAGCAGTAACAGTGATGTTCAGAGCAGCTTATCCATAAAGGTGCAAATACACATTTAGAGTAAGAGGGGTTTTTTTTAAGGAATGTGGATTAATGCAGGTGAGGACTATACATGTGAAACTAGAGTCTGTGCTTTGTCTTGGCATGGTTTTAAAATTTGTTAGCTAAGCGCATTCTAAAACAAAATAGGAAAACAACCTCCAGAACATATTAGTGCTTCTCTATTCAATTAACTTCAGCTTTGAGATAATTGACTTCCGATTTGTTTAGAAACATGTCTTAAGTTAAGGTGCTTGTAAATGGTAAGCTAGACACTTAGTGGTATTGTTCCACCATACGCTATGCTGATCTAGCAGCTTGCTGATGCTTAAAGGAGGTAGTCCTGTTTTATCTCGTGTCCTCCCAATGCTTAATCATCTACTCCCATTGCTATGCCTTATTTTGGTTCTAAAGCTTTTGATACCAATCAGTCAGTTGGATCAGTTGGTTGATCTAGTGGAAAAATTAGCCCACCTTGAGAATGATTGTTGTGTTTGGTTTGGGGTTTTTTGTCAGATTAACAAACCTATCTTATACTCCATATATCCTCATTATCACAAGATCTGACACAAGGAAGGTAGCTGTTTATGTCCAGAAGAGGGAGGAACCGCTTATTTCAGTTGTTGAATTGGTTACACTGAAGTAGGTGTGTGTCGGAAAGCACATCTTTAACAGATGTTTGTTCTGGAACAGCGTTTTCTGATTTACTTTAGGCTGGATACTACCTCCGTTAACAAGATGAAAACATTAGCCAACTTGTTATCTCGTTAAAAGCAAGCTACTAGATCTCTTTTAGCTTTTTGGGTCTAACATTATATAAAAGGGTACTAAAACATATTTTTATTTGTCATTATGAGAGGCAAATGTAGCTATGAGTAAATAAAGGCAGCAAGTTTGTGTGGTAAGAATAAAATTATATTTTTATATGGTCACTTTGCAGAGTAAGACTGCGGTTTAATTTCCTCCAAAGCAAGAAAATTAATAGGTCAAGAGGGGAGCAGCTAACTTCCTGAAAAGACTGAGATCAGAGCATGTAGGCCTCTACAAAAGTCTTTTATTGTTCTCTGTACTCCCCATCTTAATATTCAAGGAACAAGAGCTAAGAAAATATTATGTACGCATGTTCAATATTTTTCAAAATGAGAATCTTGGCTGTTGCATTTTTAGGGCACAATGAACACTGATTGCCTAAAAAATTATTTTAATAATTCAACCTTTTAGCCTGAGGTTTAGGGCAAAGTGTTTTGAAACCATTATGATCCTTTTCATTTGTTGTATAACCTAAAATGGATAAACTAATTTATGCTTTTGGGAGATGTAGATTAAGGTATACTTTGTGTCTGGGATGAGGTATGGGACAATAAGGTTAAATCTCTAATTATTTGAAATTATTATACTTATAAATCCCTGAAAATATGTCTTTAAAATAATGAAAGAAGAATTCTGGCCATTGCTACTCTATCAAATGCCTCATAGACACCTTCAAAAAATCACCCTCTTTACATGTAAACTCTCTCTTTTAGCATAACCGTGCAATGAACATTCAAGAAAGAGTAGTTTATAACTGATTAAACATTTGTAGTCTTTCCCTCCTGCTTTCCCCCACAGAATTATAGTTTGGAAAATGCAGGCTCGTGGACTCTTGACATTTCTGTATTTGCTCTTAATTTCTCCATCATTTTCATACTCGTGTTTATTCACTTCCATTCCCTGCTCTTCTCAGACTTCCGTGATCTTTCCCCCTGCCTCTGAACAGTGGAGAGGAAGGCTTGAGGTGCATTGCACTGGTAATTACTTTGGTGTTAGGAAGTCTTCTCATTATACCAAAGGCTCGATGTTGCATCCATTCTTACAGTGCTGTAGGTAATCATTATCCTGTATATTTCAGTTTATAGAATTCATTGTGGTCAGATTAACTTTAATTCTTCCCACTTCTTCTCTCCCCACCCACCCAAACAGGGCTTGGTGGGTCTCCACTTCTCTCAGGTGTGTGAGCCCTGGCTTTGTTCTGTTTGTTGACTCTGAACAAAGGTGTTACAGAATTGCAAACTTGTGAGTCAGGTACTAATGTTTGTTTGCTGGGTTTCAGAAGCAGCTGTTTATTTTAGTAGGCAATTTTCATGTGTGACTAGGTGAAATGTTGAGAAGGCAGCCCCTCATCAGTGGACAAACAATTCCTAAGAATTTAGCTAATGGCCCCCCTTCAGTGCAGAGAATAGATGGCAACAATTGTACTTCCAGACTAAACCAAGAACTACTTGTTTGGCTGCTAGGTGTTAATGCAAATTTGTTCTTCAGCTCATTCAACCCTAGGGCTCCCATCCTTTGATTTAATTAAATGTAATTGGTTACATCGCTCCTCCCAGGCCCCTGAGGTGTTTTTGTTTATTGCTCACTCTTCGCAATAATGCTTCAATTCAAGGCACAAAATGCTCGATAAATAAGAGTTCTTTATCCTGTGTTGGATTCGCAGGGAGATTATTCCCCTCAAATAGTTTGGTTTTACTGTTAAAACTGAATGACTAGCGAAATAAACTCATTGGGTGGCAAACCTAGCATGTCCAGAAGCAAGGAAATAAGAAGGGTAAATTAGATGAGATTAGAACAAGAAATGAAGCTGTAATGTTAAATTAGTAAGGGATTGCATCTGGTGTTGTAAGAGCCATTGACGCTTTTAAATGATGCTTCAATTAATAGGATTGCTATTGGTGCACTAATATATTTTGAGGGTTACTTTTTCAAAGTTTATGATTAAATTGCTTGTGTATTTTTATTAACGTAAGGTAATGTTTTAAATAACAAATGCATCAGGTAGCAAAAATTTACCTTAGGAAAATATTTAGCATGTTTTTCTAACTGACAATAATATCATATTTGGTCTGGATAATTACATTATTCCATTTTGGATTTAAAAAATTACAATATTTAAATGCTTTCTTTAAAGGGGAGGTTTTATTCTATTTACAACTAACATGTTATCTGCAGGTAAGTGCATATGCGGTGTATTTCATTGTTTAGAGATGGCAAATAGCCTTAACAATTTATACTGTGAAAGTCCCTCTGCTACTGTCCTAAAGACAACTTTGAATGTTTTACATTTATCGGTATCTTCACTTTCAGCATTTAAGCATTCTTGCATCCAAGTGGTCTTTTTTCCTTCCCGCAGTGCTCAGAGAAAAGGCATCTTATCATCCATAGTGCTTCTGTCTTTACTCAGGCTTTGCTTTCTCTCTTGAGAACAGATGTATGGGACATGGCTTATTAATGCACCTGGCTCTGTAGGCATTAGTATCACAGGACTGCTCAGAGTAGCTGCTGGAAAAGAATGAAACTCTGTAATAGTTTGAGTTTGATTTCACAAACAGTTTAAGCCCATCTAAAATGGCTCTGCTGCTGAAGGTGAAGACCGCCCTTCCTATCCTTCCCCCCAGACTCTCATTTCCATTCTGCCCCATCACCAGGCTCAGGCAGTCAAAAAACATGAACGACAAGCAAAGAGACAGGACTAAAAGTTTAGATCAAGGGGGGCGGCAGAATTAAGCACTTTGGGCAGCACTGCTCATGTAGGCTTATGTCCTCCTTTTTTGGCTGAGTGTTTCATGCTCTCACTCATGTCTCGTCCTGTGATGAGGCCACTCAGGGAGCAATTTCTGGAGAGCCAGTACGAGCTGGAGGGTGGACCTGCCCCCACAATGTTATGAGTGGAATTGTCCCTTCTGGTGGCACTGGGCATTTCAGTGATACTCGTAAGGAGTTGTCCTTTTTTTAATGGTACATTAAATTTCCCATGTGCAAAGTTATTTTATTCTTGAACGTGGTATGTGTTGGTATGGCTAAACCATCAGCCTGTGCTTGGAACTTCCATGGAGACAAAATGGAGAGCAGATTGTTAACAGTTGCTAAATCAAACAAACTTCCCTCAGTATCCTGCCACTAGCAGGACTGAAATAGGTGGGGTCAGGTGAATTCATGGCAATGTCAATGTGAAACAATGAACCTGGATGCGAGCAGATTTAAAGGAAAATTCTGTTATTGAAGGCCTGGGAAAATGAATGCTAAATATTTAGCAAACTAATGAAAGGCTAACCTAAAACACAGCATCTCAGTTATTAATTTCATCATCTGGCTGATTGCGAAATAATATTTTGTTCTGGAAAAGTTGTCCCAAGTCATGGCAAACAGCTGCTGCTGTTACAGGAATTGTAAAGCTGCCACAAATTTAATGGTTTTCTGAAACTACTGGAAAAAACAGAGATGCTGAGTCACAAATGTATTCAAGCCATAGTAAGATGGTAGCACTCACCTTTCTGACTTTCTTACCTTTCAGCCCCGGACTTAACTCTAAATGGACACTCATATAAAAAAAAAAAAAAATTCAGCTATCAACACTTACAAAATCCTGTGAAACAAGGTAATCTATTTCACTGCTTTGTTATTCAAGCCTATTTTTTGTGGGTATTTTACTTGGATTTGAAAATATTTACGTAATTTCTTTTTATTTAAATATCACCAGAAGGTAATTTTAAAAGATGTAGTTTCTCATTGCCCACATAGTTTATATCCACTTAAGTAGAAAAAATAAGTTTCATAGTCAAAAGGCTCTATTTAAAGTTATCACAATGTAATAAGATGCCTCTTGTATATTATGTAAGACCTGCTTTCACTAGGTGAAGTGTATTTATATTAGTAAAATAATATAGAAAAAATTTTTATGTGAATAGAAGGCCCTATTCAGAAAAGGTCTTCAAATTTCTATGTGGGGTCAAAACACTTTCAGAACTATGAAATGGAACATAAGTAATTTTCCTATTGCTGAGCTGTTATAGACAGAAATAAAATTCTTAGAAATATAACTGTACTTAAAACCCACAGCCAAATAATGGCATTCATTCAGCAAAGAAAAAGAATGAATTTCTATTCAAGTCATGGCTAATCTGAACAGCACCCTAAAGACTGGTAGTAGAGCATTGTAAAATGGCATGAACCTACCGAAAAGAAAAATGGATAGGTTTTTTTTTTCTCCTCAGAATTTCTAATAAGTATGTCTTCACTAAAAAGAAAACATTCTTTATTATATCAGTCAAAATCATAGGTAAAATTTATTGCTTTATTGTCTGTCCCACATACGAAACAAATAGAACATTTAACATGAATTGTTGTAACTTCAGAATATTAGGATTTTTTCTGAAAATTCAAGTCAGAAACATGGATGTGGATCCTCAGTGAATAGTTCACATTGTCATCAAATTGAAGCAAGATACTCAGCTATCATCATGAGTTAATGTTTTCGGTTCTATGCTTTCCACTGGAGTCCGGTTATACATGCAGACAAGTAAACCATATGAAGACCGCATCAAGAAGCATGATTACTGCTGCTTTTTAGACATGACATGTATGTTCTTCTTACTTTGCAAGTTAAGTTTTGACAGCTTTATTAAAAATGTCTACTACTATCGGGGTGTACTGGTTTCAGTGTGGCTTACCTACGCACCATCCTCCTTTTGGGTGTGTACCTCCTCTGGCCTTCTTCTAAGCACATCTCCCAACAACATCATCCACGTGTCTCCTCCATTCCTCCTCCTCCACTGGCTGCCACTGTTTCTTAAAAGATGTCTGAGCAGAAGCGCCGTGTGCTCCTTTGACTGGTTGAATTTTTGGGGGAGAATGGGTTGCTCCCACCGGTTTCAGAGGTGGCTCTAACTGCCTGGCACAGGACAGTTCATGGCCTTGTCCCGCACAGTTCTTTCCTAGAGCCCCGTTACCCGATCCTGCCCTTTATGTCCAGTACATGGCACTATTCCAGTACAGTAAGCATAGTGGGTTTTCCAACACTTCCAGGGAAACAGATTTGGGAGGATATTATCTAGCTAGGGAGGAGGTGAAAGCAGAAGTTGTTTAAGATCACTGTGTGTCATCTACCTATTTTAGTGGTAGTTGCATCACAGGATTGTGTTACAAAACTGGTACCGTGAAAATAGTTTGAAAAACATCTATTATTGGGACAAGTGCTTGTGTAATTGCCATGTTTTTCTTTTTTATGTATTTGTACATTTTACAGAACAGCTGCATGTGCAATAGACTTGTGTTGATCTATTGATATAAATCATTATGAGGTTGATGTTGAATTTTTGCCTTAGTAAGTTGGATTAATTTTTCGTATCTGAAGCGGGAAATGAAAAAGGACACAGGACTGTGTCATAGACAGTATTGTAGGCAGTATTAAGTTAGAAAGTACATACAATTTTTCTTACTCTTACTGTGAAAATTTTCCTAGGCTGAGAGTGCCGTACAACAAACACATTAACCGAGAAATATACGAATGTTACTCTGACGTGTAGAAGCTATGGTGACGTTTGTGTCACATTTGTGGTAGGCTGTCGATTGATCAGTCAGAACATATGGATTAATATCACATTGTGGCCTACATCAGAAATACAACTAGCATGAACTCACTTACAGATGAAGAATGGTGGGGGGTGTTGGAACACAGTTAAGTCTGTGCTGGAATATTAATTGCAGGTTTCCTGAATTGCAAGTATTTTGCTGTGGGCTTTGTTTTTTAGCTATAACATCGCATTAGTGGGAATTCACATACTGTGGTGATGAGCGCAGTATAATATAAGGATTAGATAGGAGCTGAAATAGAGCCAACTGCTGGGCTCTGTTGATACAAGTCTGCCAGCAATTGCTGTTCCTGTACTACTCAGTTGTAGGCCTGGATTTTCAGTAGAAGTGCCAAACAATTTGAGGTTTGTACATCAGTGGGGAAGCAAGTTTGTTGAAATCTTCATATAAGTCGCAGATTTCGCACCCCCACCTTCCTGTCTTCTGGAGAAACTCAGCTTTCATCTTGTTTTCTTCTTCTGGGTTTGAAGATATGCTCTGTCATTGGAAGGGCTATTTTACTAGCATCATCTTTTGTGAATATTCCCCCCATTCCCTCCCAGTGAAGGAAGGTAGGGTTGTGTTATTGTCTTTACTCTCTGAGGTCCTGCTTTTTGGAGGTGGTACTCAGAAGCATTCCTATTCAAATATCTTTAATGAGGCATATTAAATTGTTATGGGTGATGCTGTTGCCAACAGGAAGATGATGCTTCTTGCTCTACTGACAGAGTCTGTTAGAAACTACTGCCTGATACTTCAGATTGTGTTGCAGTTGCGTATCTACTATGTCCTTTGCTTGGCCTAGGAATGTTTCCAGGGGTATCCTGAATCATATGTATGCTTATGGGCCATCTTGGTTCATTGCAAAATTTCTGTTTGCCCAGGCAAGGGTCTGTTTTATCAAATGAAAGTATTTATTGCATAAAGGCAGGGGGAATTTCTCTTGAAGTCTTTGGAATGGGACTTGTTCAATTGTTGTATGACGATAGACCCTAGATTTACCATGCCAGATGGCAAATGCCAGCCTGATCTTCACTGTTCCATCTACTGCTTATTTTGTTTTTCTCGTCATTTTTCAATGTGCAGAGTTTAACCCATTGGGATTTGGAAATAGACAGGCTCTACCAGTATACAATTTGAAGAGTTAACTTACTCTTGATGTGGCAAAACAAAAATGCTATATTTGGTGCTGATAAATCATATTCTCCAATAATTTGCTTAAGTAACTCACTCGCAGGCTAATCCGTTGTTATGGGAGCTAGTTTTCTATTTCTTGAAAATCTGGTTATAATTGTAATATTTTTATGAGATAATGAAGTTGGTAGAGAAACGGTAAGTATCTGGAACATGGAAGAAATCAATAAAGAATATTAACTAACTTTTCTTTTTTTTCCCCTCTGCTTAACCCTATAAGGTCTGCCAGTTTTGTATAATTTAGTTCATTCTGTTAGGTCTCTCTGTGTACTTCATAGAAAACTAAACCCAATGCAAACAGTGTCACTGCTTCTTTCACACCTCTCCTTCTCAGTGCTCCCTTCACCATCCTAAGTCTATGGTAATTTTTTGTCCCTTCACCATCCTAAGTCTATGGTAAAATTTTTTGAAGTATTATATTCTTTAGGTCCAAAGAGCTGGAAAGTTCTGTATGTAATGTTGATGTTACTGCCATTGCTATGTTGTGATATCAACATTGCTCTTAATAAATTCTTTGTACATGTAAACATCATTAAGTCTTTTGAACAACTAAACATCAACTCATGAATTTACATAAACACTGCTAATGAACACATATTTATTATTTTGCATCTCTGCAATTTAGTAACAGATTTTCAAGACAATAGTCAATTTTGTAATCTTAATTTTATAAAACCACTAGTATTTTTTTGTCCCCTTCAACCATTTAGTATGTAAATTAGGTATTCTCAATATTAATGTTATTCATTTTTTATAAAACAAATACATCATTAATCTGATTAAGTTCTTGGATGAGAGTGCTGTCCTCAGATCATTGTGGATCATTTATTGTTGGGCATACATCCAAAAAAATAGATTCAAGCATGGCACTTAACAGTTCTGCTAAACCTAGACTGTGAAACCCTTAAATGGCATTTTTAGAAGAATGGAAAAGTAGTGCTTACTTGTAATGGCAAGCATTATGCAAAACTTAGTAACACTTCTTATCCTTAACTGCAGCTCACTGATAATAATTCAGAGCTTAGAAATTATGTTGTTCTTTGATGCATTTTAAGAGCATAATATAATAAAGTGAGCTTAGCATATCCTAAACCCTGTCATTATTGAAGTGTGTTGGTCACCACGAGACACATTCTGCCAGCAGCACTAACCACCGTACAGCTGCAGACCCCTTTTTTCTGAACCCTGAATTGGCTGTGGCTTTCATGTTAACAGATGACTTCAGGTCATCTTGAACACCCACAAGAAACAGTTAACAAGAATACAAATTTTGTGTGTGTCCTTGTGAAAATGTGTTGGAAAAAAACCTGACAACTTTCCACCTGTAGTGAACTCATGACTGCTTGGTATTTTCTATTCACTGCTGTTAGAACTACATTGTTCAATGTCAGATCAGATTGTAACGCTTTGTAAAATTGCTAGATGGTTGTGTTGTTCTGTTTTCGTAATGTGAAGCCTATTAAAAAGGAGCCCCATTTATGTGTGCTCTAATACTTTTGGTAGAGGCATGAAATCTAATTGCATTCAGCAGTAGCTGTGCAACTTCATGGGATTCCGAGGGCTGCTTTAAAGAGAATAAATTTAGAAAATAATAACTGGTGATGTTGTTACACAAGAAGAGATACACTTTTAAAAGTTTTTAGGTGAATTTGTTTCAACAGAATAACATTCATAATGTTTTTATCAGTAGAACAAGTGGATGCAACTCTGAAAACAGAATGGTTTGGTTGGTAAAAAGGAACAATTTTTCAGTCACTGTTCTATTTCCACACTGAAAACAAAACCTTCTGTGTTCTGCAAAAGATATATAGCAAAACTAAGTTTATAGACACTTGAAACAAGAATACTTTTTATCATTAAATGAAGATGTACCATTTAAGTTTTTATGTGAGGGACACAGGAGACTTCAGGTTTCAAGTGGAGGGTAAGTTCCATATTTATTTAAAATATTCAGACAATTACATCAGCAATATTGAAAACATACTGGAAAAACTGTAATCATCTTACAAGGTGCAGGCCTGAGATTCATACACATTTTCTAAAATGTGACAACAATAATTTGTAAATTTTGTGTTTGAGTAAAATCCTAGTCATTCAAAATGCCAACAAAATTAACCCAGGTCTGGGAATACCTGCACTTGGAAATACATGTACCTATGTATTAGAGTAGCTTAAATCTTCTTTAAAAATAAAATAATTAAATGTGCTTTCTGTAACACCTGTACATAATCTTTTTTTATTAAAAATACTAAAATCTCCTTTTTAGTTCTCTGTAATGAGAGGATTGACTAATGAAGCCACTTACAAATTTTTATAGCTAAAAATGTCTTCCAAACGGTTAATCTTCTAAGAATGGGTTCAGGGGACATTTAATATTTCAATTTGCTGCATTTTGTCTTTGAGACTATTTTAAAACTAGGACTAGAGCTTATAATATTTTAAGCACTATTATGATATTAAATGTTTCTCACTGATGTAGGTGCAGTACTGCACATAATTCAATGTCACAGTGTCACTAGATTAAAAGGATGTTCTGGCCCAGGGTGACTGCTTTATAAAATGTTATTCTTAGACTGAAATATTTATGATTTTAAACATATCAAATACATTTTTTCCATTATCATCTTGGAGAACATGTCAGTTCAGCATAGATAAATATATATATATTAAATTTTAAGACAGAAATGGATGTCTTTTAGATGGGTGAACCAAAAAGACATGAACAGAAGGAATATGAAGTAATAAAAACATTAATTAATGGCATAAGTAGTTCTTAGATCTCTAGTAAAGCCTGCAGATCTCAGTTTTGTGACTGAAAGATTTTTTTAGTGTCTACAGAAAAGAAAAACAAAAGCTTTTAGGCTCTGGCGCATTCACATCTTCTCCAGTTTGCTATAGTACCATGTCCTCTTCTGTATGAACCATCTTCCACTTGAGCAGTCACTGGTTGAAGCAGGTTTCTTGTGCTCCCACGCAATCAAAGGAAGCCTCAAGGCTTGTCCCACTGGTACCTGCTGAAGCAGCAGCAAGTGAAGTTCCTTTGAAAAACAAAAGCTTTTAGGCTCTGGCGCATTCACATCTTCTCCAGTTTGCTATAGTACCATGTCCTCTTCTGTATGAACCATCTTCCACTTGAGCAGTCACTGGTTGAAGCAGGTTTCTTGTGCTCCCACGCAATCAAAGGAAGCCTCAAGGCTTGTCCCACTGGTACCTGCTGAAGCAGCAGCAAGTGAAGTTCCTTTAGCCCTGGTAGAAGGGGTGACAGCCGCAAGGTTACATCTGCTACATATATGCCCTTCTTGGGTTGTTTTGGACGATTCATACCTCTGTTAAGTAGAGTCTAAGCGTGAACTAACTTAGGCTTTTCAAGTGTGCCATTTCAGACTGTGTTTATTTTTAGTCAGCTATCACTTCCTGATTGTGCTCAAAGCATTGCTTTAAAACCATAATACCTGCACTTTGATCTGAGGATGAATTTTAACAGTATGGCTGGCTACCACCGAAAGATTTGAGCCCACTTCCTTCCTTTTGTCATTTCTGATGCTTTTTGGCCCCTAATTAACAAGTTTAGAGCTTGTTTCTTTGAATATGTTATCGCAGAATTAAAAATGAAATAATAATTTTACAATAACTTTTTCTGTGGGCATTACTGTTCCATAGAAAATTGAGTTTGAAGTTAAGTTAATCTACAATATGAATGCTTAGCAGTAGGTAAGTTTGTCTATGCAGAGACATAGTATGAAATAGCTACGATTACTCTAGGCAAATTCCTTAGTTGACACACTCTCAAGGAGCAATATGCAAAAAGCTTAAATGAAACAAAGCAAGATCCTCCCTTCCCAATCTCTTATGTATCTTTGGAAAACAGGCTAAGTGACTATCTTTCTTGCTTTGTCATCTCCTCTGACCTATTGCATTGTACTTACACTTTATTCTTTCTTTGCTGTCTTGCAATATGATGAATGTGAGCTGCTTTGTAATACTTTGTGAATATTTTACCTTGACTCACTTGTTAAAATGTTATTTTTATTAATATGTTGGCTTTGTTTATACGGGAGTTAATGAATAAGAAATGGAAGAGTTACTTGAGATAAACTACCAAAGCAAGCACTCTAGGGACAGTGTTGGAGCTGTTGTTTATGAAGATTTTATCTCTAGGTTTTACTTGAATTGCAGAAATTAACATGTAGGACCAAGATTGGGAATGTAAAGTTCTATAAGGGATCTTGTCAAGTAAAAGGGATGTTTCTTTTGTGTAGGGAAGAGGATTGCCTTCCGTAACTCTAACAACTGTCTCTTGAAGATCTATTGAGCAGCTCTTGGCTCAGCACCAGTTCTTTCTGCTTGTTAATGACTTGCAATGCGAGATTTTTTACAGTGGGGGGGGTTATGTTGGTGGTTGTATGTTGCGGTCCCCCCCCCCGTCGTCCCCCCCCCTTAATGATTAGGTCCAGAACTATGTGGAAGTCTATGTTAGAGAAGAAAATATGAAATCTTCCCCAAAACTTCTGGTGAAACTAAACCTTTTGACAATTAGTAGGGCTCCAAATGTTCCCTAGAACATATATATGAAATTCTGGATTGGAAGATGGATGAGTTATATGGATGTATACTGTAACTCTTCTAAGTTTGAACTTAGAAAAAATTGGCACAACATTAATCATTAAAACCTAAGGGACACTTTAAAGTGCACAGCTTTGATACTACAATATATTGGGTTTTGATACTTTCAAACAAACTGAATGTGAGAAGCAAATGCTTAAAATCATAACAAATGTATAAGCATGTAGGTGCGGTCTCTTTCTGATTATGTAAATCAGCGGTATTGAAGAAGAGCAATTGAACATTTTCCTGGAGCGAGGTTCTTAGTTTGGGAATTTAATTGTAGGTTTTGCATTAAACTGCTCTTTGTTACTTCTATAACAATTCTGTACATCTCTTGATTTGTAGTTTAACAGGTTTAGTCACCACACTTGAAAGACATCACCTTTGCACCGAGGTCAGATAAGAATAAAAGGTTGCTCATGCAGAGCAGGCTGGCTATGACAGTGAACAATGAAACTTGCTAGCTTGCTGTTCAGTTTAGTTCCTAGAGCCTGTATTTGCTTTCCAGTAATATTTTCTTAGATACATAGAACAAATTTGCCATAAAACAATTTTATAATGGCTAATCTCCGGCATAGCCTCACAGATTATGCAAATGACAGCAAAATTATTACTTTGTGAATTTTGTATTACACAGTAAAATTACAGATGCAAGTTTTAAAGAAGAAAACAATGTTTAAGCCAACATAAAATAATATGATTTGTTTGTTGAATGCACAGTAAGCAGGCATATAGCATGGACAGCAAAATAATTAATTATAATTCTATAAAATTATAAAGGAAACGCGTGTTTGATTCTGGTATTATAATTCTATTATAACTGACTCATCAGTGTTTAGGCACTGTGGCCTACTTCTAACTTCCTATAATAAAACTTGGTTTCTGTGCAGCTGTATGTTAGAAATCTAATTAAAGAAACCAGTTTCTAGGGCATATCTTGTCTAAACTTACTTTTTTACATACAGAATGTGCTCATTCTGAGGCTCCATGGCATATCAAAACTGAACCTACTAGTAGCTACTACTTGGAAAATCATATTTGGTAATTTATTTTTGCTACATCTTAAAACTTTTTTTTTCTTTATCGTAGCAGTGACTTCCTGTCCAGTACTAAATAAAAATCTGTTGTAATCTTGGCCTGTGGATAGCTTGAAGTTCAGCATTCTTTCCTATTCTGTGTCAGGTTCTCTGTCCCCGCCACTGTAGAGGATTTTGTTTTATAAGAGGTAATGAATGGTGAATTGTTGATCTTCTGAAATGCCCTGTTGGATCTTTCTGTTCAGAGCTCCACCTTGCTAGAACTGAAGTCCAATGCTTAGCATTTTGTTAAGTTTAAGGACTGTATTTATGTAATGTTGGACAATGTCTGCTGCATTTGAGGGTGAATTTGCATGAAGACTGTTTTGATGGAGATGCAAAATCTTACCTTCCTTTCTATATATATCTTACATAGATCTTTTATATATCTTCCCTATCTATTTTTATATATGTACATTAGTGTGAATTGAACATCACACCAGCGTTAAAAATGACATTATTTCAGTTCCTTCCTCAAGATTTTCAGTTATTACTGAGGAATATGTGATTTTGGTATCCCAAAAAATAGTTTTTCTATATTGCTTTACAAGAATGACTGCACAAAATTTAAGCAATTTTAATATGAAAAATTTTATGATCTTTGGAAAATTTTTAACTGGTTTTCAGTGGGAAGAATCTAGTTGAATACTTACAGTAATTTTAAATTGGTCAGAATTTCAAACCCGCTGAAGCAGATGCAGTTTTGACATTTATTTTCACAAATTGTTTTCCCATTTGTCAACCTGTTACACTGCAAGATCTTCACTGGGTCAAGTGTCAATGCTTCTGAGCCTGCCCTTTTTCATAACAACCGAAGACAGCTCTATTTCTCTGGGACAATGAAGCACATAGTTTTCAGGATAAAACTTGCACAAGCTTGAAATGAAACATTTGTGCTGCATGGTTCTTTAACAATGGAAGAAGCTAATTTTAAGAGAAAAGATTCTTCAGTGTATACCGGTGTCAGCTTTTGCAATCACCTATCAACAGTGACTAAGGACAAGAAATCACATGCCCATGAAAGACACAAGAAGGAGAACAGGAAAAAAAACCCAAAACCCAAAGTAAGAAAACAGCAATATGACTTAACCTGGAAAATGGAAATAAAACTTAAAAACTAGATTTAAGTGCTACAGCATGTAAGTATAGGTAGTATATATAGGGATATATACTACTTCATTGTATGCTAAACTTCCTGTAAGTCTAGACCGCAGCTGATTGAGATGGTTCATTTTCCACCTTCAGCTGTTTTATGGCTTCACCCTAATTTTGGTGTCAAATATAGTAACTATGAGACTGCACAGTTAGTGCCAGATGATCTGGCTAATCTGATTTTTGTTTTGGTAGGGTTAGTTTTCAGCTGGATCAGCTCCCTAATCCAACTTACTGTGCAGTTGCATGGGAAATGTTGAAGTATGCCAGGAGAGGGAAAGAACAGGACTGCCCTGTTTTAAGAGCAGGCCGTGGTTAGCTCAAATTAAGTACAAATAAAGCTTTGAATCTCCATCCTTAATTATGGAAAATTCAGTAGATAACAGATAATTTGGACCTGAAATTTTTGAGCGGGTTGCAGTTTGTGCCATTACTTGTTCTTTAGATTTGTGTTTACTGCTTTAATTATAACTCTTTGATTAAAGTTTTGCTGTTTTTTTTTTAAAAAAAAAAAAGCAGATGAACCCAAACTCAGTGTTTAGGGTTTTTAAATATACTTTATCTCTGCACAAAATTCTCTGATGTACTTTAATCAGTGAGATACAAATTATTTGATTGCAACAGTATACTTCATGCTTATGTAATTTATTCGTTCATAGTATTTTGGCTACTTTTTCATTGTGGATCAGCAGTTTTCTTCCTCTCAGAATGATCTTGCATCCATAATCTTTTAGTGGCTATCACTATGATACCTCTTCTTTCTGGAAGAAATAAATAAGCTAGCCCACTTTTTCAGGCTTATACATTTATGAACAGCTGAGACTATTAAAAACTTGCTGCTGCTGAAGGCTCTCACGTTGCGTATCTCTTCTTCTGAGCACCCTTTTCCTCAGTCCTTTTCCTGTTTCCAGCAGCACAGCAACTCACGTGCTGAAAGATGTTCTTTCATGAGTTGATGCAATTTACTAACACAGTAGAAAACTATTCTGCAAATTTAATAAATTAACTAGAGATGTCCAACAAGTACCAGCTTGCATGAACAGAGTGTGTGTCTTACATGACCACATGACTAGGAGAAGGGTAGGGGGCAGAGGGAAGGATGGACCTTCTCTCTTTGATGGTGCTGTGTTATTTAATCAGCTCGCTGAATCAGACCACTCTGGTTGTTGTTAAATCAGAACACTTAGTTTGTGGTACATTGCAGTTTTCTGGGTGTTTCCTGTGTTGTCTTCTCCTAAAGATCAGGTAACTTACCCATCCTATCTATCGTGATAAAGTGGCACAAAACCTAGGAATATGTCTCATGAATAACTATGCAATGTATTGTAGTTATTTTGAAGTAAATAATAATCCTAATTTATAGTTAGAAAACTACTTGAGAGGGTTCCAACCACTCCCTTTTATGGAAAAGTATATAAAAAGTTTTTCGTTTTAAAAAAAAAGTTATGAAAAATTATATTCAAAATTCAGATTTTACTTCTTTAACGTGTACTACTGTTTATTATTTACAGTATCCAGAAGAGATGCAAGACAAAGCAAACATTCTTTGGCTCTAAATATAGGAAGGGGCTATAAAAGGGTTATAAAGCTTTACTTAGCATGACATTGGTAGTAAGTGAAGGACTAAGTTTACAGCTGTACAAGTTTTCATGTATTCATAGCAACATTTCTCTTGTCTGCATAGGACCAAAATTTCACCTAAAGTATTGAAGACCATCATGACCGGGTATTCTCACTTGTCCTACACAAGTCAGAGAATTTGACTTAAGTTTCAAACCTATGATAACCCATGATACTATGGTCAGACAAATTTTACTTTGTCACAGGCTAAGTTACTGTGAGTCAGGTGATGTTAGGTAACTGGCTGTGATGCAGTAATTTGATTGAGAGTTTGAGCCCTTAATAATGTCTTTATTAAATACATAACTTCTTGATGAATTGGCATATAGCTTTTAGAAAGATGCATGATTTTTATTTAAAGGCTCAAAGAGATGGATAACCAACTATCTCGCCATACAAATCTTTTAAATAGTTAATTATCTAATTAAAATGAGCATCTTATTTCTAATCTCAATTTTTCTAGCTCTTTCTTTTGCCTTTGGATTTTTTAGTACTTTGTTTCTAGATTAGAGACTGGTTTACCTTTTTTGGGTTTCATTGGCATACTTTTACCATTAATAATTTTATATTTTTTTCAGGTATTTAAGTAAGAATAGATGCTATTACAAACCTTTTCTGCCATAGCTGATTCTGTTTACAGTTAGCATTTGAAATTTAGCAAGATAGCTTAACCTTCACCTATATAATATATCCATCATTAATTCTTTTTATTTTTATTAATATAGTTTTAAAGTTGAGATGTAATTTTTGCTAAGTCTCCCAGCACTTTGTATTGCAACAGCAGAGGTTCCTCTTGAAGCTGAACTTTAAACTCTCATTAAGAAGAATGAGAAAAATTACGTTCAGGTTGCTTAATAAGTCTTACTGTTAATTGTTCTCATTTCCCAGAAAATAAGTTAACTAACAGCTTTGGTTTTATTTTTCTTTTTAAAAATATTTGTAAATACAGTATTTCATCTGTCTCTTCTCTTCTTCCTTTTCCATTTTCTCACTAAAAGAAGTAGGGGGTGTGTAAAAGGAAATAAGAGATATCCTTACCTCCACCCACAAAACCTCCACTTTTGTAGAAGAAGAGAAGGCAGAACGATTTGTGAATTTCATCAAAAGCTGAAAAATATAACTTTTTTTTCCCCAAAAAAAAGTCAGTACAGTCACTTTTTGACAAAATGTATTCATAATCTTTTTTTTTTTTTTGACTGGAGAACATCCAGAAGGAACACAGTGGGTAACCCAGTAGCTTTTTTTTTTTTACTGTGTTCTATTAGATGAGCTGTTATTCTTCTTACTATTAGTAATAAGCGCTGATAGTACCTGACATGAAAATTAATCCCAGATTGCGGAATAAGCTCAGTGAAGGAATTTTCTTAGTTTTATTTGTTTATCTTTTACAAATTTGTTCATTAATTTGTAGTTTGGAATTTGGTAGAAGTGGCGTCATAATGCACTTGGAGTATTCTATAGAGAGAAGCACACAATGTACGCTGTACTTTTAACTATGTAATATTTAAATAGATGTCGTAAGTCTTTTCTTTAAATGCCTAAGAGAAAATTCTCTCTTACCATGCTGTGATGATAGCTATAACCCTGGTGTGCATGTGGGTTTTTTGTTTGTTTGGTTGGGTTTTTTAAGATTTTCATGGCATTCATAGCAAAAGACATATACTGCAATGAATTAATATTTGGGCTTAACAACTGTTCTCTGAGCAGAACAATATTTACAGTTTTCATACCAGTTTTATCAGAAATCATGTTTTACAGAAGTTAATTTCCCTTTACAGATGTACTTCAGCATACTGTGTACTAAATTTCTTCCCCCTAAAAAGTTCTCGGTGTTCTATTGGTTGCAAAACATTTTTAACTAAGAGGGAAAAAATGTGAGTAATGGTGTTTTTAAAGAACATATCAGACCCTGTGATAACCAAGGATGTGCTCAAGTGGCATGAATACTTCAGTTCCAGATGGGTCAGCTTTAGGGGTCAAGTTGTGAAGAGAAAGCCATCACACACACTTCATCAACACCGTGGAATGAGAGACCAGTGCATTTACTGAGCAATGGATTTCCAGTGAGCGTATAAACTAATTGGTGGATGAACATGCCCCAGGAGCAATGATTTTAAGGTCATAGCAGGCTCAGTGAATTGTGCTGACTTACACTGTGTCTCACTGATAGCTGATCTTACCAATGAGCAGTTTAGAGGCATTCAAGCCTGAACTCTCTTCCATGTGCCTTGAATGGCATGTCAGCGGTCACTGTTTCTGACATCCTTTATATTTGTCCAGTCAGCTCTAAATCTTTAGGTTGGGCTTCAGCGTACTCAGGAAAGAAAGGAGAGAAGCAATTATTTTCAGTCATTGAGTTCTGAAGATCTTAGTGTTAATTATGCCAAACACAGTTGGTTCATCAACAAACTAGAAATGTTAAAGAGAAAAGAGAGAGGGAACTGATATTTTTCGTGATCAAAAGTATCCCAATTATAACTTTCTATTTCTTAGCTTTTACTTTTATTTCTTCTCATTAATTTCATATTCCCTTTGAAAACATTAGTTGAGTAAATACAGATTTTTATATGACATGGTGAATTCACAAGCTGAAAAATTGTTGTAACATTATTTAAGAAATTAAATAGTGGACATCTCAGTCATATATCGCTTCCCTGCTAGTGGTACATTGCTTCTCATGTGAAAAATTTTCTTTTGTTTTGGATAAATGTTTACTCATTCTTTGTCTACTGTGAGTACAAAACAGAACCATGCAGAGGTCCTTTTAAATTTGCAATCAATTAAGGAATGCTACAGTAGCTCTAATTCCCTTTTTTGGACGGGAGGGGAAAAGCTAATTTGTTTTATGATTGTTAAGGCTTTGCTGAGAGTGTTTTCTTTAATCTTAATAGTAATTAAGTAGTTTAAAAACAACTTTGTTAATAATTTTTAGATAAAATTCAGCAGAAGGTCTATTCAGCATTGTCTATGAGCATGGACATGTGTTCAGTGATCCTTATAAAGTAAAAAAAATAAGCGTTAGCATGCCTTTGGCCTTAGCATTTAACATCTAATAATGATGACACTTACAGAAAATATTTTTTTAACCTGAGCTTTTAGGAGTGTTTAAGTACAATCATTTAATTCTAAGTACTTGTGTATATATTTATACACATATTTATATATTTATACATATATGTGTGTGTACGTGAATTAGATAGTATGTACAAATATGTGCATTCCTTGAGAATGTGGACTGAAAATAATAGTAGAATGTTGTATTATTTATTTTTGAAGCAAACTATGTATCTTCTGTAGTGTGTGAATATATGTGAATCTTCAACTAGGAAGTGATTAGCAATCAGGTATTCATCATAATTATTTTTAAGACAGAAAAAGCTCAATTCCATCATTTGATGTAAATAGTATGATTTGCGTAAGGTAAATGGCTTGCTATGACCTTCCTACACAGCCTTTGTTTTCCTCGAAGCCCTCCCTTTAGACAGTAAGGAAGCGACCACAGACATTCCTACCAGTATGAGTTAGAACAAGCAGTAGGACTGGTTGATAGTCTTGTATACAAGATTAAAACTTTACAAAACTGATGTGCTTGGCATTTACTAAAATATCTATATGCAAATTTGTTCCCACTTCTATGCAGCTGTATACCTGTATAGAGCTTCATGCTGTTGAATGGAACTCCTAATTTACAGGATTCAAGTTTAGTTCAAAAAGTCACAGAACCTTTTAAGCAGATGTTACAATTGTTTAGCAAACATAGACCTTGAATATTCTTGGCAATTCTCCTTCTCAGATTAACAGGAAACAATCATAGTTAGAATCAAATATGGAATTAGTTTATATCCTTGCTATGTGTATTAAAGGAAGCAATTTTGTAATAAAAATGCAGATAAACATTGTGGAAATCTCACATAACTGTAATAGGATGTCCTCATCATATGATTTCACTTCATTATACTCTCTTACTTTATGCACTTGCTTCGTCTCAGCAGCTGCTTTGTTGGGGGATATCAATATTCAATTACAAAAATTAAGTAATCAAATAAAATTTCTTTTATATTTTCTACAAATGACATTTGAAAAAAAACCCACCTGTTTCTGAACATAACCAGAGCACAACTGCTTCAATAACTGAAAAGAAAAATTGTAGATTTTGGCTATTTTGATAGCTCTCTGGTGTTTTGAGAACATGTTAAAGTCTTCGTGCTTATGCATCATCCTTAATATATTAAGAACATTTTAATGTAACATTAGCTGGCAAAACCAGGAGAATTATGGCTAACAACTTCTTCGTTATTCTTAACTATTCAACTTAGTAATAGTATAAATGTCCCTATTTGACAAAATTGGAGTATTTTTCTGTATGCTGTTGTATATTACATGGAATTTTAACTTTTGGTTTTGTAGTGCTACTGTTTCTCGGTGTGAAACGAAACCAGCATCTGTGTGGTGTATGACTTTTCTGTGTAATGATGATGAGAAAGATGGACCTACTTTTCAAATCATTGTGGGATCACTGAACATCACAGTATCTGTCCTCAGAAATGAGGAAAAACAATGCTAATAGAATTAGCAATAAAAAAGTGTAAGTATTAATACTGAAAATGGGAGAAGACTAAGGTACGAGGAAGAAATTTATCAGCTGGTAGAATTTTAAAAATCCTGGATGATGAGTGAAAACCAGTGTCAGGATTACAAATTGGACACTGAAATTGTGGTGTTTAGCAACTGAGTCAATAACAAATTTATCAAGTGTAAGAGAGTACAGTAATAATGGGCAAAAAGCTTTTTTTATGATAATGTGCTAGCTGGCATGGGGGAGAATAATTCAGTGACAAAGTAGGACTCGGAAGATGGAGAGAGCTTAGAGTTTGCTGATAGAGAAGTTCATAGGAGTTTGCAGATGGGAGGTATTGAGAGAGAAATTTGGAGAAGACTTTAAAGAACATTGACAAGAAGGACATGAAGGATTCTATGGAAATCTCCAAAAAGAACCTGGTAATGTATTGAGAAATGAAGAAAACTTCACTGGGGGGAAGAGCATTTTTTGTAGAGGTTCTTACGAGCTTGGAAGAGAGAAAGAGGGACAGAGAAGAGGCATGACCTGTGGTACAAAATTCTATTGAGAGATTGAAGGGTGAAAATGAAGAAAAATGTAAGCAAAAGAAAGTTATTAGCATCTTGGTAAATGCTATTCCTGTAGTATGGAAAATACTGGAAAGAGGTAATCGATGAAGAAACAGAAGTAGTTTGAATAGGATAAACAGAGTGACTTGGGCCAAAAAAGAAGACGGATGGAGTCATAGCAAGAGATGAGGCAAATAGAGCAGTATGGTAGGGCACAGAGCAAGAGTAGTAATTGTGCTTATATTTGCTGTGTTTGAGAAACTCAAATCTTAAATTACAAAATGTCCCTTTACTTGACTGTTCCTGCCTCTTTTTTCCTCTTTCCATTTAAGTATTTTTTCTCTTTCTTTGCTCATAGTTGCCAATACTTAGATCAGTTTCTAACTCCTGTGTGTATTTAAAATATGGCTCTTTTTTCTCACTGCGTTCTTTGCTTTCCACAGTTGGTGTTTGTTTATTTTGCTGGTTGTCATTTGAAATATCTTAGTATCAGTTTCCAAAGGCTTCTGTGTTATTTCACCGAGTACACTGTGAGAACAGATGTGTTCACACTGTTTTCAGTAGTGAACAGAATCCCCCAGTGAACATGTGCTGCTGTTTTGGAAGGAGCTATGTGTAATCACAGAAAATATTACAGCAAGTAAATGGATGGCATCTCAGAGCCTGAGAGGTATGTATGGATGCAGTCCATCCTCAGGGTATATTGGAAAAAAGGAGGAGGTATTAAAAATTTTTGTCTTCATGTCATGAACTGATAATGTTAGAATTAAGATAAATCCTTAAATTTTCTTATTAAGAACTCTTCTGTGCAAAAATGTTAATATAATTGAAAGACAGCATTTACTGAAAGATGAAGACCAACTTAAGATAGAATCATATACGGTGTTCTTTTAAATGTCAAAAAAGATAACTGGAAATAATTCATAAACAATTTTATTCTGTGTTCTAGAAATGTAAGTGTAAGTGCTTTTCTATGTTACCTTGTTCTTAGTAAATCTTCTCACTCAGTGCTGTGTCTCACATTATATAATCTTTCATTTTATCTTTTCATTCTATCAAGGCACAGCATACCTAGCTAATCCATCAGAAATCCCTGTCCTTATCAGTCACTCAAGAATGGTTTTACTGTACAGTATGACAGCATTAGACATCACTTACCTTCCTAAACTACAGATTACTTGGGAGAAAAGTATTTTTTTGTGTTTGAGGATGCCTTGACTTTATGGTGACTTCAGCCTTTGTTTTCTTTGTTTTCTGCTTTTTCGAAAATAACTAAAGAAGATGCATCAGAAGTATCACAAAGGTATTTTTATTGTACATATCAGTACTTTTTTTTTTATAGTCATACCTTTCTGTATTATTTTTCTGCAAACTTTTGGATATTTACGTCTTTTTCCGTTCTTTATTCAGCATAGTGATTTAAGAACATAGTAAAAGTTTTCTGTTGTTTAAGCTGGTTTCCATCTTCATAGATGAGGAACTTTGGTAATGCTTTCAGATGTATCAAAGATCAGAGGCCTTGTCCACCTTGACAGCCTACTTGAATGGAGTTTTTGACACACTAGATCACAGCTGCCTCTTTGGAGGTGTTATAATATATTGTGTCATATTTTACTGCGGAGCTGTTAACGGGTATTTGACACTAGATACTCTGGGATTCTCAACTGATGCTATACCACATAGTACAGAAATATTTGCTATCATACAATCCTTATGTTAAGCTGGATGAGAATTTTAGTATTTTACCTTCAATATCATGGTGGATTCTAGACTGATTATCATGAGTATTTAAGGGAATTTGTGTAATTTTGACATAAAAAGACTAGTGCAGTCTGGCATGCTTGTTAATGCTTCTTACCAAGAACACTGAAAGTATTTTTATGAAAGTTAATAAATTTGATGTATATTTTAGATGGCTCTGTCATCATTGTGTGATAGTATCAAGTAAGAAGGGATGAGTAGTGATGTTCCTTGTGTTGTTAGAAATTTGTTTTCCAGAAGAAAAATACGGCCAACATTAGGCAACCCTTAAACAGCACAGACTTGACTGGTGACAAATAGGTTTTATATGCATACATACTTAATTATAATTTTTTTTAAACTGTGAAATAGTCAAAACCGAATCTTTGATTTATTCTGCAGTCACTGAATGAACATACTGGGTTTTGCCAGTTTTTAGTAAACAGTGATAAGAAGAGGGTCTGAATGAGAAACTTCTAAAACTGTCAGGCTGAAAATACTGTATATTTCAAATATTATTTAACTTTGGCATGAACAAATAATAATAGTAAATGTAATATAATAAAAGTAGGTAATGGATATATTTGGCTTTGTAAATTCTTTCAGGTGAATCAGGAATAAAGACATTACACTTGTTTCAAGCAAAAGTAACAGTATTACAGAAGTAAAATATAAGACATTTCACTAGGTCTCAACAAATTGTCAACAACAAAATTCCGACGAGGAATTTCTACATTAATCAGTAAGAAAGGCCCAGCTACTGGAAAAGAGAGTTTTATGTCTTCTAAGCTGCTCAAACAAATTTTAGTGTCCTGAATTCTGCTGAGTGCACACTATCCCTTCTGTCCTTCAGGTAGTGCTCCTAACCTCTGTTGGGCATTAGGCTGTGTATAGCTCTTGTTTTCATGGGTTTGGCTTTTGTTCTTTTTCTTGACTGTAAGTCTAGGCAGCTCATAAACAAACACGTAGCAGACATGGAAGGATGTACAAAATGTATTGAGCTCTCCAACTGCACTTGCAGGTTACTGAGGAGCGTAAGAATCCCACATTACCTGTGGTAGTGAATGGGGAAAAAACCCTCCAAACTTCTTTCCCTGGAAGTCTTATTTGTTGATATCATTGTCTAAATGCCTTGTTTCTTGAGAAGGTAGTGGTGCTTTATTAATTGAATTTATTTGAAATAGTCATTCCGGTGTTAAAAAGTTGAGGCACTTCTTAAGTACTCGGTGTGGGAGGCACATAATGTGTATATGAATTGGCCAGGAACAGGTTTGCAGAGGAAGAGGAATTGTCATTTATGGTAAATAAATGAGGTAAGACTTGCTTATTTGCAAAGTGATAAAAGTTAGCATTAATGGTTCTAGAATTTATTGTTCACTGTACATTTGATTTTAAATTATTCTTTGAAATGATTACTTTATAATTTTTGGCGGGCATTTAAACTAAAAACAAACAGTAAAGCGAATGAGGGCAGAGGGACCCAACCTAGGGGACTCAGCTTAGGCCAAACCCAATTGCCTTTGAGTGGTAACTGCTTCTCATAGCTTCAGTATTATTTACACTGTTGCCTCTAGTAGACTCTTTAGAGAATTTTTGTTGTTTGAGCTACAGAGCAGGAAAGCGCTGTTGCTGCCATAGAGCACCTCTTATTTGGAAAGATCACTTCTTTCTGCATTTCTTTCTCATCTGGAGAAAGAAGGGTTTGTTCTACATTTTACCTTGCTGATCTTTCTGTATTACAAACCTATCTTTGAAAAAAACTCTAACTCATTTTTGGCTTTATTCAGAGGCGTGGCACCAAAAAACACTGCCAAGGACAGTGCAGAAGCATATTTAAACCATGTATACAAAGAAAATTTAAGTCCATTATAATTTTATGTTAATTTAATTTAAAGAGAAAAATAAAGTGTAAATTGGGGATTAGTGCTATCCAAAGGTCACTTTATTGCACTAAGTGTTGCAAAGATTATTTTACTGATGCTGGCAGAATGGGGAGGATTGTGAATGTACTGGTGTCTGCACTTGTGAAACTCACAGCAGTTGAGTAGGCTTGATCCTCATTTATGTTCTGTAGGATATTGTCTTCAGGCTGCAAGTCTCTCTTATTAACTAAAAATTCTATTATTATTTAGTTTTATCCAAAGGGTTATATTGTTTTTGCATAGTGCTTTTTGTGTGGACACTTACTAGTACATCTGCACTGCTTTTTTTTTGCAGTGACCTCTAAAGGTCATCTAGTCCAACCCCCCTGCAATAAGCAGGGACATCTTCAACTAGATCAGGTTGCTCAGAGCCCCGTCCAGCCTGACCTTGAATGTTTCCAGGGATGGGGCATCC
>NW_008795133.1:890795-924684 GCF_000699145.1 Aptenodytes forsteri | reverse complement strand
ATTGGCCTTCTGGGCTGCGAGCGCACATTGCTGGCTCATGTCCAGCTTCTCATCCACCAGTACCCCCAAGTCCTTCTCGGCAGGGCTGCTCTCAATCCCTTCATCCCCCAGCCTGTATTGATACCGGGAGTTGACCTGACCCAGGTGCAGGACCTTGCCCTTGGCCTTGTTGAACCTCATGAGGTTCACACAGGCCCACTTCTCCAGCTTGTCCAGGTCCCTCTGGATGGCATCCCGTCCCTCTGGCGTGTTGACCGCACCACTCAGCTTGGTTTCATCTGCAAACTGGCTGAGGGTGAAACTCGATCCCACTATGTCATCGATGAAGGTATTAAATATGGTCATAACTAAAATTAATAAATGTTTTGGTTTTTTTTCCTCTGATGCTGAAACCCAGCCTGACAAACTTCATCACATAGCAAATGTTTTGCAGCTGAACTACAAACTCTGGAAAATAAGGTATTGTATTGGAAACTGAGGAATGGTAAAGCCCAATGTTGCTACATAACCACTGAGTCGCATCAGTGGTGTTCTTGTCTCCCTAATCTAGAAAAATAATTTGTTTTCTCACAAAGGAAGGAAGGTATAGAGCTTTTTACACATTCTGTGGGGTTTTTTTTTCCCTTTATTCTGCTGTTTTGTTAATGAAAAGAAAGAAGTCGGTAATCTGGCCCTAGAATTCATTATTTATATTTGCAAGTCATCAGCTCTTGTTTTAGTCTCTGTTTTTTTCATAGCTGTGAGCCATTCTGGCATGCCTTTAGGTTTATGACATCCTGCTGTGTAAGGATGTTTCAACTGTGGTTTCTAGATACCTTTTTATAGTTGTTTGGGTTTTTTTATAGGATGCTAAATTATATCATGAGCTATTAAGACAGGTTATGCATTTGTTAGTTTAAAAACATCTCTAATTATTTCACTGTGCTAAAGTATTACTGCATATATGCTTCAGGCATGATTTTTTTTGCTAACAACCTATTATGTATTTGTAGGAGCAACAATACCAATTCATACCATTGGGAATATTATTTAATTTGGCAAATAGAGTATTTTTATCATTCATATGTTGTTTACAGTAAAACATCCATGAAAGCAAATACAAGGATGGATATAGTGTACGCTCACATTTGGTAAATCTTTTGTTTTACTTCCGTTAAGGCCTGAATTAGTCAGGTACAAATGGAAAATCTGTAGTAGCTTTAAAGTAAAATAAAATTGGTTTTGATTTAGTTCAAGTCAACCATCTCATTTAAAATTAGCCCAGGGGTCTTGTAAAAATGCTAGTAATCTAAACATAATAATGCACATTGCCCAATTGCTTCTGTATATGATATAGGTTCAGTGCTGTAATGCTTTGACAGCCCATTACTGAATGTAATGAACAGCTATTTTTAAACAGAAGAAATTCAAGTTGACAGCTTGGCAATGAAATTCAGCTAGTGGCATAATTTTTGTCATCTTCAGTATAGAGTAGATTTCAGTTTAGTTTAAAGAAATTTGTATCATGGACTTCATGGAGCAAGCATTTTTTTGCTTCAGTTTACTAAATACTTTTTGAAGTGCTTAAACTAAAGCTGCATTTTGTCAAATCCTGAAACCTGCACTCCTGTCAGGGTAGAAGACACTCTATGAGAAGTCAGTGATTAATAAAAATAGGTTGAAATCTTAAGGAAGAGAATGTACTGGAATTGAATTTATAATCACAAACTCACTTTTTTAGCTTTTAGTTTAAAGTGAAAACTGTAGCTGTGTAAGCCCTTCAAGGGGGATTTAAGTATGAGTCAATAGGAAACTAAGAGAAGGGACAGAGAAAGTAGCTGTCAAATTGCACGTATTTTGTGGTAGAAATCTATAAATTCAGGCCAGGCTCCCATCTATAATTTTCCTTATCTCACTTGGCTACTGCATTGGGAAGCGAATAAGATTCTGGTTTCTTTTTGTATGTGTGAAGCATTGCTTGCTCAGGGCTTTCTTAAACAGCCTGTGGTAACAGCACTAAGCCAACACTGATGGATGGACTAGGAAAATTAAACAGTGATTTTGCAGCCATCTCACCCCACGTCCCCAGTTCTTGTGCTTGAGAAGAGGAAGGGGACTCTTGCCTGGTCTGCCTTCCCTGGACTTCTCTATGGTATTACAGTAAGACACAAGTTTAAAGCCTATCTGTTTCTGACTCTTCTTATTTGAGGTTAACAAAAAGAAAAAAAAAAATCCAAACGGTACCTCTTGGGATCATTAGCAAGTAAGCCTTAGGGCAAGGAGGAGGACACTCCTTTTGCAGGGACTAACCCTTGTGCTCCTGCTGTTCCTTCCTGCTGGATTGATGGGATCCAGCAGTGCTGTGATGTGATTCTTGGCACACCTAGCAACTCTGACCAGCCCCCTCCTCCTTTCCTCTTGGGCTTACTCAAACCCTACTGGACTGAATGCCATGTCACCCTTTTGATAGTTTCATGTTGCCATTCACTTTTTTTCTTCCAGCTTCCTCCTATAGCCATTAGCCATCTTTCCAGAGCACTGTCCAGTTTTCTCTTTGGGAGCTATATTTCTCTTTTGTTTTCTGTAAGTACACTGAAGTAAAGAATAATTCTTTTCACTGCAGGCTTTCGGGAAAAAAGATATGATCCCAGATTCAGTGATCTTAATCATACCTGTGGGATATACATAACTCTGATTCTAACCAGTTCTAAAAATCATCCCATGTCTTGCTTCCTTTCCAAAGTTACTGCAGTAAACAGACATAAATCCTCCTCTGCTACGTCAAGTGAAGTGAATCTTCTAAATAACTTCTTTTTCTGCTGACTTCCATCTCGCTTTCAACTGTTAAATCAGTTTCTCTGTTCCCAGTAGTCTCTGGTCCCAATTCTTATGCCTTCTTAGCACTTTTCTTTCTGCATTCCACATTACATCCAATCCCTCTGGAATAATCCCTTTCTTAAATCTATCCTCATGCTGAAACAATTCCTGCTACGTGCTATGACCCTTGTTTTCCATCTTCCTATTTCTGTCTGGGGTCTGCCTCTGTATCCTGGAGAACACAGAATAGACTCCATTTTCATGTTTGGGTCTGCTGTTTTTCATGTTATTTGGTTTTAAGAGGCTTGTTTATAAAAGCGGCGTGACTATATCTTGTTAGGATGATATCTGTATCTCTCTCTGACATACCTGATTCAAGTCCATTAATGCTTTGTGTAGTAGCAAATTCTCTGGTGCAAGTGGATAGCTTTATGAATGCCAAAGTATCCTTGACCAGATTTGGGCTCGGAAATGCTAATGGTGTTTTAATCTATGGATTATTACCCTTACTTATTTATTTTTGTGAATTATCATTCAGAATGTGCTGCCTCCTTTCAGAATGAATGGGGTATATCCGGTCTTTTCTTGTTTTGAAGAGTTTGGTAATACTTACATGGGATGGAGCAGTAATATCAAGATACAGAGTTTGCAATGATTTTCCAAGATACCATGCAACTCCTTAATTTAAATTATTTTTGAGGGCTGCTGGTATGTTTTTTTTCATATGCAATTTTGCCTGCTGATCTCATAGTGTTCTCACTCTGCTGTGACAAACCTGCAGAAGACCATTCATTTGTCCAACAGCACTTTCCATGAGAAACCCTCACATGGTTTGTTGGAAAAGAATGCTGAGGAATGCTTGCTGAGAAGGGGCCTGTGACACAGCCAGAAAGCTCATTCTGCAGAGTTACAGTTTATCAGTTCCCACAGGGTTTGGGAAGAAAGGGGCAGGCTGTTACAGAGCTATACAACAATTAAGGTGGCATGTGGGGATGGTTTAATAGGATTGTCATTTAAATGATCCTTCTGTGAAATGCCCAATAATCACCAGCTAGTCTGTATTCCTTTTTTTTTTTTAACAGAAATTTGTTTTGAAATGTTTTGAATCATCTGAAATTCAAGGAAGGCCAGATTTTAATTTCTCATTTATTTGTGCGTGCAGGTTGGCTGACCCAAGGGAATTATTATGTAGAAATGATGACAAGACAAAACAAAAGTGATGGTTTTCCTTCCTTGACTCTGTCTATTTTAAGCACTAGAGCTCATACTGATTTTTCTTTTAAATATTTAGAGATCTCTCTGACCCCATAACATAATGAAATCCCCATGTTAGTGCTTGGAAAAAAAAGTGAAGGGCATATTTGCAATGCATCTCTCTGTGGGCTAGGTTTCTACATCATGTGGAATACTACAGTGTGTACCAATTGGCACCCTTGTTGATAACCTCAATTGAAAGAGCAAGGATTAAGAACCAAATTGCAACCTCCCTAAAGAAAATCTTTGGAAAGAATAGTTACCTGGAAGGCTCTGTTGACTTCCTGCATTTGTCTGAGGTTCTCAGGGGAATGAAACATATACTCCTCCCTTTTACATTCAAAGACATGAATATACAGTGTTTCGTCACGAATGTATAGAACAGGCTACCTGGCAATGAAACTACTTTATCTCCGAGAGATTCATCTGTGCAGAAGTATTTCAATATATGGCTGAATAGGTGGTACACTGAACCTCATTCTTAAAATGATTCTTCGTTTCATCAGAGTTTAAGTGACAATGTGGGGGAGATAGTTCTACGTACCTGTTAATCCTGCTTAACCCTTCCTACCGGAGAACTGTAGAGGTTTTGGTGTTGAGAGTTATAGCTTATTTAGGGTTTAGAGGCCACCTAGTAAAATACCTTGCATACTGTGGCTCCTAGTGTAGCAGAATTCTTAAGTATGTCCTTAAAGTAAACTACATAAACAATTTCTTAAGGTTTTGTTAGTAGGACTTAAACAAGTATATCTTTCTTTCAAAGCCAACAAAGGTTGACCAAGATTAAGGAATGGACGATGTGGTCAACTTCTAGAGCAAGACAACAGGGTGTTTTCATGGTGCTGAGCAGCAATGCCTCATGATCAATGACTGAAAGTATTCTGACCACATTTTAGTTCTGCCCTCTCATCTGAGACAATGCGTAGTAACACCAGGTGCCTGTAAGAGGCTGTGATCAGAGGAACTTAGCCAATGGATTCTGAACTCCTTAACAGGCGCTACCGTGATTGAGTGGCCTAGCTCTTCTCTTCCACCCTTCCATGCCAAGCACCAACACGTTCGTGGAGTCCATCTCAGGGTGTGAATGGCTGAGTAGTAATTCACTCTCAAGTGTTGGTGTGTGAAGGGAAGAATCTAAAGCAAAGGACAAGTGAATAAAGAATCAGAAACTAAAGCTCCTAAATTAATTAGGTTGGTGGTATAATATCTCCTAAGCTATCAAATGTGCAAAAGCGTTTTTGGAACTTATTTCCTCTTTCTTGTGAACTCTGCCTTTCTAAGTAGAGCCTGTGCTGTTACTCTTCAAAAACTAATACTCCGGTTATGTCTGCTTCTCAATCATTCTTTTCAGCATCCACTGTAATCATAGCACAAATCCCTATTATGATGGGCACATACCTCACTTTCTGTCTCTTTCTAAAGAGCAAATACCAACACTGCTTGATAGCTCAACAAACAGTTGTGCTGGAGAAGGACTGCTGTCAGTCTGCCTTATGCTGTACTTCTACCAATCTACCACAAAGTAACTTTACTGCTTCATTTGGCTCGTCTAGTTTGTAGACCAAGTGTGGTTGTTACTGTGCAAAAGTAAAAGTGTCTGCATTCTGTTAAGAAAATTATTAAAAAACCTATGGCTGATTGTAGTTATTCAGAACAGTGTCATATTCTGAAGCAAATATTGTCAGTACAGGGAAGTCCTTATTTGCAAAATACTTTATATGTGTAGTTACAATGGAGTTTTGCCCTAAGGAGCACTTACAGACATGCATTTGATCTGGTGTAGTTCAGTTCATTTCTGCTTTTCATTTTGTTATTACTTCCCCTTCTTTTCTTATCCATGAATAACAACACTCATGAAACACTTTTGAAAGCAGTTTGTATGTCTTGAAATACCATGAACTTCTGAGGAACAGTTACTTTAGTTACCCTGACTGCATACGTATAATTTAATTTTACCCCAAAGAGAGGAGTGAGGGAACCCTTATAAAAGCATTGTAAGTCACTAACAGTTTCGGTTTTCCTCACGCTTTCATCTCTGGATAAGTTAGAAAAATTTCTTAAATGGCCTTAAACTGATAAAGACACTAACTTAGAGCTGCTCATAACACATAAGGTTTCAAACGCAAAGCACAAAATGTAATTCTCATATTTCTCCTCTGACTGCCCGAGAGAAGGAGTACTGACAAACCTCCTGCTTACATGCGTGTCCTGGAGGCTCACTGGAGTAAAAGGAGAATCGCCCCGTTTGGTTGGAGACCAGCCAGCTCCACAGGTTTCCCTGTGCTGCAGGAGCACTGCAAAAAGGAAGATGTTGCCCTCTCCTCAACACGAATGTTCTCTTAATGTACATACATTTTTAAAGCTTACTGCCATTTCCTCACACTCACCTTTTCTTCCTTGCCACTGACAGAGTTACCAGTGCATCAACTCTCTTTCTTTTTAGTAAGAAATAAAAACCTATTTAGATTTCAGTTGGGCTTTTGCATAACCATTCTGCCATTCATTAATATTGGATGGGAGGGTAGAAGGGCTGGGACATTATTCTGAGGATTGTTCTTTGACAATTTTTGGCATCATAGCATATTTATTTTTTGGGCTGATTCTTTTTAAAACTGTACAATGATATATGTATTTAGGTACATATTACAAGTATGGATATAAATGCTTTTTTTTTTTTTTTTAAATGGAAGTGGAAATATGTCAGACTTTTTGGCCAGCCTAACAGACTGAGCATATTTTATAAAATGGTTGACAGTATTGTTGCTTGACCAAAATTTTTCTCTTGAATTCCTATGCTTTCCTGTCCATGCAGAAAGAAGAGCTGGTTAGTGCCTTAATTATAAAATGTTTAAATCCATGCTCAGAAGAGCACTATGTTTATCTTAACATCTGCAACGGCTCTTTGTGCTGTCTTATGCTCAACTATCAGTTTCTTGGAAAATGCAAAAATTGAGACAATTATTTACCTACATTTTGTAAACATGAAGTGAAACTTTAGAAACTGTTTCGTAGTTATCTTTATACTGTTTTGTGAATGCTGAATTTTCACGTATGTTTGTTGCAATGATTATGTTTTGTGGCTAAGTAGTTTGCCATGCCCTGAAGTTTGTGATAGTTTGCTTTGTTTCAAAAGATTTTGTATTAAGAAAATTATACAATGCGTGCCTTTAAATTTCAATGTTTTTTCTGTTATGATGTGGTGATTTCACTGTGTGATTAAAACAGTATTTTTAACCTTAATGCATAGTGTTCAATTAAAGCAAGATACTTAAACTACTATGTTTTGAATGTTATGATGCAGAAGTTTCCCTGAATGGCTTCTGAGCAGAATCAAAACAGCATTTTAAAAAGATCACACTGAAAAAATAACACCCAAAACAGTAACAGCCACCAGCCCCAACATTTAATCAGCAGTCTTTTTAGCTGATAGAGTCCTAAGTGATTTTTCTTTCCTACTTAAGGCCCTTCTAGATATGCTCACTAAGTGGACCCAACAGTACTGGTATATTTTATGTTAGCAAGTCATGATAGAAAAGTGCTTGAAGTTCAGGGGGCATTTGTCTCCTTTCTCACAAATTCATTTAAGTACCAGTCTTGCCATAGCTTTAACTGGGGCAGACAACCATACAAATGACTTGAGATAAAATGAAAATAATGGACTGAGCTAGGTGCCGGGGGTGGTAGTTGCTCTGCATGCACATCAATAAGCATTGAGTGTTATTCTATGCTAATGTAAGCCTGATGGATCAGCTTTCGCTTTTAGCCTAGAGGACCATTAAGCACTAGAAGCTGGGTCAAACTGATATAGTAAGGCAGACGTATCCTAACGGTTGGCAACAGTAGTTAACAAGCAGTAATTTGCTATGTGTGAGACTAATATTGTTTAAAATCTTCATGATCAGAACAAAGATCAGAGAAAGGATAATACTTCTTTGTTTAATTTTCTTTTGTAAACTCGATTCGTTTTGAAAAAAAAAATTAAGATGCAAACATGAATAAAGCATCGAGCAGTTCTTCAGGAAACAGTTAATGTATTATTGTATGTTACAGAACATCAAAGCATTGCATACGATTTTCAAAAAATGTAAGGAAATTCTCATAGCATAATATTGCATAATTGAAACATATGATGTATGTTAATGTATTAAATACAATTAATTGCTCCTAAATTTTCTTCATAGCCCTGAAAGTATTAAAATATAAGTCAAATGACTGAGTTATAGAAAGATTCTGAAGGTAAATTAGAAAAAATACCACTGTTTATGTAGATCTGACTCTGAAGAGAATTTTGTCCTTGACATCACAAGAAGATGATAATAAAACGTTATCTTTATTCTGTTTTGCTTATAGCTAGGCACTGTTGCCTCAGATACAGATACTGTTTAAGTAAGTGGCCAGATTTGGCTGAACATACATCTAAATTTAGAAGAGTTATTTGTTTTCCGTCTGTTATTTAAAGTATTTTTATTCACAGTTTTTTTCAGATTTTGTTGCATGTGTAGAGCTGCTGTGTTTAGAGCTTTTAATAAGAAAAATCACATTGGCAATGCTGATGAATATTAACAAAAATCAATATAATGTGTTAAATAAGGTATATCACTGTTATATTTCAAAGACATCCTGAGAAACTAGGCTGTAGTTGGTTTAGGCTTTGATCTTTTTTCTTCAGTGGTGTGGCCTTACGTACCCCCAGCTTAGCTTTGTTGAAGCCTGTTCACAATATATGCTGTCAGGGCCACAGTTTGTGGTGCATATTGCATTTAGTCTGTCTTCTGTTTGGAAGGTTTTTTCCCTCCTTGCTAGTACAGCATGGCTTAGTGGGGGAAGATGAAGCGGTCCATTATAGTAACACCCTGTGTAAATTTAGGAGACTCCTTTCGCTTGTCATGAACTAGGGAGCCCTCTCGCATAACAGAAATACTGTAATATTGCCTAGTCTGCTGGATAACTCAAATGATAGCTAAAGAAATACGTGGGTTGAAGATAGGGGAATTTTCAAGGTATCTGAGTAAGAAGACATGGTTCCAGATTGTCTGGCTTTCAAGTCATCTTCATGTTATCTGTGTAATACAGAAATAATAGCTGTTTCCTATCTTAGACCTAGAAATAAACATTTCTTTATTTCAGTCATCAATTACAATATTCCCAAAACCTTTAACAGCTGATTTAAGGTTTAGGGCATAAACAGTGTGCAAGCAAGGCTGATTTTTTTTATTTTCCTTTCCACTTACTTGAGAACTACTTGTATTGGGGTTTTTTGAAGCTTACAAAGGAAAGAAGTTAGCTGTATCTCACTTAAAATGTTCTTTGGACTGTTAGCCTTTCCTTTAGCAATTTTTTTTTCTAGTTTTTACATATTATGATTAAGTTTAACAGCTTTTTTCCTTCATGATGCTTTTGTGTGTGTGAATTATTTTTGGTTGTCTCATAAATTTGTTTGAAATTCAGCACATATTGAAAAGATAAACTTAAACCAGCAATATTTGTTTTACTCCAGGCAAAATTTGTGTTTGGAGTTTTTTTCCTTTAGTGCCTGGCTAGCCTTGATGTTTTATGTAGAGGCATTGTTAGAAGTTGGTTTGGTGTAGCATAATCTTATTGATTGAAATGTGTTTACTTTCCTGACAATGAAAATAGGAATTTATCATTTACCTTCCACTTAATTAGAACAATATTTGTCAAAAATGAGTTATAAACCACACCTTAATTCACAGAATAGAGAACATAAAAAGGTAGTTAGGTTTTTTCCTGTTTTGGGGCATTAAAGGAAAAAATGCTATACTGAGATAGATGCCTGATAATTGCTGATGTCTTCTTGTAGCAGGGGTGGTACTCTTGTACTATGTGTAAAAAGGTGAGAGTAACTCATCACAAAATGGGAATAAAAGTCCAGAAATGAGACATTTTGACAAAATTTTAAGAGAAAAAAAAAAAACCCAAAGCTTATGATTTCCTATTATTTCTAGGGTACTAAGAAAGGGGAAAGAATAATATATACTGAAGAGTTGGACAGCCTGTCTGTGATATTGCAGGATCTACAGATGTTTTTTGCGGAGGATCTAATCTACTGTAAGTGAAAAAATTTCAGTAAGTCTTCGATAAAGGATGAAAATGAAAGGAATTTGCATAAGGGTTTGGTCTGTATCACAACTGTAGGGCTTTTTGCATTTTCTGAAGCACAACAGCAGCAAGCAACAGTTTCAGAAAATGTTTCATGCCCGTTTAACTAAAGGCAAGATCAGACCTCAGTATTTCCTGTCCAAATTAGCATCAGAAGAGAGCATCGATCTTGAGTAGATTTCTGTGAGAGTTTAGTGAAAGGAGAAAATGTAGATTACTGGCTTCGTCCCTTTCCTAACTAAAGCAGCTTGGCAAACATTGTGTTAATCTTTGAAGAAGCCTATAGCAAAAAGGGAGAAGACCATTTTGGACTGTTTAGCATCTCAGGAGAATTGTTGGCAGAAACTTCAAATGATCCTTTATCCACTCAGGCTGCTCTTATGCTTCTTCACTTGGTCCCTGACGGATTGACTTTTTGGCCTGACTTTTCAGCTTAAGTCGGCTACCTTGATAGCAGTTAGCAAAATCAGCATACTAAGCACAGGACCATCTACTCAAGACGACACAAATTTAGGTGAGCCTGAACTTACTGTCCACAATGTGGAGAAACAGTTTGGAGAATTACCTACATACGCTGCTGTCTTAAGCAACCACCAAGACTCCAGCCATGCTGTAGAATTGATAGACTTTAAGGGTGAGAACTGCTGCCACAAGAAACAGAGGGACTGGAAGCCCACTGTCTCCTCATTTGGGTAGGTCCCAAACATTTACTGGAACTATTTGAAAATGAAGAAAGAAATTGCTCTGAACAAAGATGCTTCTCCTGGCTCAGGTCAGATCTGCTAAGTCATATTCACATTTTATAACTGAGTAAGGAATCAACTTAAAAAGAATTTAAATCAGACCCTTTGTGGAATAGGACACTGGAATGGAATAGGAACATCTGCTATGAAGAGAGATGCAGTCTTTCTAAGGAGGAGATGATACCAGGTGAGCTAAAACCGCTAATGATATCAGTTCTTATAAACTTGAGCAGGGGACAGCTTGTCTAGGAAACGGGCTGAGATGCTACAGGTGACAAAGCTTATTAAGATTATATGTACTGATGGGGAATTCCAGGCATATACCTAACTTGTCATTCCAATATAAATTGGTGACTGAGTGAATTGACTCTGGGTCAGATCTCTCATTCATTGTCATGACCTGTTGTCTTGGTGATTGGCTGGGAACAGACTCGAAGGCGACTAAGACTTTTAGGAGTGACATAGAACTTTGGAAATTGCATCCTGAATTGCCCACAGAAAGGAAAAGAAAGTGAGAACGCTTTGGATAGTGCTGTGGAAGAAAAGAGGTTAGAGAATAGGAAGAGCTTTCATTAAGGTGTTAGGTTTTTTTATGTTGACCTGTAGTATTAACAGATTTTGAAATTGTGCAAGGAAATGCAGTTTAATTCCTACCGTTTACTCTGATGTCTATGACTTCCTAACAATTTGGTTTTAATGAAAATGTGAGTGGTTTTGGGAGGAGTGAAAGTTTTCATCTGGACCTGTACGTGCTTATAGGAAACCCAGATTGAAAGGCAGGCTTGTTCCACTTGCAGTTTGTTTGAATTAACAGAAGAATTAAAAAAAAAGGGCAAAATAATTTAGACCATCTGTAATATATATATAGAAATAATAAAGTGGCTACTATGAATTGTGATGGGGAAACAAATATTAATTGAAAATTGTGAATTGTTACATAGAAACATTACATCATAAATTCAGAACTTTTTTATTTAACAAGAATTTGGAATATTTTGGTAAAAATTTGGGAAACTAGTTGCTGTTTCTCTTTGGCAGAGACAATTTCTGAAGAGGTGGACAAGATATGTTAAATATGAATTATGGTGTGTAATTGATGTTTAAAATGGTATTTACAATTCATTATATTTTTATGAAAAAGTCTCTTCATAAGACATTCAAAATGTTCTTTTTAAAATAATACTGTAGATCTGCAGCGCCTGTGTCGATATTGTAATGTAATACTCTACCTTCTAAGAAAAATACAGTTTTAAAACTGTTTATATCAAGTACATTTAAAGTGATGACACTACAAGGTTCTAGAATTATATTGCTATAAAGTGGAAACACAGGGTTTTAATAATTCTTTGAAGCTCAAGAATTTTGAGAATTGAAATGATACACATCATGGTCAATGTGGTTCTCATTCAGCTATTTATATTCTGAAGTCAGTTGAAGGGAACTGCAGCATGTGAGTGTAATGTTAACAATGTGTATTTTCAACCCATTTATTCTTTTAATAATTTTGTGTGGTATGTTAATAGATGTAGTTTACTTTTAATGTGCTTTGTGTGATGTCCTTATGTTAAGTAAATGGAGAGATTATGGGAAATAATTGACTTTGCGTATTCTATTTTTTTTATTGTTTTGTCCCTTTGAAGATACAGGGCTTCATAATCACATCAAAGTATTAGTGATGACCTATTCTTGTAAAGTCAGTCAAGTAATCATATCCACATTACTTAATTACATGATTTCAAGAGAAAAATAAGAGACTACAATGGCTACAGGAAATGTATAACAGGAAGGGAAATACAATAGGTTTCTGTGTCTTGAAGACTGGATTCAAATCAAGTTCAGTCAGAAAAAAATGAATGTTTTAACGTATCAGGTTGACAGGATTGTAGGACATACTCAGAACTATTACATAATTTTGCAGAATTGTTAAGTTTGGTTTGAAGAGGTCCAGGTTTGGTTTGCCTGGACCATAAAAGCGAGACAGGCAAGATTTTGAGAGCGAGATAGATTATTCAGACTATGCCGAAGATAATTAGTAGTTCATACCTATGAAATATGATAATTCACTTAAGGGCATAGAAATCATATTATAGGTTATAACGTTCATGACGTACCCTGTTACTGAATGCTTAAGCGCCAGGTCCCCCATGCTTTGAGCTATGTACGATTAGTGATATGCAAGCTACTTTAAAATACAGAGCATTATCTACATAGTCAAACACTTTTCCTGGGCATGAGCAGACTAGAATGGAGCAGAGAGCTGCTGCTTTTGCAGCTTCCCCACCTTCACTGATTAGGTACCAAGGCAAATGAAGTTTAGGATCCTTTGGTTTTAGTAGCAATCTCTTCAGCGCGCGCTTTCTCTCTTCCCTTTTTTTTTTCTTTTCTTGCTTGTGCAGCAGCAATGAGTACAATAATGTAATTACTTACGTACTTACGGTACTAGCATAAGTTGCAGGCAGATGGTGACCAGCAAGCTGGAGATGATTATATAGTAAACCCACTGATCTCTATAAGAAACATCCCAGGGAAAACATATAGGGCAGGTATGAAGAAGATTTAGATGATCAAAACAACTAGAGAAAGAAAAAAGGCTGAATGTGATTGGGTAACTTAATACAAGGTTATCAGAAGTAAGAACACTTCCTATATAGTTAAGTATAACCATCAATTTCCTAGTCCATATATGATTCAAAAAAGGTCTTTCAATCAGTAGGAATACCTGTTTTTAAGGCTTGTGAGATTGTTCTTACAAAACACTTGGTTTTGATTGAGTAATATCTGGAATGGGTTTTTGGTCTCCAAAATTAGAGAGACATCAAGATGACAGGTCCAAACTGTGAGTTACTACAGTAATGTAATATTTTAAAGCAATCTCCATTCCTAAAACAGAGACGAACAAAAGCTTTTGTAAAATTATGGGTATTACTCGCAGAAAAGCCTTGATTTATTTGCTAGATTGCTCTGCTCTGCCTAAATAGGTAGCAGGTTGGGGAACAAATTTCCTTTCCTTTGAAAATTAAATTTAAAACCAGAGTTTTCAATTTGTTTATTTTCCAGCCTGGAAGGGAATTAATCTAATAATGATAATTAAAACAAAACAAAACACCTGTGGGAGAAAGGAGAGAACGTTAGGCTGTGGTGTCCCAGCCTTTCTCTTTCTTTTTTGATTTTCTTACTTATTTGACCAAGTGAGTTACGTTTTTTTGTGTTTTGAGGAGTGTGCGTATTTTAATGCAAGCTGGAACATCTTCCCCAGGAGAGGCCAAGGGAGTGATTCCATGATGTTAGCCTAGTGGAGGAGAGGGGAGAAGAGTAGCATCTCCCCTTTCGGTGGGAGCATGCCTATCAGCTTCACGCAGTGCTTGATCTAACTGCCCACAGCACTCCTGCCCCCTTTGCTGGCCTTGTGCTGCTGGCCTCTGTCTTGCGTTGGGTGAAACAGCTCTGTGTCTGCGGAGTTAGTCAGTATATTAATCTAAAGGAAAAATAATTTTTTTGGTGGATTAGCCTTCCATTGATCTTGCTCTACAACCCACTGTCGCCACATCCAGTGCAGGAGTGGCACTGGGAATGTGTTACTGGGACCAGGAACGAGGAGGGTAAGAAGAGGAGAGAGGCCTCTTCTTTGGGCAGTGAACCACCATTAGATTGGATTACATCACATAAAATTGCATCTCAAAATAGTTTATATCCCTGAAAGTGGAAGGCTTACTTAAGACAGCAGACCCAGGTTCATGTTTGCTCTGATTCAGGTAGAGAAAAGACTCAAAGCTGGTGAGATGTGACAGTACAGTTAAGCCGATCTAATGTCTAACTGTGCCCAAAGGGAGCTTCTGCACCCCTTTCTACAAACTCCCATCCCAGCTGCATTTCCACCACCTCCCTAGCCACCCAGCATGGTGACATTTCTGACTCCACATCGAACTATACTGGGGCAGAATGGGGGTGGGGACTGTTAATTTTTTTGTGGGTCTAATGTTCTAAACCTAGTCAGAGGAGAGTCATTCGTGGCATGACTTTGGGTCTTGTTTTTTTCCAAAGGGGGGTAGGGGGAGAAGTGTCAGCCTGTGAATTGAATTGTGCTTTATGGCGCTGAAGTAGTCTTTTTTATTAATTAAAAAACAAAATTGGAAAGCAAGATGGAAGGATAGCTTTCCCCCACCACTGGAAGAAAGGCTGAGTATTTCTAATACTGCTCCTAGATTTTCAAGCAGTGGTGAATGGCCATTTATATGCTCATGTCTGCCTTTTTACAATATTTCAGTTTCCTTGTAGCCCTGTCATCATTAAGACCTGGAGGGGATATGTACAGAACAAATTGTGCTATTGTTTGTGCCCAGTCGAAGAGACACTGGTGTCTTAGGAATGTCTCTCAGATATTTTCTCATGTTTCTTTCCTGTTTTTGTAATTTCCTTTGGGTACTGAGTGTTCTGAATAATATTTATTTCTATATCAAACCTCAATAAATACATCTGTGCTTTGCAAACCTCTGACTTTAATCATGTCCCTGTTTTAAGACCTTGCTCTTCTATTACGTTCTTTTAAATTTGCTCTAATCAAACCGATAGCAGGGTGGTATATGGTATTCAATGTCTGCTTAGCTTTAATCTCCCCGTTAACGCTATTCCTCTTTGACAACTGTGCCCAGTATTTTATTTATTTTGATAATGTGTGCTACTTGACAGAGTAGAATCTCTGTTATGAGAGTCTCTTTGCTGTAATGTTACTTTACCTAGGCTTCTAAATACATTAAGTCTAGTTTAAATTTGCGCTTTTGCTCTAGCATCATTTTGTTACCCATGCCAGTCTCTCAGACATTAAAGAAGAATGCCTTTATGTATTCAAATAGAATTATGATCCCTAGGATTAAATATAGAGGGGGTAAAGGCTGGAGAGAGGAAGGTGACAGTTTTGTAAAATTAGGTATTTCTAGTTTTTCTACTTGACAAAATTAAGTTTTCTTAACTCTTTTTCTTGATTCGTCAACAAAACCACACTGACTTTCTGCACAATTGCTTGCTTTTTAATTAAGTCAGATATTGATTTGAGAACTCTAAACAGCAAATGTTAGTGCTTTTCCATGGGTATGTATGTGCGTGTGTTTGTGCATACATTACTCAGTCTGATATTACTTGGGACTTTCAAGATGAATGCATTTTAATGTTTTTCATCTTCTTCTTTGTAAGGTTATTCTGATGCAACACTGGTGTTTGATGAAACAATCTATTGCCTAAGTAGAACGGATCTTATCCTACTTAAAAGTTTCTCGGTTTTATTTCAACTTATGCTTTAGAAGGAAATTTGTTCGGCTGTGGGCCTGCTAATACATCACAGCAGATAACACTGTGTTAACAAGGGAATTTTTGTTTTTCTGCAAAATTGCATTTATTGAACTGAATTAAGAGTTCAGGGGCTGCAATTTCCTATCCCAAATCACCTTGCTACTACTTAGACGCCAGGCAGAAGTTGGAGTTTGCTTTAGGAAACATGAAAAAGCTTTTAAAGTAATGACTTTGAGGTAAAACATCAGCAAAAGTGGGGACACCTGCTGTTAATAGAAGTGCCTGCACATTCATCAGACTTACATCCCCGGTAGAGGGAACCGCCGAGTAAAATCCTGACCGCTCTTGTTGAGATCCTATAGGTGGCAGCAGTCACTGCAATTTAGGAGGTTAACAATGGAATGATTTATAGGTACGAGAATAAAGATGCCATAGCTAAGCTAATGGGATCTTCCTACGGAAAAGTGCTGCTCTTTGAAATATGATAAGTGAGAAGAATGCCACTTAATTTTTTAGTTTGCTTTTAAGGTTTGACTAGTTCTTTGTCTATAAGTTACATTTTTAATATTGTTGCTAGACAGGTTTTAAGAGAGTCAGAATTTTATAGTGCCATGCTATGAAATACAGTTCTTTGAACAGCCAAAAGGAAAGACCTGATGGGAATTTTAAAAAAAGAATAAAACTCTTGTTAATTCTGATGCTGGGATTACAAACTCTATGTTACTGTGTAAGCTTTTGTTTGATAATCAGAGATTTAATGGTGCAAAGTAAACAATATTGCTTTACTTTCGAGAAGCCTGGCTGAAAACAGGTTGTTTTTCTAAACAAATGCATATTTGGTGCAATCTTTAATAACACAGTTGCTATACTAAAAGAATAAAACTCTTGTTAATTCTGATGCTGGGATTACAAACTCTATGTTACTGTGTAAGCTTTTGTTTGATAATCAGAGATTTAATGGTGCAAAGTAAACAATATTGCTTTACTTTCGAGAAGCCTGGCTGAAACCAGGTTGTTTTTCTAAACAAATGCATATTTGGTGCAATCTTTAATAACACAGTTGCTATACTTCAAATTCTCTGCATGAAGAAGCCTCAGAACTGAGGTAGCATATTTACTGAATCATTTTTGCTCTCTAGTGTGAAGGAGAGAAGCTTGCCATTTGAACTTCATAAACATAAGAGCTTAGTTAAATTACCCCAACTGAATTAATATGTGCTGCTTGTTAAATATGTTTTATTGTATATGCCATTGGGCAAGTATCTATGCTGTTTTCATTTTTAACCTAAAACCCCCACCAGTTGTAAGTGACAGGTGAATTGAATTTGATCTCTTTTCTTCAGAAGAAGTACCACAGCACAAGAAATGTCAAGTCCTGCTGCTGAAAAACTAGGGCTTTTTTCTTTACGTTTTTATCCTGCTAAGTATTTTACCCAGTGATTTTTTCAAATTGTGTTGAAAATCATTGAAGTTCATCTCTTACTTGTTTTAAAAAGAAAAGGTCACAATCACCTCACTTGTATCATTTCAAATAAAGTGGTAAGAAGGGGGCTTTCTAATATGACAATGAAACAATAAATAAAAGCTGTTTACTCCTATATCAGTGCGGATCTCTTTTCTGGGTGAATGCATTATTGTACCCTCCTACATATATAAATACATTCTCCTTAGATGGAACATTTGCCTAGCTAGCATTTTTCACTGTTAAAGCCTTCACCTGTTCTCTAGGACGTACTTTCATGTAGGTGCTGTATAATGTTGGAAACTTCTCCATATTAGTAGTTTGTGCAATATCACCGGAAGATAAAATTGCAAAGACAGATATCATTAAATCCCCTTTACAGGTAAGAAAGTAAAAATAAATCTCTTTTGTTCTATGTTTAACAGTCTTACTGTGCTTTAATGGATGCTTACAACGTAATAAACAGCTTAAAATGTACCTGCAGATTTTGGGTTTTGTTTTGATGTGCCTGATAGTCCTATGTTAAGTCTATAGAAAGGAATTTATTTTTTTTGTCTTTAGAAAAAAGTGGGGGTTTTTAATAGGGAAGTACTGCTTATTACCATATGCACTGAGACTCTCAGCTGGTGTGTTTCTAAATCACAAGTGAGGTAATAAATTATTTCATATGGCCTTTGAAGTTCAACTGTTTTCAGTGAACTGTCTAAATAGAATCATTCATCAATCAGGAGCAGAATGAATATATAGCTTTGAAATAGTCCTTAAAACCTCTGAAAAAATGTCTTGCAGAATGAGACAGCACCAAAGCAATTTATTAGTCAAATCTTGTTTGACATATTTGTGGCAGTAGCTCTGTTCGGCAGACTTCTATGGGCCTGCTGCGTGAATCAGGTGAACCGGATCAGGACCTCTCTGCGGTTTTTGTCTTCTTACAAACTGTAGCTGTGCATACGTAGCATTCCCCTCTTACTGAGAGACAAAAGAAAAATACATTTTTAAATGTTTGAAATGGTGAATAAAACTTTCCAAATACTCAAAACATTAATTAATTGCTGCACAGCTTTTCTTCCATGTTGACAGTGACTATAACTGACAATATTTTAGGGTTATTTTCTTAATTCTCATTGATTATTTTCTTAATTCTTCTTCATGTTGTCAATTGTTCTTTGCTAAATATTATCCAGTAATTACCCACATAAGCGACATTATGTTAATAACAAATTGATTCAGAATTTCCCACAAAAATCTGATTTATTTTTGTTTTAATTCTTCAGTGTAATCAGTGACAGGAAACAAAATAGTTGTTGCTGTGTGCTTTGTTCTTTATGTGAACGTCAATCACTTGCTTCTCTGCACCTAGGAGAGTTTTAGTTTTGAGAGCTATAGCATATGACTTGAATTCTGTAGAGCATTAAAAACATTTCTGAGAGGTGATGAACACTCAGGTTATGTCAGTGTAAGCAAGCAATTTGGCAAGTGGAAGCAGATCATTAGATCAAAGCAGCTGGTGCTAAGGCTTATATGTTTGTACCGTAGCAGTTTAATTTAGGGATTCTAGCTCAGACTAGTTTTCGTTTGGACCGTTGCATGAAATGCTCTCACCGTAGGTGTGATTTGAAGTTGTTCAAGGGACCTGTCATTGGTTTGGACCCCTGTGTCCCTATTACAGTACATTTGATGCACACCTAGAGTGGAGCTTCCGACTGAGTCTCCTCTAAAAAGAATCCAAGTTGACGCACCAAAACTCCTCCATAAATGTGACACAAATGTACTGAGTGAGGACAGCTGGGAGGTTCAGTTCACTTAAACCAGAGCATGTATGTAAGCACAGCCTCAGAATTCCCAATGCCTTCAGAGTGCTCCAGAGGATGGAAAGACTTGGTACTTTGGAAAGTGTTGGAAGGAAGGAATTGTTACCTCTGCTAAGTGGTCATTGAAATCAAGATATATTTGGGAGAAAAAGCCTAAGATGTTAACATTTACTTTTGAATTTAGCCAGTAAATTTCTGAAAATTTGTATGGAGTGCCATTGTGGGGATGTTACATAATTAGGTTTAAGCACTATGATTGCATTTGCTATATTTTTAATGAATAAATCCAGGGAAGGCTCCAAGCACTTTGCAAGAATACATAAAGTACTATTTGGAATATCACTGTAAGTTAATTTAGCAACTTTTCACTGCTTCTGCTGTGGTTTCATAAGGCCCCTTCCTCCCCCACCCCTTCTTTTTCACCATCAACACCTTTCATGGGTTTCATGCATCCCTCATTATTGCATTTGACTCTATCTTCATGCACCAAAGGTGCTTTTATTGCAAGAGAGCTGACGTGAATTATTATCTTGTGTAGAATGCTGGTGGAAATAGAAAGCTGGACAAGGTCATCAGCAAAAGGATATGAGTATAGTTTCTCTGAACTATGCTCCAGTAACTGTATCTTGTTTCCAATAGTAAGACAGTTCTCTAGTGTTAGTGGTTTCACTGTGAAAAAGTAACTTCTTGTCCTTGTACAGCTTCTTCTACATTGTCACCCAGAGAGGATGTCTCTTGAATGATCTTTTCTTTCAGTTCTGCTCGTAAGAAATTAGCTTAATGGGACTAAGGAGTAAAATTGGGATGTTTGTTTATTTGGAAGAATATATTTCACTATAAAATATACGTTTTTATGTCTCTCTTCCTCTACCTTTATAGTTAATGCTATATCCCCATTAGTGACTGTAAACTGGATCCTATGTCTTCATATTTGTTTGGACAGTGGCCAGTATAAGAACGTAAGAAACTCTGTACTGTATCAGATCAAAGATCGGAAACAGTCTCCTTTTCTAGAGAGGTTATTTGTGATTCTCCAGGAAGGAGAAAAGGTAGAGAGTCCTGTTTCTCTGAGGCATTCCTCTGGCTGGTGTGAATCTGTGATTTAGGAACTTCTTCAGTTAAAGATGGTGCCTATGTTATTTTTCTAATAGTTTTAATGATGTATCTTCCATAAATTGTCTAAGCACTTGCTGGACTTATTTACAGATCCAGTGGCAGAGCATTCCTCATTTAACTCATTTAACCATGAATTATGTAAGAGAGTAGTTTTCCATGTTTGTTTTACGTTGCTGCTTTATAAGTATGTTCCTGAAATTCAGATTGATAATAAAACCATACTAAAGTGAAGTCCCTACAAAGAAATACCACGCTTGTGTGCACCTTACTCGGATGAGAAATTCTTACAACCACCAGTGTTTATTTCTCACTGTGCTGAGACAGTGTGTATGACCACAGAAAGAAACATTAATTTGCCCGAGAGTATTGTGTTTCTTCAGTCCTGTAAATTGCAATTACTGGGACACAGCAGCAGCATCCTCCAGAACTCGGCACTTATTTTCTTCTCTTTGTACCACGGACAGATCCCGGGATGGGTGGGGATCTGCCTTTCAGAATTTCAGTAAGTGCTGCTCTGCTTTACTCTTTCCTTTTCTTCTTCCTCCTGCAGCGCAGCACGTTCTGAAAGGAATGTTTCGCAGGGTTCATCCCAAATTGACATTGGTTAAGGTAGTGGCTACTAATTCAGGAATGTCTGAAAAGAAATATAGGGATGTTTATGCTGTTTATGTTTTTATTTCGTTTGGGACCTATACATATGATGTAGATCTAGTTCTTATTTTGTAAAAAATACTCTATTTTGCAGCCTAGTAATACATTGTTACACTTACTTCCAAAGATTTTTCACTTTATTTCATTTTAAGACGTTTCTGTTGTTTTTCATTTTTTTGATTTTTTCGTATTTTTTCAAATATAAGTTGCCCAAACAAACCTCGGTATTGCTGATTGCTTTATGTACATCAGTTCTATTTTTTTTTTTTTCCTTTCCAGAGAGAGTGGAAATGCTTTAACGCCTCTGGTTCAGATCCCATTCCTTTTCTCTTAGAATTTGCATTGCCCTTGTGGACCTCTCCTATCAGTAGAGTGAGTTACTTGTGTTCAAGTAGAGAGAGTATTTGAGAATTTACTTCATCATTGTCGTGGTTTAACCCGAGCCAGCAAGTAAGCACCACACAGCCACTCGCTCACTCCCCTCGGCGGGATGGGGGAGAGAATCAGAAGAGTAAAAGCGGGAAAACTCCTGGGTTGAGATAAAGACAGCTTAATAGGTAAAGCGAAAGCTGCGCACGCAAGCAAAGCAAAACAAGGAATTCATTCACTCCTTCCCATCGGCAGGCAGGTGTGCAGCCATCCCCAGGAAAGCAGGGCTCCATCACACGTAATGGTTACTTGGGAAGACAAAATGCTATCACTCCGAACGTCCCCTCCTTCCTCCTTCTTCCCCCAGCTTTATATGCTGAGCATGACGTCATATGGTATGGAATATCCCTTTGGTCAGTTGGGGTCAGCTGTCCCGGCTGTGTCCCCTCCCAGCTTCTTGTGCCCCCCCAGCCTGCTCGCTGGTGGGGTGGGGTGAGGAGCAGAAAAGGCCTTGGCTCTGTGTAAGCGCTGCTCAGCAGTAACGAAAACATCCCTGTGTTATCAACACTGTTTTCAGCACAAATCCAAACCATAGCCCCATACTAGCTACTAGGAAGAAAATTAACTCTATCCCAGCCAAAACCAGCACAATCATATATTACTGTTATTAAAAAATAACATTCCTTTTGTTCTTTTGACCACTGTTTTGTGTTAAATAGGTATTTTTACTAAGCTATATACAAGAAGAAAGTTTTTCCTGAAAATAGCATTGTTAATATAATTACTATGTATATCTCAGCACAACTTGTTTTAACAGGGATAATGTTGAATATGTCTAAATTAGTATGTATGTGCCAATACCAACATGAGTTTTTTGTTGTTGGATTCTTTTGTGATTTTTCAGTTTTCCCTAGCTCAATCTGATCTGAACCATTCTGCTGCTTGCAAATATGTGATGTTTCTTTTGTTTTCCATAGAATGAACAAATCTATAACAATAATAATTTTTATACAAATTGGGAAGCTGGCTGCATTATATCTTTCACATTGTTTAACAGATTATTTGTTATAATTCTGTCTCCTATATCCTTTTACTGGAATTGGCTCTGTGTAGTTTGAAATCTTAAGTTCTTAATATGACTTTTATTTATTATACTATTGCTAGTTATTTTCTTCATTGCTTGCTGTGATTAACTTAATCTTTAAATTTATCTTTTTAACTTTTTTTATGGGGCTTTAAAAGTCCAGCTAGGTCGATCATTTTTTCTTTTACACATTCTTGCTAAGCTACCTAAAGAGTTCTAGTAGACTGAGGAGATGTGCTTTTCTCTTAAAATCTGCCATGATACAACTTTATCATGTTTACCATGGCACTTCATATATGTATCTTTAACAGTGATAATGGTGATTTTCTTTGCTACCTTCTAATTTTCCTGAACAGAGCGGACAGTCATCAGTTATGTTCTCTTTAGGAAGACTGTGCAATGAGAGGGCTGTGACAATATCACAGGAGGTAGGAGCACATGCTATAGTAACTAGTATTAAGTAAAAGGTAAGGGTCCATTAAGACGTTCCCAGGGAAAATGTATTGTACGGCGCTTTTTGGTTTTGTGTGGGGTTGTGGGGTTTTTTTTGGTAATTAAGGTTATAATCAGTTAACTGTAAAGACTAGGAGAACATAAATGAATGTAGAACCTGCTTATTGCCACTGACAACAAACATTATTGTCTTAACTTCAGTAAAGCTTTGACCAGCTAAATATTGCACAATATATTTGTTTATTAATTTATTACATTTTATTGCTGTAACAAGCCTTATTTTTCATATGCATGTCTTGTCTTTGTTGTGTCCATACTAGATAATGGAAAATTTCTGACAGATGAAGGATGGCGTGCAGTGGGTTAAGGTCAAATATATCTCCCTTTTCTTTCAGCTGGTGGTTCCTCAATGATTATACCAATCCACCTGCTATAATGAGTCATCTTCTGAATTTGAGCCACTAAATATTTCTCTTTTTTTTCATTAGACCATGGCAATAATTTTATGGTTTAGAAACTGTGTTTTGTAACTAGAACAACTGACAACAACTGGAAAAGTTAGTAATTCCATTTTGTCATTAAAAGCAGAAGGATCAGTTTTAAACTTAGATACAGCATTATCAATATCAAAATATTAAAACTGTATTGATTTGAGTTGATCTAGGTTAGTTGTTACCCTGAAGTAGACACTATTTTTAAAATTAATGCAGTCTATTAGATATGAACCATCAGAACTCCATAAGTAAGTATAAAATTCAACAATATGGCATAGGAAACCAAGGGACTCCAGGGCTAGTAGTTGTATATAAAGTAGACATAAATAAACTCAGAAAAAAAACCTGCTGTGTGACTTGACGGAAGTAAAATTACTGTTGGCAAAATTAAGAATATTCACTGCTTTATCTCATGTAGTTGTCTTCTGAGGAAGGGCTCTAAGCCTGAAATCTCTCCAAGTAATTGATTTGCCTCGTAATACACAAACCTAAAAGGGATGCTTTACCAATATTTGCTCTTCTCTAGGCAGAGTCTTTGGGTCTGGCAATGACTGAGTCTCTGTGGGTTACTTCCCCTGACTCCAAACATTTTCCAGCAGGGAAATTAACAGGGATGATAGGTCTTATAAGTGAAGCATTGGCTTGAGGCTCTTGAAGACCAGAGTTTGTTTCTTGGCTCTGCTATTGTGTGCTTTTGTAACTTTAAGTCACTTGGAGGCAGATCCAGAGGCCGATGAGTTTAGTAGTAGGACTTCTATTTGTGTTAGACTGGGTTTATATGAGCACTTTACTCTTTTTGTTGTGCTCCGTTTTCTCACCTCTTTGAGAGTCGTATTCCTTTCTCTCTCCCCTCTTATTTTCCATATTAAACTCTAAACTACTCTGTTGTAGGGGCTGCCCTTTGCTATATGTTTTTATAATTTAAAACACAGCAAGGTGTAGATGGGGCCTCTGCTTTTGTAATGGATGTTGATACTGCAATTAAACATGGTGCTTTAGCTTGAGACATAACATAACATTTCCAAAAACTGGAAGATACACACTGGGACATCTTAACTTTTAGTCGGTATTAAATCTCTGAGTGCCAGCAATAGTGGTTACAGAGCTGTTCTATTGCCTATTTTAGGATGTAAATTGGTTTGGAAAAGTGACTGTCTACTTTCCTTCCCTCCACCATGAGGTGAAGTGGCTTGCTTATTGAATACTCTTATCCCTCAAAAGCCATGTACACAAGAGTGTACTTGTGATCTCTGCCTGAACTGGAATAGTGATCTACATACTGTTAAAGGGTATTTAGAGTAAATTCTCTCTGGGGTTAATAACCCTTCAACTATTCACTCTGTAGTCTAATCTTTTTCAGAACTGCCTTGTAAAAAATGCAAAACCAAAATAGCTTGTTAAACTTGTATTCCAAGGAAATTATTGTGTACTATATTTGAGCATCAAGCATAATATTTGTGGCTTTTTCATCTCTAATTTTCTATCCTCAATAGTATTTTAAAAGTACAGTGGTAGCTTACTCTTGCATTTTAAGCAGAAAGGAAATGCTCAGAGTTTTTGTATGCTTTGTCTGTACCAAATGGAATAATGTGCTGTGAATATTTTTTGCAGCTTGGGATGTTGTGATAGCTTGTATTGGTTTAGTTTTATGGTATTCACTTTTTAGCTTTTCTTAAATCATGAAGCATTATTGTTGCTTTGTTTTCTTTGTTTTGACATTTTGTTTGCTTATGAAGCAAAACACTTGATAAAACACTAATTTCTGGAGCATGGACTCATGCTTTGTTTATTGATAGTTATTCAGACTCTCCTCTATACACAGAAATATTAATTTCAAACGGGCTTTATACAGACACTCAGTCTCCTGAGTACTTTCTAAAATTACATTCATTTATTTCACAGTATTTTTGTAGACAAAGTGATGCTTTTTTTTTTTTAAAGCTTTGAAACTTAGGCAGAGAGAGATTAAAATCCAGAGTTCCTTGTAATATTGGCTGTCCTATTTCTAACATGTTTTTTTCTGATCATCCAGCACCCTGTGCTCTCTTTAACACCAGTTTAAGCTCAGTTGTGTGACATTCTATTCAGTGTTTCTGCAAATCTAGAAATTAGGGGCTTTTAAGTTGCATACCCAAAAGACAAGAAACAGTTAATAACTGTTTTATATACTTGTATTCTATCAGATAGGAGATAAAGGTAGCCGAACCACTTTCTCAAAGCAGGGGCTGGCTATGGAGGTCAGACCAGGTTACTCTCAGCTTTAACCTGTCTGGTCTTGAAAACCTCCAAGGATGAAGACTACACAGCTTCTCAGGGCAACTTGGTCCAGTGCTTGACTGTCCTCATGGTGAAAAAGCTTTTCCTTTCCTTCCATTTGAAGCTGTTCTTCTTTCAATTTATGTCCATTGCCTCTTGTCTTCCTGCCATGCACTGCTATAAAGAGCCTGGCTCCATCTTCTTGATAATGACCTTGTAGATACTGGATGGCCCTTGCCCTTGTCTTCTCCACGCTGAACAACCCCCATTCCCTCAGCCTCTCTTCACAGGGTTTGTGCTCCAGCTACCTGACTGGTTTTGTGGCTCTCCACTGAACTCACTCCTGGTATCTTTCTGGCATTGCCCAACACTGGATGCAGTATGTCAGATGTAGTCTAACAAGTGCCAAGAAAAAGTGGACAATCGCTTCCCTCAATCTTCTGTCTATGTTCCTGGCCAGGATGCAGTTGGCCTCCTTTGCTGTGAGGGCACACTGCTGGCTCACGTCCAGCTTGCTGTTCACCAACACCCTTTAGGTCCTTTCCAGCAGAGCTGCTTGCCAGCCTCTCAGTCCCCTGCCTGTGTTGTTGCAGGGAGCTCTTGCTTCCCAGGTGCTGGACTTGGCACTTGTCCTCCCTGAATGTATGAGGTTCCTGCTGACCCATTCTTCCAGCTTGTCTAGGTTTCTCTGAGTGGCAGCCCTGTTTTAATCAGTTGGGAGGGAGGCAGGCAAGCGTATTTGTATAACATTGTTATGAAATCTATTATTATGTCACAATATAATCCTCCTAACACGCTTACCAAAAGGTTCGTTGGTGTAAGTTAATAACTTTCATTAGACCAACTGATGCATTTGGAGAAAATGGACGAGCTTTTAGGAACATAAGCCTTCTTCTGAAAAAGAAGCAGCAGCAAAATTCAGATACAGATTAGAATAAATGGTTACTCTGAATTTAACGTAATTATGTAAATCAGTGAGGCAATCTGAAAGGAAAAAGTAAAAATGGGAGGGAGAACCTAGCAAGGTGATAGGGTCGTTAGACCTTTGGGATACAGAGACAGACTGGTAATTATGCCTCTGAAATACTGAGGGATTTGAAGGAAGTCAGACATAAGGAAAACTGCAATATAGTATAAAATCCACATCTTTACCAAATTCCTTATTTCTGTTATCCAGGAAAGTTATGAATTTTAGATATTAGCCTCTTCTTCCAAGATAATGTACAGGAATTCCTTGATAATCAAGACTGAGAGGAGAGATTTATTTTTTTTCTTGGTGAAAAATGTCCTCCTGTTGGTAAATGGGTTTTATCAGTTGTCAGTGTGAGTTTACTCTGATATGCTGTGATTTCTTTGACATATTTTACATGTTTCAATCAGTTGTTATTGGAATTTGGTGCATTGCAAGAAGTACGGTGAAGAATACGTGACTTCTGATAACTCTGTTGCAGAGAAGATTTATCATTCTGATTGTGTAAAGTTTTGCAGTTAATACTGGGAAAATTTGGAAGATGTCATCTTCCTTCAGTTTAAGTTCTTATTTTTAAATGATTTTCCAAATAGGTTTCAATAGGTATCACACAGGACAAGGAAGAGTGTAAGTTCAGCGAGATTTTCTTTTTGTGGTAAGAAAGACGATGACAATTGGTGGCTTGATCAAAGAAGTGATCTGCTCTCAAAGAAGCATCCCTTTTGGGTATAAGTTCCCTTTAGGTTTAGCTGGATTCAATCCTCTGCACAAATTTAGTGATCTCTTGGGGCTGTGTGTCATAGACCTTTTGGTTTATTTTGAAGAATGCCATGTTTTGAAGATGTAGATGTGTTGGTTTCCAGAATTCCCATATGTAATGAATTGAAGGTTGCTGATTAGAGGTTGATCATAGGGTCTGTAAAGTTTAAATTGGTTTAGAAATGTTCTGGAAGTTATGGGTTCATTCAGCCTGCAGTGGAGTTAATTCCTTTTGTTGTTAAACAGCCAGTGAATCATCTGGTGGCTCTGAAGGAAAGGATGTTTTCTGTCTTCTATATCTTCTCTTTCATTTCCAGGTTGCAATCTGATCATCTTCGGTCTGTATTTCGCCTTTTTGCTACTGATCAGCTTGTGCATGTGCAAGGCTTTTCTAACAGAACTTTTCACAGCCTTTCTCATTAATTTTTCATTCCATTTTGCCTACTGTAGTTCACAATATGAATTTTCCTAATCCTAAATTATTTTATTGTTAGTTTAACCAATCTGTGCCTACAATAAAAGTCATATATACACCTATATTATTGACTAACACAAGCCACATCTTGAGTTCTACTTAGCTGTGTACAGAGGTATAACGCATTGAGAAATTTTCAGCATCTGACACATGTAATTTCTCTAAAGACATTGCAAAACAGATTGTGGTTTTAGGCTTTCAAAGGAGCTGTGTGTAAATGATTTGTGGTGCAAATATAGATGGTGAAAATTCATGTATATAAAATACAGTAGAAGTACCCATGCTTTTACAATTATCAAGAATCTCTTCTTGAGGAGGGACTTAGAAGAGGCTGGCATATGTTGGAGGATGGTCCAGCAAAGCTCCAGTGGGTGCTGTAGTTGCGTTGCTGGTGATTCAGTAAATAGCATTTTTGCTTCTGAATGCAGTAACTGTGAAGGATTTAATAACTGTAAACGTGTGTTTCTGGAGCCTATATAGCATCTTTTTCCTGGTTGTTAGGCAAATATGAGATGGAAAGCAGTGGTGATTGGTGGAAATCTTAGTTAGAGATGAAGATGCCTGTCTGTAACAGTCAGTTATTCCACTAAGAAGTGATTTTCATTGTGACAGAATTCTCTGGGGTTAAATTTGGGAGGGAATTAGATTATGAAATTGGAGGAGGCAGAAGTTCTATTGACAGGACTGGTCACAAGCCTGGAATCAAATGAAACACTCGTTCCCCTCAGGCAAAAACCATGCACTCACTGCTGAAAGATCATCTCTCTTGATGCTACTCTTACAAAATAAATGTTATTTACACTGGGTCAACCTCAGCTGCTTCCTGCCTTGTGTTTAAAGTCTTCCCTTTTTTCTAGAAGATTGTTACCTTTCTCTGCCTCTGCTTCTACTTTCTCTGGATCAGTTGCCCCACACAAGTGAGTTGGAAGTGTTTTCAGAAATTCAAAACAGGGGCTAACAGGAATAAATTGATTTAAACAGACTCACTGAGCCTCTAACATGAGGCAGTCAGTTCTGTTTGAGAAAACACGAGAGAAGGCAATAACTAGGTTTCCTGTCTGTGCCATCATTCATTGATATTCCCGTATGCCATGATCTATGTGCTTTTCTGTTAGACGCTTAGAAGACCATTGCTACATCAAAACTTTTTTGGCTTGTAGTCAGTGGGATGCATTAGTCCTATGCTGTCTACAGATGAGGTACATACTTGCCAAGTCTCAGGTAGTTGGCTTTCTCACACTCTGGTGCTGCTAGCCCTGTATGTTCTCCATTTACAGTGCTGTGGTGTGACTACTCACCAGTTGTCTGGGTGGCTGGCGGTGCCTGACTGTACGGGAAAGATCAATTTATATTAAAATAGAGGTCGTGCTTGATTTTTTAGAATAAGTATCAGTAATTTTTGTAACACTTCAGAGAAGATCAGTGGACTTGTAGAAACAAAGGGTGGAATCTCGTTAGTTTTCAAATGATTGCCCACAACCGCAGATGGCAGGTTTTCCTGGGGAAGGACTGCTCTACTCTTCCACCCCACCCCATGCACTGGAGAGTAGAAGAGTTCCTGTGCCTTGGAGCCGTGCAGTGTTTTTACCTTGCAAAGAATGTGTAGCTACTGGTGAAGTCATGTGGTGGATGGGCTCTGGGTCTAGCTCTCTGCATAGCAGCTACCATGTAGAAAATCACATTCCACATGAAGGATTATGTGGAGTAGTCAAATTGCATTGTGACAGCTTTCCAGTGCAATTCTGTGCCAAGAAGACACAAGTCCTAAACAAAAAATTTTAATATTTTCATCCATTACTTCAATAAAAAAAATAAATTGCTTCAATCAAAATTTTTTTAACAAGCCAAATGACATGGTTTAGGACTAGCAGCATTTGATTAATAAAGATCAAGGATTTTAAATTTTATCATTTCATTTCATTCTTAACACAAGTAGCATTTTTTCATACATTTTATACAAACCTTAAGTATGTTTTAACTTACTACAAAATGAGAAGAAATGTGTTACATTAAAGTGCATGTCATTTGCTTGTGCATTTGGAGGTACCAGTCATTTCATAGCAATTTTGAGTTATTTTTCTGTCAGTTTGTATTCCTATTCAATGAGATATACAGAAACCCTCACTTAGAACAACTCCCCTAGGGCTCACTCCTGGATGTCAGTAGCATGAGCAAGAGGTGTTGTGCACAACAAGAATAGGTCATAAAAACGTAAACTTTCAGTCACTTACATGTATTGTTGTTCTCTGTTTCTTTGAAATCCTGGATATGTAATTAGGTGAGGTTTTTTGATATTAGGCTTAGGACAGAGGTATGGACATACTTTTCTTCTTAGTTGTAGATTTTGGAACTTCTGTTTGGGTTTTTTTTTTCGTTTTACTATATCCCAGTTCACAACACACTATGCTACCTGGCTGTGACCAGAAGTTTATTGGGCAAACAGATGTTTAGTTGCAGTGCAAGATTATCAAAATCTAAGGATTGGAGCTAGATACATATATATAGCTGAAAGAGCAATAAAAACATTTTGTTACTGCTGATGTATTTAGCATCATTGCTTTGGCTAGGAAAAGTGCAAATCAGTTAGCCAGCAAATGACTTTTGGGTATAATTTTGATCTTGGCCACAATGCAATGTATAAGCTGTTCAGATACGCGATTTTGTTTTGTTTTATCCTTATGTCTAACTGTACCACAAATACAATCCTGCAGACTATCACTGCCGCTGCCATTCCTGCTCTTGGGTTCTTGTTAAAAATAGCTTAGAGGCAGTAAATTAGATAGAATACTACATCCATTAAAAAAGGATGCGACCTGGAGACTTCCATGTTTTGCCAGTATTCTTCATTCTAGAATATTTAAAATTATCTGTCTGAATTACAGGTTGAGTGATCCAAAACCAGCTACTGAGCTTGTTTAATGAAGAATCTTTTTGATTTTTTTTTTTTTAAACAAAATAAAAAGAAGTTGGATATACCAAATCTGGTACAAGAGATGAAATCTTTAAGTCTTTTATTTTTATCCAGAAGTAGGTTTTCATGTTTTATATTAATACCTTTAAAGTCTGTAATGTGGCTATTGATATAGGTTGGCTCTTTGGGCTTCTTTAATAGTAGCATACTGTGAATTTAGCTCCTTGGGTATGACCTGTCTTTTTGTCATGTGTGTGTAAAACACCTGGTGTAGGCACTGGTTAATTTTTGAAATGCCTTTGTGGTACTGCAAGGAGAAAACAAACAAACAAAAATTTTTTGATCAATCGTATTTTGCTAATTGATAAATTATCTGCCATCCACATCACAAATATCTGAATTTCCTTAAAGAAAAATATTTAAGTACTAGGACCCAGTTTGGATTTTCTGTTTATGATATTGAAACTTCATGTATTTTTCATGAGTCTACAATTTCTTTCTCATTTTCCTAGTAGAGCATGGTATTTTAATACTCTAAACCCATACTTCTGACCTTGCTAATTGATAAATTATCTGCCATCCACATCACAAATATCTGAATTTCCTTAAAGAAAAATATTTAAGTACTAGGACCCAGTTTGGATTTTCTGTTTATGATATTGAAACTTCATGTATTTTTCATGAGTCTACAATTTCTTTCTCATTTTCCTAGTAGAGCATGGTATTTTAATACTCTAAACCCATACTTCTGACTAGACTGTTTCTGGCAGTGTAAGATATTTACAGCACCACAGTAACACTAAGTTAGTTGTAGCAACACTATTGTAGTACCCTAGAATATAACTCTGTGGACATTGCAATAACTGTCTTAGTCTACTTATTTGTTTCTCATATCGAGATTTCTGGTCATTCTTGTTGTCCTTGCATGTTTTTCTGATTCTACTAATACTTTTTTGAAAGGGTTGCTCAGAATTGCATGTAGTTATCAAGATGTGAAGTCATTATGCGTTTATACAGCGACATGATGATACTCTGTATTTTCTCTTTTCCTCTCCCAATAATTCTTTCTTTTCTGTTTGCTTTTTTGCCTGCTACTCAGTGTTGTACCGAGTCTTTCACAGAACTAGCTATTTTAACCTCGTGATCTTGCAGTGGCCAGCTCTGTGCCAATTGTTTATTTGTGAATTTAGGACTGTTCTTGCTTTGTGGATTGCTTTACATTTGTCTGCATTGTATTTTTGACTTTCATTTTAATGCCCATTAATGTCCTGGTTTCATCAGTCCCCTCTAGCCATTCTACTATTTTTCAGTTGGACGTTGTATTTATTACTGTGAGTAACCTAGCTTCACCTGCATTTTCAACAACTTCTCCAGGATCCTAGGCAGACTCTTGAAGTATTATATTGGTGACTTCCCATCGCTCTGGAAACCAACAATTTACTTCATTTTGTACTTTGTATCTTATAATATTTTTTGTCTTTTAATCTACATGAGAACTGTAGCTCTTATTTCAGAAATATTATCAAGTATCTTTTGGAAATGCAGCTAGACTATATCAACTGAATCTCTCTTATTCCCAGGCTTCTTGTCTCCAGTAGAGGTTTGTGAGGCAGGACTTCTCTTTGTAGAAGAGCGCTGGTTCTTTCCTAATGTCATATTTAGGCACATGTCCACATTACCAGTCCTCGCATACAAAGACAGATTTAAGTGAAAGGTTACATACCAGAGTTCCACTGTTTCATCCTTGGATTCCTTTAGCACTCCTGAGTGAACACCGTTTGATCCTTGGGACTTGTTACTGTCAGTGTTTCCTGTGTATTCTGCAGCTACTTTATATGGTTTTTCCATATGGTCTTGTTTCCCTTTACTAATAGCTTTCTATACTGGTTGTCTCTTGGCGTTGCATATCTCTTGGCAAAGCTTCTGATATGTTAAAAAGTTTTTGCTTGCCTTTTACAGTTTGTCCAATAGTGGCATAGCCTACTTTATTAGTTCTGTATAGCTTGTACTCTGGTGTTAATGAGACCAATTGTCTTGTCTCTCTACCATCATGTTTCCAGTATGTCTTTTATGTCAAACATTTTTAGAAGTGATATTTTGCAAGTTTTTAGTAAAACCTCTTAGAACCGCTTTTCTTCTCAAAAAGAGAGTGCAGTTTCTCTTTTGTGGAAGAATAATTCTGTTGCCTAAACGGATTGATCCTCCCCTGTTCCACAGCAATGCAGAACATCCCTTCTGCTTGTTTTGTTCAAGGCACAGCGCAGTCAATTCTCAAAAAAAATTTATTTTGTGCAGGTAAACATAGACAGCTACTGAGAAGCAGGTATACCTTTTATTATAAAGTAATCAATCATTTAAGAGAGATTCAGTAATGCAAGCAAATATGATTGGATGCTATCTATTTTATTATACGTACAATGCCATTATCTTGGCATGAAACTCTCTTCGGGATCCTGGTATTGTAAGAGTGAGATATAGCTCTAGTGTTCTAAACCAGATAGAGCAATAAAACATTATAGAAATGTTAATCCATGAATTTTCATACATTGTGTGAATTTAAGGAGGTCTTACTTTTGAATTTTTGCTGTTACGGAGATGTAGATAATAGTTGCATTCACATAAACTTCAACACCTGTGTTAGCTACATCTAGAGTTAGGGTTTCAGCTATTTCTCTGTGTCAGTGCATATGTATGTGTAAGAGAGAAAAGGAGAATCCCATGTTCTTTCCAGGTGAAAGGTTCATGCTTTTCTAGCAAGGTTTTTAAAAAATACACAGTATAAGAGTCCATTATGAGAAGAATACTGTCTTTTTCCTTTCTCTAGATTTTCTGTGTTTTTTCATAGGTTGTCTTCCCCCCCCCCCCACTCTTTTTGTTCCCCT
>NW_008795133.1:867274-890717 GCF_000699145.1 Aptenodytes forsteri | reverse complement strand
ACATAACATGATATTATGTAACCCTTGTAATAGATGGAAATGAGAAAGGTACTGAGTGTGTTATTATTTGTATTGGAAAGGTGCTGCCAAACCTCGGACAAAAGTAAGAGTTACTGTGTAGGCTTTTATGTAATACATACTATTTTTTACCACAAAATTTCCAACATGCTAGATTTTATTTGACTAAGTAGAAAGCGTATGTTTTTGGCTAAATGTAGAAAATATTCAAAGAGCCTGCAATGTTGAGGCTTGGTGGTAGGAGGGCATTCCATCTGTTTATGCTGTGTTCGATGACCATCCATAGCCGTTAAATATAGTCTTTCCATACCCATACTAGAATAGGGAGCCCACCTCTGGTTTGTATTTATTTAGTCCTTCCTTTAGAATCATGTGAACGAATCACAAACATTGAGGGTGTTTATGTGCAGGCAAAATGCTGGACAGTTGGTCCACTGTGAGTTGTCAAATCATCCTAGAAAGTCACTATTGATCCTCAGTTTTGAGAGCTCGAAACTGAAGTGCACAGAGGAGGGGGAGGCTCAGGTGACCTAATGGTTGGTGGTTTAAGCATGTGGCATGCAAGCAGGCAGGTACTTCTCCTGGAGAGTCTACAGCAAAGCTTCTGTGGTTAAGAAAATCTGATCACGCTTGGCAAAAGAAACAGTCAAAAACAGTTATCTGGAGTGATTAGTTATTACGTGTCTGCATGATGACTGTGAGGCGCAGAGGTTAAAGGCAGAGCCAGGAAACTGACCTTCCCAGAAGATCAGTTTGAAATGCTGTGGTGGATAACCATCAGGTCTTTGCAGTTGTCCAGAGTTGAAGATGCAATTCCCATTGATGGAGAGAATTGGCTTAAAAAATAAATAGCATGGAGAACACTTGAGTTAGGTGGGGTGCATTTGGCTGACTATGCAGATATTTTGACTAATACTAGAGAGGTATCTGAGAGCTGTGTGGGATACCTCTCTGGAGATACAGCATGGAGCCATTTTTGGGAGAGACCCTAAGGTATTTCATAGTATGCGGTTCATTGCTATATTGAAACTTCACGTCATGAGGATCTTGGACTGCCTAGCCCTAACTCAGGTCCTTCTTGGATGCCAATAGTAACTTTCCATTGATAAAATTTATTAAAAGTTCATACGTTTTCTTACTTTCACCAGCTACAATGTATGCGAGGGCATTTCCTCTTTTCTGATGATAAGTTAGCTTGTTTGATAAAGGCCCATAAAACATGAACATAAAATTATGCTAATTTGTTTTTAAACTGAAGTTTTAATTAAGTAAATTAAATTAATTAATTAAAGTTTTAATTAAACTGAAGTTTTTATTTTAATAATTTATCTACATACTACCAGTTGATTTTTTTTTTTTCTTTTATATTTGTTTTTCTTTCAACTTGTTCAGGGCATGCATTTATTTGCAATGAGGTCCCTTTTCATAATCTCATAGACCTCAGTAAGGTGTGGATTTGTTTGTTTTATTTTAACAGTAACATATAATATAACAAAATGTAAGGGACGTGTATCCTCAGCTGTCTGATTGGATTGTTTTATTTCTGATATATAACACTTAGCTACCTCAAATATGCTCAGATGACATGTATCAAGTAAGTCTATACAGAGAGTGTGCAAATGGGAATATAGTCCTAGAACATGTGGTAGTTCAGAAGACAAACCCAGAGGTTTTTTGTGTAGAACACTGAATGGAAATGCAAGTAGTGATATATAATACTTGGGGAAATGCACTGTCGTTAGCATTTTTGTTATATTTAAGATGAATGTTTTATTATTGTTTTGAATATTTTTGTATATAACAGTATGCTATTTTTTCCCATATGTAGTAATTTTATTGACAATATAACATGGATGGATGAGTATGAAAAACTTCTTATGGTATTAAATAGTTAGGATGATTAAGTTGTCTGTGACTTAAATCAGCTGGCTGAAAGCTTGTAGACATTCATGCCACATCATTAATCTGAATCAGATAAGCCAGTGGATATAATTGTTAAGCAATGAAGTATTTATCCTTCCCTAGTGGGTGGGTTTCAAAGGGGCCTGGTGGTTCTAAGCCAAGTGAGAAACCAAAAGAAGAAAACAGAGCCAAGAAAAATGGTGTGGATGTTACAAGTGGAAAAGATACACATGAAAACTCTCTGATTGTCGGGGAGGAGTAATACAAAGGACCTCTCTCAGCTTCTGAGATCAGAGTGAAATCTAAATGAACTTTGGCTATTGAACCTGTTGAAGATTTGATGACTGTCTGCAAAATTCAGTAAGACCTTTCTTCTACTGCAAAACCTGAGTATTCTTCTACTGTTCTCTTGACCCTATGATAAACTGTTTCAGTTTAGTAATAGATTTCTGCAGGTTTAGTGAGTTGAATTGGTTTATTGGCCAGTAGCACTAGTTCAGCTATAATGTCTGTATGCAGGGGAAAAAAAGCTAACTTAAAAAGAAATCTTTTTCCTGAAAGGTAGCTTTTCCTTTTTTCACAATCATTTGTATAGTTCATAACTGTCCTCTATAGAGTAGATCTGATAATGCTTACCTGCATTGATGACAGTTGTGCAGTTCTTTGGTAATTTTCTGCTTCATAAGTAATTAATAAAATTTAAAAATACTTATTAAAATAATATGAAATCATACAGTAAAAGAAGTTCACTATATTATTTACATGGTTGTGAAAATATATTCCCATGCTGAAGATGTCCTTTCCTCAGTGAAAATCAGAAATGTATGTGCCCATTTGACTTCTGGTTCCCCACTAGCACGCTGTGTTCTAGTGCAACCTTTGCACAAGAATGTCATTTTTGCACCATTGCCCTACAGCAGCCAGTGGGGACTGTTAGAGTTTACTGCAGGTATTCATATTCCTGAGAATGTGGATTGCTGGGATATTCTAGCTTTCCTTTGAACAGGTCCTCCTTTTCTGCCTAGGAGAGAGATTTTAGTAAAACCTAAGAATATCAAGCTTTTCCTGGAATTGCTAGGCATGTTCCTTCTGCCTGCTCTGACTGGACCTAGTTAGCGTGCAGGCATAAAAAGTCCTACTTTTCTGAGAGCCATTGGACCTCCTAATACACCACAGGCAATAGGGCAATTTTGCTTAGGACAAATCCCTTCAAGGGAAGCCAGGTTGTGCCTCCTCTTGCCTGGCCAACAACTTGTTCTTTTCCAATGACAAGAGCAAGTTGCTGACTTTTTTTCAGTCATTGTTAGCCTTGGTTGCAGTTCTGTCTGAAGAATAAGTGTGGGCTGATTCTCCTTGACCTGATTTAATTGCTTTAGAGCCAAATTCTTCAAGCTCTGTGGTACAAATATGATACAAGAACATTGGTTTCTCTATGGTTATTCTAAATATTTTAATATTTAGAGTTTAAATATTTCTTTCATGTTTTTGCAACTGAAGCAGAGAAAAAATATTAAAAATACATGTACCTATGTTTAAGTAATTAAAAAGTTGTACAAAATGTGTTCTAAAACAGCATTTGGCTTTGGGTGATTCAAAGTACGCTCTGTGTGACACAAACCTTTATTAAGCCACTTACACAGATTATTATCACCAGAAACTGTCCTGTCTGTAGACTCTCTTTGACTGACAACCAATTGCAAGTATCACAAAACTGCTGTGGAGTGAGTGGAATGACATTATTTTATCTCTTACTGAAAACATGGCTATAAATTGCACTGAAGGGAAGCTATATTATTTTCTCCAAATCTCTTGGTCTGAAATTGTACTTCAGTTACTTCAATTGTACTCACTTAACATAAATGTAAATTGGTTTACAGGTTTAATAGCATTTTCATAGGGTCTGAATTAGGAAAGTAGCATCTTCATCTCCAGAGGCGTTTATTCCTCTAGATAGAGCACTTGTGAAATAATCCAGAATTTTCTTCAAATCTTGAAGTATTTTATAACTTTGCTTGTGAAAGGAAGAGTGTTCACAACAGTAATGTGATAGAAAATTAAGAATCTCATATTCTTGTTATACTTTAATACTGTGGGACTATTAGGCTATAGTCTATTAAAATAGACTACTAAAGTAGATTTTAAAATATCCCATGTACTGGCTTTTATGTTGAGAAATTATTCTATAAAGTAATACTTGATCTTGTGTGTACTGGATGTTATGTTGAGAAATTATTCTATAAACAAATACTTGATCTTGCTTATAGGACTTTTCTTTCTATTCTATCAAAATATGTGGGTTTTATTTATGTATTCTTATCTTCCATCTTATATTCAGTTGTACTCCTATTTGCCGTTTCAGGGTTTTAGATATATCCAACAATTATTTAGAGTTTAGACAAAATATAGAAATAAGGTGTTCGTTTGTTTGGTTTTTTTGTAACACACAATATGTATGGAGTCTTCACCTTAAAATCAGGATTGCATTAGATTTTTAGGTCTCTAGTCGTAAATCCCATTTGCTGGCCAGTTAATATATTTCTTATTTTTGTATGACTATAATTTGTTGATCATGGTCAAGTATTGATTTTTTGGGGCGCTGCTGCTGTTCTGTTTGGTACCAGGTAGCAGATGTGTCCAAATTCAAAATAGATACTGATGTACAGGCATACCCACAAAGACACACAGGTAATGAATTTTCACACTCAGTAAAATGCATTTGCTGGCCAGTTAATATATTTCTTATTTTTGTATGACTATAATTTGTTGATCATGGTCAAGTATTGATTTTTTGGGGCGCTGCTGCTGTTCTGTTTGGTACCAGGTAGCAGATGTGTCCAAATTCAAAATAGATACTGATGTACAGGCATACCCACAAAGACACACAGGTAATGAATTTTTACACTCAGTAAAATGAATTTTTTTTCTGTACAAAATTAGAATCAAAGTTTGTATCATTAAAAAAATCTGTTTGCTTTAGTTTTAGAAAAATTTCAGTGTCTTGTATTCAGTATTTGTAAATAATGGTATTTTGGCATATAGGGTTTAAAAGGAAATCCGGTTTGTCTCACAATGTATAGTGAAAAAGTGTATATTTTGACATAAACCCAGTTAAATACTTGAGTCCCTCTCCTATAATGCCCCATTTTGTTCTTTCCTGACTTCTAGATCCTTTATTTTCATCGATGTCCATGTTGTTTGAGTAGATATGAAAAACAAGAAGTCTCAGTTTTCCCAGCTGTTCTGTGTAGCAGTTCTTTGTTTAGATTCCAGACATTCAAATAAATTTGTATGTTGAGGAGACCTCTGCAAATCTGCTTTCGCTGGTAAGAATAGAGTCATTTTTGCTCTTTCTGTAGAGAGGGGTGGGGATGCAGGGTTGGTGATAATGTTAAGGCTGCTGGTACGGCTTTAGGAATACGAAATATTCTGTATTTCATGAGAAAGTGTTCTTGGTCATGTAAGTTTGTAATAGAATTCCCTCTGGTCTCCGATCACGTATGCATAAGCAACTCATTCCTCATTAATTTATCGAGCAAGGTACCGTACATATTTCTTTGTAGCATTTCTATCAAACAAATTGTCCTAAATGTCTAACTGTTTTTTAGTGACTGAAAGGCTTCATGGAGGCCTCTGTTGTTGTTTATATGTATATGGAGAAAATTACAATATGGAAGTAATTTTTGAAATTTCAACAGTTTCAGCAATAGTGATCTAGAAATTGAATGGGTTGGAAATACAATATTCCAGTGCACTGCTGCATATATAATGTATGTGCAGCATATGCTGAGGTCTTTTTCAAAACATTTACATTAAACCTGTCAGGTATTTATGAATAGCAAAAATTAATTTCCCCCAGTTCTGTCATCAGTTAGAGAAATGGATTTCAGCACAGAAGACTATCAGTGTTTCCTGCATACCAGAACAGCTCACTTCAATGTCATAGAATTACACCAGGTGGCCTGCTAAGAGTCAGCTTAATGTGATTCCAAATGATAGGGTAGAGAATGTGAGGGAAATTAAAATAGTATCATACTTATGATTTAAAAGGAAGTTAATTACAAGGGCTTGTTAATAAACAAAGAAAAATTCAGAATGTATTATCTGTTGTGTAGCGTATCAGTAGTGAATGTGATACCATAAAAAATAAAATTTAACACTGCATAACTTTACATTGGCTACAAAATATTTAATTAAGTTGTTGACATGTTTTGCTTATTAATGGATTTTTGTCTTTGGAAAGAATTATTAAAACGGTGGGTTTAGCCTTTATATTTTTGAATGTTGTCTGACAGTGCAAACACAGTTGTAGCCTCTTTATTTCTTGTTTGCTTCTCTCATGCAAATACAAAACCATCTGAATGTGGCCAGTGTTTTGAAATAAAAATATTTATTCTGTTGATATAAAGTCGTTGGACACTAGAGAATATAGATGAAATATTCATTATTGCCTAGTTTTCCGTTATCTGAACATTGATCACGTAAAATTGCTATGTTAAATGTTACTTTAACAAGTTAAACCCGAATGATGATTTGTACTGCACTACCTTTTACACAGTGTACTTGCATGTACTGCTCCATGACTGCCAGAGATCAGAATTCAGAGAATATTAAAATATTTTTTTTATTTTCTTAAAAGGTAGTTCTTATAACTGGGAAAAGAAATGGTGTATTTTGCCTTTATAGAGTAAACAGTAAATATATATTACCTTATTTTTCAGCTTCTAAATTAAAAAAAATCAAACCAAACTGTAGGCAAACTTACTTTTTACTTACTGTCTAGATAGAATGAACAAAAGACACACCTCAGTCTATACAGCAGTTAAAGGGCTTTTGTTGTATTACAGAATTTCTTATTATTTTAAATATTTCATAAATAAGAGTCCATTGAACAAAATTTCTTCCTTTTTGAACTGTGGTCATACTTAATTCTTAAAAAATATTAACGTAGGTGTTCTCTATGAATTAAAGCTTGGCTATATCTTAATGTTAAAATTCAGCCTGTCTGATTTAACTTACACATTCTTTGAGCCACTTAGGAGGAAAAAATGGTTTGGACACCTTTCTTCTCTGGGATGTTGCATGCAACTTGAAAATGTCCAAGAAACTGGAAAATGCATGAGCCAGTGTCAAAGAATATGCCAGAGCGGATTGTATGTCTTCCCTCATATTCACAGAATATAAAAATAACCCCCCCAAAAACTTATGGGGAAAATGGAAAGCACAGAATTATTTTATGATTATGAGAGTTGTAAAAAAAAAAAAAAAATCTGCTTATGAAAATAATAAAAAAAGCATTTGTGAATAAATTATTTCATGGGAAACATCAATTTGAATTAATACTGCAAGTATATAAAATAAGTCTAAATAAAGATGTGGCATTTCAGTAGATGTCCATTTTTGCAAACCTTTGAATTAAATATATGTTACCAGTTACATCTCTTAATAGCCATTTATAGTTTATTAAGCTTATCAATTTTTAAATAAAACAATAGGCTGAATATAATGAAGTAAATATTAAATGTACCAGTATTTCAAATGAATAGTTAAATATTTTGCTAAATTGGGACAGTATGTGTTTCTCCCTGTTGAATCAGATCTATGATAAAATCAGCACATGCATGCTTTTGTTTCTGTTTGTCAGTTTCACAGATACTGGCTTCTGAAAGTTCAAGCTCTGTCAAGGTGAGAGTCATGTTTTTAGCATAAATCAGCAGGTAATGTTGGTGAACAACTTCACATTAGAATATTTCATTTCAGTTTGTAAGGTTTGCTTCAAGCCCGGGACGACGAGGACATCATTATTATTATTATTATTATTATTATACAGTTGAAGGGATGGATTAATTAAGTGACTGCAATCTAGCTACAGATTTCTGTTTTTCAAATGGTAATATCTTCAAGTTAGCGCTTGCCAAAAGCTTGCTTGCTCAGCTGAAAACAAGTAAGATTTCCTGTATGTTCCTGGAAGCAACTTGGAAATTTACTTTTAGATAAGACTTCTGAGCTTGAAGAGAGGAACATAGATATTTCTATAGAGTTTAAGTGGCTAATGTGCTGAAATATAGACCAGGGACTTTTGCCTCATCTATATTTATGCTTGGTCTACTTCAGCGCACAACAGAGGCAGGTTCTTTGCCCCTGAGAGTTATTGCATAGCTGCTTATGCAGCTATGGACTGCGTCAGTACAGCACTGACTGGCTAACCTTGGAAATGATAGCCTTACAGCCATAAGGAGCTGGTTGCTAAGTAATCCCCCAAATATCTCCAGGTCTTCAGTAGGTTTTCTCTCCTGTCCTACATGTCTAGTACTGCAGTAATCTGAGACTGTGGTTCCTTGAGAACTGATCTGATGTAGGGCTTGCCACCTCCTGCTTTTCCACACCCTGCTCCTCTCCAGTAGTTCTTCCTCTGTGCCATCTCTGTGCTGGCTGGATCCTTCTGTGAGCCAATTAAATTACTTGCCAGAAAAATTATTTGTTTTTTTTGTATGGATTTGCTCTCTGTTAGTGAATTGAGTTGGTTTACAGTGGAATGAACATGATGTGCTCCGGAGCCAGCATAAGGTAATGGCAGCTGGGAGCAGGGAAGTTGAAAAGCTGAAGGATGGGTTGGGAGGAGAGAGGACCTCCCTGCATAAGTAGCAGTGATCTACTACTCCTCACCCTGTATTACAGAACTGCACCCTGAGAGAGCTGTTTCATAATACAACTAAACTGCTCTACGGGTTCCTCCTAAAAGGGTGTTGTTCCTGCTCCTTATACCGTCAATGTGCGCCCTCTCTCCCTCCCTCCCTCCCTCCCTGATATAAACCCAAAGTGAGTAAGTTCAGGGAACTCGATGTGCAGAGGAATGAATTAGTCCCACCACCACCACAAACAGCTTTCAGCCTGCTCTAGCTGAGCATGTGGCTGTATGGGCAGAAATGTCTGTTGGAAAGGAGAGAGAACCAGCACTGCTGTTTGTGTCGTGGTATCATCTTGGATTAGTTGAAGCCAATGATGAAATTAAATATTGGGTATTTTCCAGAATAGTTACTGTCACTAGACTAAATTGACTTCCTCAAGAGCTTTCTTGAGGGGAGGGCATTCTAATTAGGGGATATGTACTCTTAGAGAAGACATTCTCTTTAGAGTCTTCTTATGAAAATATTGAAATTATTTTTCTGTCAAATCCATTCTAGACATTTCTTAATTTTTTTCTCTATACAGTTCTTATACATCCATTGTACTCAGAATTGCAGGACATAGCAGATAAAAACTTGTCTCTGTTGAATTTAGCGTCAAAATGTCCATAGGTATCATAGAAGCTACAACTGTGCTCAACAGTTTTTGATGAATTTATTTAAGGTTTGTTTCTACGCTTAAATTTTATGGATTTAATTAAGTAACTAATTTTAAAATGGCTTTACACTGTCATACAATTTAGATTTTAAGCCATTCCAAAAGGAGGATATTGTTCATCTTGTATGGTTTGTATATTTCTGTGCCTTCTTTTGAAACTATTTATCCATTAATAGCTGTGTCTTAGGTTCCAAAGTAGTTTCTTTTTAATTTTAAATCATCAGTGTTTATCTTTTTAATATGAAATTGTGGTTTGTTGAAGACATTCGTTTTCAAGTCTATTATGTATAATTATGATCTTTTATTGAGTTCTTGTGTCCTATGTAAGCATCAAATGGTATATTCAGATTTGTGGTTTGATTTCTGATTTTTCTGAAAGAGAACATAACAATGCAGAGAATACAGTATACCGGGATATTATCTTCCCTAGGTAGCTGGAATACTTTTCTCTTTACAGGTATCCTAATTACCCTTCAAATATCCAAAGTAAAAGTTAAATGGAGATTTTTCTTTATAGAGATTATTTTAATAGTGTCCTGGGTATTGAGAGATTGTCTATTCTAACTTTACAACAAAAAGAATTGTAACATACAGAAAAAATCATGTATAGGTGAGGTGAAATAGTTCCAAATTATTGAAAATGTGTTTGAATATTTATTAATTCATTTAAAAATACTCCGTTTGACCAAGGTGGTCAAAGCAACATAAAGAAAATATGAAATTTGGTATTACCTGGTTAGAATTTGGTTAGTATTTCCTCCATCCAAATCATAGTGTTCAATTTTAGAATAGGCTTAATTGCTTTGGATATTCAGTGACTGGGATTCCCTGAATACAGCTGTTTCCTTAGTAAGATTCCTGGCTACATGGAATATATCGTTGTTTGTCCTTTTAGTTAGAATTTCTGTTAAAAGTCATTCTATCAAATTTTAAACTGATATGACCATTACCTAGTACTAGTGTTCCACTTAAGAGAAAGTGCTGTGAAAGGAGAAAGGGGGAAGAAATGTCAGTATTTAATTTAACTTGAAGCTTCTTGCCTTTTCTCTCCTCCACCCACTTGCAACATTCCACATCTTTTCATGCCTTGATGCCAGACTTTTTTCCTGGCTGAGGGAAAATTTTAAAATGTTAGCCTGTGTGAAATCACAGTCTTATGAAAATGAAGTTCTGAAATATATTTTGATTAAATAAAATGCTGCTGGTGGTGGCAAAGTGTGAAATAAAAGAATTGAAATAATTTTGGCGTTATTTGGAATTCAAGACGTGTTTCTAACAATCATAGACACAGAATATTACCTTATCTTATTCAGAACTTCTAATTGCCATAGACCTCTTAAAGTTTTATTGTTTTTTAACTTTTGATTATAGTATTCATTAGCTGCTTATATGGTGTGAACAACACCAATATTAATTTAAACAGATCCTTAAGACCAGCAGCGTGATCTCCTGTGTGTGCAAGCTAGATATATGGCTTTGGCCAAATGCATGTTCAAAGGCTGACTTTTAGCCCTAAAAAGGTCTTTTGTGGGCCTGCAGCTTCGGTTGTCCTTGTCATGGACATCCCAACCTTTAAAACTTATTTTCAACGGTCAACATTTTTGTGTGATGCTTCTCTTCTGAGATGTACATCATGCTAGGCTCAGCCTCATTCTGCCATGACCATTTCCATCATCACAAGTACTTGATCTATTTCACGTTTTATGGAATCAATAAATCTCATCCCTGAAGAGTCCAGCAGCCCTTTGATTCCTGACCTGACATTTGCTAATGCTATTCCTGATGACCTGCCAGTATGGATCTTCAGAACTGCAGTCTGTGTTTGACAACACTCATAATATGAATCAATATTTAGCATTCAGTAAGTGAGCTGGGGACTCATTTTATTGCTGCAAAAGGCTACGTTGCCCCTGGGCAGCTGTCAGAAATGGGTGGTTATTAATAGCCCTCTCTTTTCGCTTAGCATAGTCAGTAGGGGTCAGCCATGAAATGATTTAATCAGTTTATGATATCTGTGACAAAGAGCACTTAAAATGTAATCACAAAATTTGAGGAGAAGTGTCCCTGGGCTCTTGTAATGTTTTCCTCATTTAATTTTCTCTGAAGTTGATACGGTACACTAGAAGGCTGACCAAGTAAAAGATCCGTGTTTAAAGTCCTTTTTGCTCTTCTGTATTACTCCCCGTGTGTCTGAGCGTAGGGGTTTTTATGGGAGGTGAGTGTGGTGATATTAAAGAAGAAAATGGTATTCCAAAATTTCATTGTCTCAAGACCCCTTCCGCTTGACCATGCTGACTATATTGCTATGAGAACATTGTGTGAGGATGAGGCGTTTCCACATGTTTGGAAAGCACAAGGGACTGTCCCAGACCTTCTCTTCTAATCTTGTAGAAACATTGAAAATATGGATGCGGTAAACAGAATACGTCTTTGGGCAGCTTAGTTTTCTGTGACTGCTTTACCAGAGGAGTTCACCACAGGTCTTGCTGAACTTGGGAGTGTTGTAACACTTGCATTTTCATGTCAGTAGGTGATCTAGTCTGGAAAAATGTCTTCAGTGTATGAAGTAGAAACAAGCTTTCTTCGGTATAAAATTTCCCTTTTCTCTTTCACTTTTATCTACTAGTATTGTGAATGATTGGTAGAAAATTTCACTGTGTTTATCTCTGAGTTTCCCTGTGTCCATCTTGCAATATCCTGAGGCATTTCATAGTGTAAGAGTTTGCGTCGCCATCCTGTCCTTTTCTGAAGACTGCTTCTCCAGTAGTACTTCCCAGTCAATTTTTGCAGTGCTTTAAGGAGCAAAGCCGATGTTCTTTTCTGTTCTATAGTAGTTGTTTCCTCATATGTAATAGTGAGGCTGAGCCTTTGACTTTCAGAATGGTTGTATGAAGTTTATTGATAATATAGCTCCACGATGTGCACTGATTCTGTCAGTAATTTAAGATGAAGGCAGCTGTTTTGTGAGCAGCTTTGTCCTGGGATATGTTAAAGCACATTTACAAGCTTCTTTCCCATATATCCAGATAGATTTTGTGCATTCCCCTTGTGTAGAATATCTGCTTCTCTATGGTAGAATATCGCCTTTGCATGATATGTTTCCAAATGTTACATTCAGTATCGCATGCAAATTTGCTACTGGCAGTAATAATCATCAGGATCAGGGTCCTGGTGGAGGGATAGGAGGTTGCAGTTTGGTTAAAAAAAGTTTCAAAATCAATACATTGCAGAAAAAGCAGTGTTGGTGAGTGGTGAATCTGACCATCCAACCAAGGCGTCTTATGATGGGGAAAAGGCTTTTCAGGCAATTCCAATTAACTCGCTAGTCACTGTGGCATTAATCATAACAAAGACATTTTTTTTAAATGTCTATCAGTGTGAAGTTGCTTCTGTTAGTATCTCGGAGTCAACAGTAGCAATTTATTCTTTACTTTCTCTAGATGAGTAAAGTACTCTCTGCCTGTTACCTTTTCAAGAACTGATCGCTGGAAACAGCCCCTCTTAGCTAAATACGCTACGTTTACCAGAGCAGTCTTTACAGAACACTGTAAATTTACTGAATGTTATTTACGGGGTAATTCTGCTGCCAGTTAGTATTACACATCGCACTCATGTCTCATCTTCTAGAGATGCAAATGCTATAGCTGCTGCACAGAGGTGTCTCTCCTAAGCTAAAACTGTAGCAGCTCAGACTTTTAATTGTGGAGTTACTTCTTTGAACCCTTAAGCAACAGGAAAGAGTCTGTCTCCTTATATCAAGTGCTGAGATGTTCCCTATTAAATTAACAAAGTTGTCTGAATAATTGATATATACTCATTTCATAGGAGTAAAAACTGTGTCAATATTAATATTGGAATCCTGCTTTCTCTTTTGTAATTAGAGACAGACTTCAGCAGATGATGCATGTTCATAAGCTGTAAGATACGAACTAAATTTTAGTAGTCATTCTTTAGTAATGTATAAACTGTTCTAATGGTTCTTGAAGTCAGTAGGAGTCTCAATTACAATTAACTTTATAATGCTGTGAATCGAGTATTTATGCATGGCAAATATTTCTAAATACGAATGCTTGACTGAGATGAGGGTTTGTGTTACTTTCAGAATTTTAAGATGTTTACTTTTGTTGCTGTGGGCAAAATGTCTGATTTTGGAGCATGCAAACTAGTTTTCCTTCTTAAATTTAGAGTTGCTATGCCTTGGCTTTTCTTTTGGTCTATTATACTTCGTCCCTTTTATTTTTTGAGTTCTTTTGCTTATAGATGGGTTTAAGAAGATGCAATTAAGAAGTGCACTTTTGCATGTGCCCTTGTACATACTCAGTGTCTATTTGATTGTATTTTGAATTTTCTTGTTAGTCATGCCAAATACTGTGATTTACTGCTTAATTCTATTTCACAGGAAACATTTTTAGAATGATATTAATGTACTAGTATCTGGAGCATATAACTTTTTTAATGGCATGTTATAACTTTTTTCATTAAACATTTCCTGCTAAAAGTAGGAGTTCAGTAGCCCACAAACTTAGACTAGGGACTTGCTTGTCTCCAGGAGAATTCTAGTAGTCACTAAGTGATCAAGCATCTTTAGCAATTTAGAATGTGCAGCATTCTTCATAGGTATGTTCTCATGTCTTTGTCAGCATTATGGTATGTATCAAATGTGCATCTGCATGCAAGAAGAGGCAGAAACGTTGCACTGTGTTGCCAAAAAATCAAAATTAAAAATTACTTCCTGTTCCCAGTAAGAGTTCTTGCTAATGCAACCCAACGTTCTTTTTTTTTTTTTTTTTTTGTCCCATGAAAAAACTCTGTATAGCACTCTCTCTAAAGAAGTGTTGAACATTATGGATAGTCCCTGTGGCAAGTCAGTCAAATGAAGATGTAAATTTTAACTGCATTAGTTACAGTGTACTAAATTTCACTGTACTTACTTGTATTCAGAAATGGACTAGTTGTAGTTTGCTTTAGTTTGTAAGTTAAGGTCATTCAGCTGCTTAAAAGAGTGTCTGCAGAGGGGCTTAAATGTGTTTTAAGTAATGTACCTTAATTTCACACCTTTGGTTAGTTTGAATTAAGTTCTTATACAGACATGTCCTTATCTAGATTGACTAGAATCTTATGGTTCAGGAAAGCTATATTCATTTCATCATTCATTTGGTGGCAAAATCTGAGTATTCATTAATGTATTCAATTTTGCATATTACCTTTAGAATTACAGACTTCCTTAACTTATTGTATCATACCAAAGTAAGATGTTTGTAGTTATAAAATCTGCTGTCAAACATAAGTGGACATCAGTGCATGGTTTCATGTGGTATTTTAAGTTTAGCATCATACAGCCATAGAAATCGTTTTGCCCAGCAAATATTGCAAGGGTTTCATGGTAAAATAATGAGCCCTAAAAGTTGCCCTCTGATTTCAAACCTTTCAATAATTTAATAAAACATTGCTTTGTTTTGCAAGTATAGTATCCTTTAATACTCTTCTTTATGACAAGATAGTTCCAATTTTTTAATAGTACGTATTTAGTAATAGGATTTTACTTCTCTGGTTAACAGAGAAAACAGGAAGCTTTTCCCTTAAGACTGAGTGTCATTAGTTATTATCACAATGTTGTCATAGATATTTTTTAGTTCCAAGTTTATTTTGAGCAGATGGGAGGAAGGTATCATGTCAACCCCCAAATATTTATGTATTTTTTGAAAACTAATTATGTTTGAGATACACTAGAATAAGGATGAATGAAATGAAAGCAAAATTATTGAGCATGGATTATTCATCTGGCATTTATGATAATATTTTCCCATTGATTTCAGGGGGATTCTGTCTGAATAAGAGCCAAGTGAAAACAAAGTAAGAAATTCCTAAATTGCATGATAATATCCACTGTTTGCAGTTGGTAGCCATTTAAGGTTTTGCATTTTTTATATTTTTCTTTGCTGTTTTTGTGAGATGATATCTACGTCTTCATAGACCTTACTCAGGCCTTCTGATTGGTTCATTATTCATAACATACTTTAGAGTCAGTCTTAAAGCTTATATAGCTTTAAGAGCTTATTCTGTAGTTTCACCTTGTTTTCATATGTTTACACAATTTTGATAAGAATGCAAGTTTTTAAACATAATAAGAAAATCAGTTAGTTACATGAAATTCGCACAGAGGATATACAGAAATTGCAAGTAAATTGTAAACCCTGAAGAGGGTCTTTGTGAACCCTTCCCACCATTATGAATGTAATACTAGAGGAACAACGTGCACTGTGAGGTTCTTGTGTTTTGGCCTAATTATTCGTTTGAACTCTTTCACTTATAAAGTAATTGAAGTATACTATGACTCTGTGTTAATTTAGGATAATGTGGCATTTGCTACTCATGCAGCTAAACAAAAAATCTAGCTTCACAGGAAATGTTGGCAGGAAGTGTCTTTTTTGTCGCAATTTTCATGGAAGGAAAACATTGTGAAACCTTACACTATATGAAAGGAATTCAGAATGTGTTAGAGAGGTGGGAAAAGCTCACTTGAAAGAGAAGTTTTAAAGACTTAATCTGTAGGAGTTAGGTGTTCCTTGATTCTGAGAGTCCTGAGAAGTTAAATCAGAGATGATACCCCATTACTAATAGCAAGAGACCAGGAAGATGGCAGTGCTGTCCATCGTGGCTGAAAAAGGGAGATTGAATGGGCTTGGAGAGGAAGACCCAGGTCTTTGTCTAGGCTGTATGGGATTGCAGCCATAGCAGATACTGGAATGGCTGGCCAAAAATAGATTTGTAATGGCTGTGACATGAGGTTATTCTACCTACAACTGACTGCTCAAGAAAGACAAATCCAGAAATCTACTTGGGAAAAAAGGGAGGCAAGTAGACAAATAGCGGGGTGGTATAGCTGCATAGGGATGATAATTAAGTTTGTGTCAGTGAATGTTATTGCCCAGGTTTTAAGCACATAGGATTAAAATGAGGGGCTGAGATGGACGACTGTTAAATTCCTCCAAAAGTTAGGAGGACACTGAGGATACTTGACAAAATAAAAGAGTAATTAGTGTGGTAAGAAAAGGAGTGGTAGAGAACGAACTCGCAAAAGCTTGCAGGGAAAAAGATTTTTAAGGGATTGTGGTGTTTGGTGTTGAGTGTGACTGGCAAGTTAAAAAGGTTGAGAGAAGAGTGTTGGGTTTAAGCTTTGGCAGGAAGGTTGCTGGAAACTAGTGCAAATCACTTTGGTGTGGTCAGGATGGAAGACTGATTTGGAAAGTGTCAGAGGAAGGAAATCCTAGGCAATAATTTTGGCTAATATGTTCACTGATCTTAGGTGTGAAATAGAGAGACAAGATGGAGCAGTCATGGAAAAGGCAAGTGGGGTCAAGTGTTAAAATCCTATAGTGAAAACAAGGTGGTGAAAATTATAAAAATTAAAATTAAATATACATTTTCAACAACGTACTGCTTCTCCTTCATCCTTACTTCATCTGTAAAGGTTTTACAATTTCATCTCATTATTATGTGGAGCACCTTTCTTCAAAAAAATAATCAAAGTATACTCTCCTTGTTAATTTAGCGTAATGTAACATCCATTCCCAGAGCAGCTAAAACCCATGCGCCACTTAATAAATCTTTGTGAAGAAAGAGTGTCTTTGTGCGTGATAATTTCATGGAAAGAAAACATTAGATATATGCTGAAATTGTGAACTTTTTGACATTCTGAAGTCTCTGAGAGTTCTGACATCTTCAGCAAGTGGCAGACACGATATTCAAGTGCCTGTAATTGACCAATGCAGCAGTTGACATCTGACACGCAGTTGACTGAATGACCTGGAAGGTTACATGGGTAGGTAGTACATGAAATCCTTATTTAAAGCTTTCTCTAGTAACTGGAATGACTGTGACATGAGGCTAAACCACAGATAACTGACTTCTTAAAAAATACATCCAGAAATCTAACCCTCTAGAAAGGTCTGTATTGTATACAGTACTACCTATTAACTTCAAGATGTCTTGCTTTTGTTCAGAGTATTGCGTGATTAGATTTCTTTTTTTAAATTACAAATACATGATTGGAATTGTATTTCACAGCTACGTCTTGCTACATGGATGAATGACAAGATGGGCTGAACCTTTGTCTTTGTCTTTTTTTTTTTTTTTTTTCCTTCTGGATCGAGATGATGCATTGCTATACAGAATGCCTCCCTGAATGCCACCCTGCAGTTATAACATGAAATAGAACTGCTAATAGAAGCATGAGAAATTAGAGGTAGAAAAAACGTATTACTTCACCAGCTCCATGCACCTGACAGTACATCAGGGTTCTGAATTGTTCAGGAAGAAAGTTATTCTGAAAGGATTAGATATGATGTAAGAAATTATATTAAAATGAGTGAACAAGGCTTTTGCACCTTAAAATGATAGGAAGCCTGCGTCTAACTTTAATACTGACACAGGAAAAGATACCTTACATCAGCTTTATGAATAATCTTAGTATTTCATTAGTTTCACCCATATTTCTTACATATGTTATATTGGGAATATGTCAATAAATTAATTTTAGAGAACTCAACATTAGTAAACATTATTCATTTCTTGCCTTTTTACTAGGAAATATTTCTAAGCTGACATTCAGGCCACGGGCTTTGTAAACTTTTAGAATTGCACCATGTATAACTAAACCTTAAATAACCTCAAATATTTTAATCCCTTGGAATTACAATTCATGATAGCATAATTTTGCTTAAGATTTCTCCTTTGAAGCTGTGTCTTCTTACATGGAAAAATTAACAGGGATTAAAGAATGAATTTTGTGAAGAGTACTTCAAATTAATTTTCTCCCCAGGCCTGTGACTTCACTGTGCTAGAATTAGTAACTATCTTTATAGACTGCAACTGTTCCTTAGAATTTTGTGCTTCAGATTTTATTCTAGTCCATGCAGGACAACAGCATCCGTATAGGGATCTGTTCAAGGTATGACCCATACTTTGCGAAGAATTAAAATTGGTTCATTTCGGTTGATTTTCTTAAATTGATGAGATTTCATTATAATTTCGGGAGTCAGTACTAATCTACCTTTCTTTTGATCTTGCTTTTAATTTACAGTAGAATTGAAATCAGAATAGAACTAATTTTAATACTTACTTTTTAAGAGAAAGAGAGCAGAAAGACTTGTACAGCTCTAGCAGCTTTAATCTTTTTTTTTGTGATGTTTTTCAGCTAGTTGAGTTCAAGCTTCATTTTCATGTAAATCCAAATTATCATTATTAAAGGCTTTTCATTCAATTTCTGAAAAAAAAAAGTCTCATTGCTGTCACCATAATATGAATGATCAAAGAAGACTAATTGTAACATTTCTTTTAGGAATCCTGCCCTCAGTAAGCCCATAGGATTTGTTTACCCTCTCTTACCAACTAACGTTTGTACCCATATGTTGAGATGGCAGCATGCCTCCCTCACTAGGTACTATGCCAGTTTCAATAGGATATAGATGCCAAACAATATTTAAATAAGGAACTAGCATAATGCTGAAAATACCATCTGTTCTGTAAAATTTCCCTTATTCTGTGACAGGATTGCCACACTGAACTTCCATGTGTTAATCACATTTTTGATACACAATAATGAAATTTGAATACCTGGACAGCTGAAATGTCTGAGCATCCATGATACCTACAGTTTTATCAAGAAATGCAGAAGCTTTACATTGTATGTTTGGAAGCCTTTTTTGAAAACATGGGACATCAAAATACATTAGTGTATATAGAATTATGAAGCAACTCATGGATGATAGTGGCTGTGAAATATATTAATCAGCCTTCAAAGATAAGTATTTACTATTATCATGCCCCATGGGCAGATCTACAGAGACCATTATGTTGAAAACTTCTGTAATGATTCCTTCAGTGAGTTTCATACATGTCAGCTCTAGGAGCAAGGTCTGTTCTCTCTGGATTCCTTACTTATGGATTGCATTAATCTTAAATTTGTCAGGTGGCTAAGGTTCAATTCTAGTGCAAGCTACTGATTAGGGATCTTCCTAATCAATCAACCAATTGATTTGAAATCTCCATTTCTCACTCCTCTGTTAAAGTCTCTGTGTACTAAGTCCCCAACCACTTCTGTTTATCTGGCCATATTAATGAACACTTTTTTTGTTTGTTTTTAATGCCGTGGTGCCATTTGGTGATATCTGAAAAATTACACGTTTCCCAACAAGCAAGTGTCTGTGTGTATATATGTATAAAGACATACATGAATACAGCAATATGGCATTTTCTAGAAAATACTGACTTTTGTGAGTGGTGGCAGCTGTCTGTATTACAACAGATTGAATGTGATTGATCCCAAACTGAAAGTAGTTGCTCTGACAAATGCATATTTCTTCTAAAGAGCACTGTGTCAAAGAACATTTCTTGTAACTTTCTTGGGTGTGAGAGACTTTGATCATCTTCATTTCAGAAAGGGCAGAAAGATACTTGGTATAACATAATTTTGCATGAAGTTCAATGATTTTTTTTTTCCTGATAAATATGAATCCTATTGAAAAATTAGGTTTCTGAGGGACCTATTAGATTATTCTTTTTGAGTTTAATGAATGGTATAATCCAATACATCTTTCCCAGAATTGTTCATGGAAATATTAAAACTGTTAAAACTAATTAGTTTTAGTAACTATTTAAAATTACTTAAAATGAGCCAAACAATAAGAAAATCAGTTTAAATACAAATTGAGCATATTTTAATATATCTTTTCTGTTCCACTTGAATCAATTCTCTCAACTCTGTTTTCAGTTCGAAAAAGTCTATTATTTACGTTGTTTATTTCCTGCTTTCTTGATGTTTGCTAAATTCCATTACTAGATTTTCATCCAAGAAAACAGGTTTGCATGTGTAGTCACATGGAGTTCTCACGTATTCAGTCTCTGTAATACTTGTTGCCCTACAGAGGTAGATTAAGAAATGGGTTTGGTTTTTGTTTGGGGGGTGTGTGTGTTTGTTTGTTTTTCATTTAGGCTTAGGCTGTACAGCAAGTGAAGTAGAAAGGTCTCTCGAGACCTTATGGATTTCACTAAAAATATATTTGTGTTCCACTCTTCCAAATTTTTGCCTCATATATCTTCTTGTCTTCTTCATTCTATCATCATGGCCAACCTTAATTTTGCCTTTTTCTTTATTCTACACCTAGAGCTGAGCCTTTTCCAAAGACCAATGCAGAAAAACTAATCTCTTTTCTGCTGAGCTTGATGGAGGAGTTGGGACCTTTACACTGTCTCTGTAAATACCACGTGGTAGTTGTAATTAGCTGTAGATATCTGCATACAACAGAAAGGTATATGAAGGCAGTAATGTTAGGCTTTGTTCAACAAAACGACTGTCTCACTCTATCCTGCTTCTCTTTGTGTCTGAAAAGCACACAATATGTTGCTCACTTTATAATTTTCCATGAAACAATGCATTTTTCTATATTGAAGGCTGTGTATATGTTTTTAATATGAATTTATATATATATGTATATTAAAAACATTAAAAAATGAAAGGAAACGTGACTCTTACCTACAAAGCAGCATATGTAAGTGCCACATAATAATTTTTGTGTTGGAGAAGATATGGTCCTGCTTGAGGGGAAGTAAATGTGTGGATCATATTTAATTACTTAATCACCTCCCTCGACCGGCTAGCTATGCTGTGCTTGATGCACCCCAGGACACAGTTGACCCTTTTGGCTACCAGGGCACACTGTTGACTCATATTCAACTGGCCATCAACCCAACCCCCCAGATCTCTTTCCGCGGGGCTGCTCTCCAGCCTCTTGTCCCCCAGTTTGTATGTATAACCAGGATTACCCTGTCCCAGGTGGAGAATCCAGCACTTGCTCTTGTTAAATTTCATACGGTTGGTGACTGCCCAGCTCTCTAGTCTATCTAGATCTCTCTGTAAGGCCTCTCTACCCTCGAGGGAGTCCACAGCTCCTCCTAATTTAGTATCATTGGCAAACTTACTTAATGTACATTCAATTCCTGCATCCAGATCATTTATAAAAACATTAAAGGACACCAGCCCTAAAATTGGGCCCTGGGGAATCCTGCTGGTGACTGGCCACCAGCGTGATGTAACCCCATTTACTCTAACTCCTTGAGACTGACCTGGCAGCCAATTGTTCACCCATCAGGGCCACCTAGAGCCAGTTGCCCAGGACCATGTCCAGATGGCTTTTGAATATCTCCAAGGATGGAGACTCCACAACCTCCCTGGCAACCTGTTCCAGTGCTTGGTCTCCTTCACAGTAAAAAAGTGTTTCCTGATGTTCAGGAGGAACCTCCTGTGTTTGGGTTTGCACCCATTGCCTCTTGTCCTGTTACTGGGCACCACTGAAAAGAGCCTGGTTCCATCTTCTTTGCACCCTCCCTTCAGATATTTGTATACATTGATGAGATTCACCCCTGAGATGCTCCAGTCCCTTAATGGTCTTAGTGGCCTTTTGCTGGACACTCTCTAGTATGTCCATGTCTCTCTTGTAATGGGGAGCCCAGAACAGTACTCCAGGTGGACACAATACTCCAGGTGTGGCCTCACCAGTGCTGAGTAGAGGAGAAGGATCATCTCCCCTAACCTGCTGACAACACTCCTCCTAATGCAGCCCAAGATACAATTAGCCACCTTTGCTGCAAGGGCACATCGCTGGCTCATATTCTGTATTATATCAGTTGTTGAGAAATCTTTTCCAACTACATGTTTGAAACAAAACTGGTTTTGTGGAGAAGTTGAACATGAGAAGTTACACTCTGAAAGTCAGTGGAAGCTTTTTCTGACATACTGGTTCAAGCTCACAGGCAAATCATCAAGGCTTCCCACCTTCCTTCCAAACAGTAGAGGACAATGAAAATTAAAGTAAGGTAAGATGTCTCCTCCTGTTGGTAGGTCTGCTTCTTCTCAGAGCTCTAAAATGTCTTGAGTACCTGCCTAGTTGGCTTGACTGTTTGGTAAGAATAAACGTAAAATTTAGAATTACCATAATTGTTTTTTCCATAATTTGTATTAGAAGTTTGGCTGCTCTAGTTTTCATGTAGCACTATAAAGAGAACAGGCACTATTGCAGTTTCAGTTGTTGTCTACATAATCTGCAAATACGGGTCAGCTTTCATTCTGCAAACTCACGTAAGTTGCTAGCGAGGAGCTACTGTTGCAAAAAAGGTTTAAAAAAAAAGTTAAATTTTAATAAAAAGCTAAATATCCTAATTCATAGCTATACCAGTCTACCAAGTAATTGATAATTTTTGTCTTTGCTCATTGAGTTTCTATGTGTAATGAAAAGTTTTTCTTTTTTATTATAGGTCACTGTTTATCTGGGGATTTTAGTTTGTTCAGGATTATTCCTTTATAAAGTATTAATTCTGATGGATTGTGCTGTAAAATGAAGACCACAGAGATGCTTCACGGTTAAGTTTGTTTTTTTTTAACTGGATTACTCCCGTATCAGGTATTTGGTAGAAGTCAATGTATTTAGAAACAAGTATCAGCCTTATAAGTAATGTTTGTTTCCCCAGTATAACAAAGCCCACTTAAATAAATACCTGATATAAAAATAATCCTGTTAAAACTAAACTAAGCAAATGAACTCTACATCAGTCTCTCAGAGTTCTGTAAGACCCTGACTGATAAATACTTGATTAATGAATAATCCTGTGAAATGAATAAAATTTGTGTGCCAAATAGAGAAGTAAATTATAGTCATGGTCAGAGTTGTTATAGGAAAGTTACAGATGAATAAATCTTCTGGGCTGATAATTTATGACAAAGCATGATGACATTCTCTTTTCTTTGATAACAATAAGCCTTTTATAGGAATGGTTTCAATGGATATTTTTTTTTTCAAAAATACGTTAAAAGGATTTATATCCATGTCATGTAATGATGGAAATATTCATAAGAAATAAGTGGACATACTTGTATGGTAGTAAAGCACTAATATTTTAAAATTGAATGTTTTCTTATTTCCATTTCGTTACATCTGACTTAAAAATTGTAACATCTTTTTGGTTTTATGTCATCCTAAAAAAAATTATCCTAGCAATTAATCTTTTGCCCAATGTAGGTCATATGAAGTTAGATCATTTAGATTGAAATTCTTTAAACAAACATAGGTATTTTAATGCACATTAGAAATCTTGTTCACTCGTTAAAGGACATATTATAGTGTCTTTT
>NW_008795133.1:855074-866872 GCF_000699145.1 Aptenodytes forsteri | reverse complement strand
TAAGTTTTTTTTTTTTAACTGGATTACTCCCGTATCAGGTATTTGGTAGAAGTCAATGTATTTAGAAACAAGTATCAGCCTTATAAGTAATGTTTGTTTCCCCAGTATAACAAAGCCCACTTAAATAAATACCTGATATAAAAATAATCCTGTTAAAACTAAACTAAGCAAATGAACTCTACATCAGTCTCTCAGAGTTCTGTAAGACCCTGACTGATAAATACTTGATTAATGAATAATCCTGTGAAATGAATAAAATTTGTGTGCCAAATAGAGAAGTAAATTATAGTCATGGTCAGAGTTGTTATAGGAAAGTTACAGATGAATAAATCTTCTGGGCTGATAATTTATGACAAAGCATGATGACATTCTCTTTTCTTTGATAACAATAAGCCTTTTATAGGAATGGTTTCAATGGATATTTTTTTTTTCAAAAATACGTTAAAAGGATTTATATCCATGTCATGTAATGATGGAAATATTCATAAGAAATAAGTGGACATACTTGTATGGTAGTAAAGCACTAATATTTTAAAATTGAATGTTTTCTTATTTCCATTTCGTTGCATCTGACTTAAAAATTGTAACATCTTTTTGGTTTTATGTCATCCTAAAAAAAATTATCCTAGCAATTAATCTTTTGCCCAATGTAGGTCATATGAAGTTAGATCATTTAGATTGAAATTCTTTAAACAAACATAGGTATTTTAATGCACATTAGAAATCTTGTTCACTCGTTAAAGGACATATTATAGTGTCTTTTATCTTTTGGGGATTTAGTCTGGGAGTTTTTGGTATCAAAACCAAAAGCAAAATATTTATTTTTAAAAAATCTATTTCATATATATGAAAGAGTCCATGAAAAAGCTAACAAATCATTAGTTGTGAAAGCTCATTAAAATGGATCAAACCAAAATAAACTAATAAAAGAAGAGTCTGTGCTAGTAAGAACATATGACTGTAAATAGCTTTTGCCACAGTACTTCTACTGGACTGAGCGAAGTGTCTCGCTGACATAACATTCCTCACGTGGCAGTTGTTCACAAAAAGGCACCAAATGAACACAGACAAAATGAATAAAACATAATGCAGTGGTCAGGTTGTGTTTGGTACTGAGAGGTGCAAAGGGATGAGAAGGTTTTGGATGCCTTCAGATTACCTTTGAGCTTCCTTATTGGGGAAGCAATTAGAATATCAGCCTTTAGAAATCTAGAGCTAGCAAGGGCCCGTGTGACTCCAAACTTAAGAACAGAAAAAAGGTTAAAGCTTTAGTTGCATCTTCCTTTTGTTACTTGACCGCATTGGAATGACCATATTGTCCTTTCCTGAAGACCTGTTTTAAGATTTAAAATTATTAGTGTCTTTTACATATGTAAAGATACTTAAGAGATAAAATCTGAATTAGAAAGGTAGGTTTGCATAATCATGTGTAACAGCCACTTGATTTACTTTTAAAGGTGTCTTCATTAACATGGCTTTATAAAGTAGAAGAAAGTGCAAAGAAAGGTGGTTTTATCTGCAAAGAAGTGATCAAAATGTGCCTTGTGTTCAGATGGAAATGCAGTTTATAGTTAGGCTTATTAAAATCAGTTTCAACATGTAATTAATTTTTTACTCTCCCATAAAGATTTTTCTTTCTTTTGTTTCTCAAAAATGTTTCTACTTCTTTTTTTTTTTTTTTTTTAAACAAACAAAAAATTTCATGCTGGAATACATAGAGTATAATTTCAGCCCTTTCTTCATGCATGTGTTAATACAAAAAACCTAAGCATAAACCGCCTCTAAGGTAAGTTAGCTTTTTAAGGGCGATGTTTTGATTCTTGGAAACAAAGTAGTATAGATTTTAAGTGTGAAGGTCATCATAACTAAATGGAAATTAGGCAAAAGGCAGATTTCCTGCCGTCTGTACATGAGGGTGGAAAAGGACATTTCTACAGCTCTGGCTAGAAATGGCTGTCTCATTGGCTGGAGACAAAGTTCTTTCACTACTGGTTGGTTTATGGACTTTCTGAATTTCCCTAGGCTCTTAGAGTTTTCATCTCAACTTTTCTTCTATTTGGACTATTTGATGTCTTCCAATTTGTGCATGATTACAGTAAACCCAGATGGCTTCATTTATTATAAGTCTTGTACTGTTTGTTGTATGAATGGAGAAAATACAAGCAAGGAAATTAATTTTGGTTGTGCATAGGAATAAGGGAAGAAACTATTTGTATTAATTTCCACTCTATTTCCAGAATTATTTGGACTAGATTTGTGATTATCACCAATTTGCCACTGTCCACTTTGATACTTGCTGTTTAAACCAGATACCAGATCAATATGGTATACTGGGTATTTGTTACATTACCTTCCTGTGGTCTTACATCATCTTCTATTTTATTGTAAAAGGTAACTTCTGCAGTATAGTGGGCATTATGACAAGCTCTTTAAGAAAGTATGATTTTAAAACCTGGGGAACAATGTGATTATTTAGGGGAATGAATGTACTCACAAGTCTAGTAACTAGAACTGGAATTCTTAAGAGAGCCTGAAGAAATATTGATATTTATCACGTTGGGCTTCTTCTGAAAAACTTGGAATAAGTAATTTAACCTAGTCATCTTCAATAATCTTGTTGGAATTCTCCTTTCATTCACTATTAACAATGGAGGAGTTAAAAGGTAATATTAATTTATCTTACAAATGGAGAGTGGCATTATCAAAAGGTTGTCCCATGAGATATAAACTCAGACTGTTACTATAATTAGGAAGTTCAGATGAAAGTGTTTTAATGATCATAGTCATTTAGCAAGAAAACCAGAGGCTATTAATACATTAACTAGGCCTGCTGAAACTATTTCCTTTTAATCTTTACATGCACAACTGTTTCTGACTTTGTCTACTCACTCATTTTATGTACTCAGTCACTTAGGCTGTTGCCTTTTGGTTTTCTAAGTTTATTCTGCAGAGTCTGTATTGTTTATTTTACCGATGGAGAAATTCACTGACTTGATTTACATTGTGAGCAGTGACCAAAAAATCACAGATCATAGAAAACAATGCTGAAATGGATCATAAGAGATCATGTCAGGATGAACCAAAGGAGATTTAACTCTGTGTAAACTATTCCTGGCAGGTATTTTTCTGGACTGTTCTTAAAGTTCTACACTGATGGAAATTCTCCAGCTAACATATTCTAGTCCTTCCCTATCTTCATCACTAGAAATGCTTTCCTCATTTCTGTCTCGCTCTCCCTTGCACCAGTTTAAGATCACTCGGTGTCCTGTTCCCAGTGAACAAATGTGCATAGATCTGTTGGACTTTGCTATGATTTTTTTTATGTATTTGTATATCATAATCTCCACCCTGACCTGACTTCTGTGGAAAAGACATTGCCAGATCAGTCAGTCATTCCCCATAGATCATGTGAAAGCCTCAGCCCTTGCAAATCTAGGTCAGGATTTAGGGGGAAATGTCCATGGCTGAGAATTCACTTCTGCTGTTTTAAACTCTTTTAACTGTCTTGAAGAATTCCCTTCTGTTTGTTCCTGGTGACATAACCAACCAGCTGATGTTTAAACACTTCCTACATAATGACTGAGACTTCTGACTGGGGACCATGTAGTAGAGTTTCTATCATTCGTGTTGTGTAAGTCACAGTGTAACCCCTAAAAACAGATCGCATTGCAGACCTAAAATTGTGACCGGATGAACTATGCAATTGCATTTGCTCCAAGGATTAAGCACTCGCTCCTTCCTTACTGCTTCCATTGTTTTCTATTCCTATATGCTAAGTCAATGGTCAGTCTGATTATATAAATTTTTTTTTTTGAAGTAAAGTTTTTAAAATTAAGTGGTTTTGAAACAGCATGATTTGGGGGGTTCACGATACTTCAGAATTGCTGCAATTTTAATTTTCAGAAATTCTGAATAAACACATTTCCACATAAAAATTAAGGCTTAATCTTAAATGAATTTAATATGTCAGTAATTTAAGTTTAAAGTATTTGAGAATTTTTAGGTGTTTCACAAGTAAGCAATGGAAATTCTGGAAAACTGCACCTGAATTTTAAATTATTCTGCACATATCATGGAGTTTATCATATAAATTGTGAGAATAATTATGAAAAGGAATATGTCGTCTCTAGAGACATTAATACAATTCATTCAGATAATTGTCTTGTTAAAGGGAAAAATATAAAACAGCCTTTTCTTGTCTGTTTTCAGCCTTTATGATAGTCCACCCAAGTGGTTCTACTTGAAGAAAAAGGTATTCATAATGTTGACAGACATGAAGAATGACACCTCATGAAGTCAATTGGTACATTTTCACTTGCAGTTATTAAAATAATTTCTAATAGTGCAGTTCAAGATGTTTACTTGGATTCATAAAGTATTCTCAACTTTGAAAAGAAAGTAGTTTAAGTATATATTACATAGTCATCTAGTGAGACTACTGAGTTCAAGCGTAAATTATATCACAGTTATTTCACTTGGAATTCATATCAGCAGATGAGAGTCCTGGCCCCTTCTCAACCTCTCTCCATCTTGTGTTAGCAGGAAGGTTTGACTGTAACGTATTGTACTGTTAATTGTCATGGTTAGAGAGCAGACCTTGTATCCTAAACTCAAGGCGAGGGACCCCTGCACATCTCACTGAGAAGCTGTTTTCATTTCTGGCATGGTGATGCTGTACAGGCATCGGGCAAATCACAGTGCTCAGGAATGACTTTTCTACCTGCTCTTCCTGCTGGAAGTGAGGTGCTATGATGGCAACAGCTACCAGAAAAAGATTGAAAAACTTCTTGAGAAAGTCAGCTAGATATGGTATTTGGGTATGCTTCTACGATGGACGATCAAGGGATATGGAGAAAAGTACTCGTCCATGTTTACATGAGTGGTAGGCGAAACAAACTTCCTTTTTCATTCTGCAAATCAAATTGAGAAAGTGATGGGTAAAAGCAGGTCTGAGGTTGAGGTAGGACAGGAAGAATAGCAGTATTAGTCAACTAACCAAAAGGATCAAGTATGAGGACTATTAACTCCTTGGTGCCAGAATTTGCCAACACTTGTTTGTCAACAGCTGTGTTGTATCAGATAATTTAGAAGGCTTATATTAAAATTTTTATACTTTATTTTTCTAACAAATAAAATTAAATTTGGTATCATGTCTGAAGTGATTCAGAAATTGAAATGACACTGAAGGCTGTAGTGTTAAAACTAAATCTCATTTCTTCAGTGTGATATTTCTCTGCTGTCACTGCTGCCTTTTTTTTTTTTTTTTTTTTTTAACAATATCAGCTACTATTTATACACTTAGAATTTCTGGCCAGATTACTGTGGAAGGTTGTGGTACCCACATGTACAAAATAGTATAATAACGTTCCATTCTATTTGGAACAAATTTGTTACACAGAATGTCAGATGAGTCATTTTGTTCATGTCAGATATCTGAAAATAATGGAAAGATGCCAAAGTAAAAGCCCAGTAATCCATGCACTGGTGTAATGGAGCAAATGAAATGCAAAGCTCTTGTACAGGTCCAATTTCAACACCAAATGCTTACCTGTCAGTCAGCAAAATTGTCCCTGAATAAAAATGAGCCCATCTGAGAGGGAAAGGATTTTAACATACATCAAATTCTTTGAATCTCTTGTGAGGTAGAAGATGTTCTGAGGAGGAAATGCTGAAAGGGAAATCTTAGTTCAAGCTAGTTCAAATCACACATGTATTGCTGACTGTGAAAGGTTTGGGTTTATCCTTATTGTTTGGTGTCTCTAGCTCTTTGGATAGACAGGTGATTTCCCTCAGGCTATGGCAAATCTGATTTAAAATCACTGATTTAAAAGTTTTAGACAGGTAACCTGCAGACTTTTGGAGGCATCTGTGTTTTGTCTGTGAAAGACCTGATTAAAACTTTAATTCATGAAATGCCAACATCAGAGATATCTTTGCAGATATGATAGTTATGATTTGCTCTGACTGAAATGTTTTTGAAGAGCTATGCAGCTGAGTGTGCTTCTACCTTTGAAGTGGCCATTGGGAGAACATGTTTTGCTACTGAGATGTCTTCTCACAGGCTTAAACATAAAATATTAAACGTAGTATTTATCTTATGTAGCTTCAGAGTTGAGGCTGCCACAGCTCTACTTGCTCTCATTTTATGAAGTCCTGATTTTCCTCACATTTCAATAGCGTGTCCCAGTAGTGTTTCTCTGTGCTGAGCGTGCGAGAGGCTAACCGGAGTCAGTATAGCCATTGACAGTCAGCCAGGACTAGTTCTCTTAAAAGTTAATGTCTTGAGAACGAACCAGCACTTCAGGAATGAAAAAAAATGAAATGTGCAGTATCAGAAGTGATAATAAATAAATCGAGCAAAGCTGCGTATACTTTTGGGTTATGGCTAGTTGAAGTGCAGATTAAAAGCTCTGAACCGATGCATGTGAAACAAAGAGCACAACGCTGAATTCATTTTAATCCTCTGGTTTAAGTGGGTGTGCCTTCTACTTCTGGGTCTAGAAATAATCATACTCGTATCAATCTATATTGTATGACTTTTGTAAGCTGTGAAAATAGTATTTTTCACTAAATTGTCACTTATTATTGTTCATTTGTGGCCACTAACATAGAAAAATGTTGCAGCTACAATGTCAGAAGAATAGGGACAATTTGATGTTTTCTTTTGATGCTGTTTGTTGATATCTAGACCACTGCAGCTTGATTGCCTAACATTAAACCTATAATAACAGTGCAATCATAGCAGTATCATCATGAATGTCGTTACAATAGAAACAACATTTACACAGCTTCAGAATGGTAATTATCAAACTTTTTGTCATGAAGCGCTTATTTGCTAGCATTGATCTGCCCCGGTCAGTTGTTAGCTCTTCTCATCTGAGGTGTATTGATTGTATAATCAGTAGATAGAGGCTGCGGGCAGATGAAATTCAGTGTTGTTGGGCAAATTATTGTCTGCTTGCCTGTTGACCTGGACCCTGCTGGTTGTACCTTAGACAGTGGTGGGATTATTACTCATTTCAGTGACCCTACGCTGACAGAGAACTCCATATTATTATAAAAGATAAATGGCATCCTTCTTTGCTGTGGATATGGGTGAACGCAGGTGTCAGTGTGTAGTGAAACCGAAAATCTTGTGCAGCAGTGTTCCTTGACTTTCCTTCAGGTTTTTTTCCTTTTTAAATATATGTAAAAATATTGTAGAGTTGCAACCCATTTCATGTCATATACGACATACATTTATAGGTATATGATGCATAAGCCATGGTGTTTTACATTGGTCGTTCAAGTATTCTACTTGCCAGACTGTAGGATACTGATACTGATATAATTCAAACACAACTTTTGGTTATTGCCATCTGATAACAAGGAGGACCAAACTAATCACTACTTCTAAATACATACTTTTAAACCTCAGGCAAATAGCCCACTCCTATGTTGAGTAATTTTGCAAACTCTTCTCTCATTTGTTTTGTTTTCTTTACCTCTAGCATCACTGTGAAGAAACTAAGTAATAATGTGGGTAAAGGTGTGTGAAAGAGACACAAGTTATTTGTCAATAGAACTTTATGAGGTATCAGTTTAGTAAAAGTAAATCTCCTACATGGTATTCATATTAGGACTTCTATTACAGTAATGGTTAGTAGTGTACACAGCATTTAAGAAGGAGATTTGCGTTACGGTTGTTACCAGAGGGAAAGCCCCCCTGACTCAAATGACAAGAGGTGATGTAGAAACCATGAATGCTTTTGCATCCCTCAGTAAAGCCAGCTGTGTTTGGCTAATGTACTCTGCTCTCTGGTGGTGACTGTACCATTGTATTGTAAAGGTCAGTCATTACCTGTGCATTGTATTTAAACCACCTGCTCAAGCAAGTAATCGTATTTGGATGACCAGCAGTTTTATAATATTAATTGCCCTGAATCCTGCTGAAGCCATGATAAGAATACTGAGCACTTACACAGCAATTTACAACTTCAAAGTGCTGTAAAAACATTAGCTAATTATTGTTATGCTGGAAAATCTATAGACGGTTCTATATAGCTCTGAGTATACGTTGCATGACCTTAGTTTAATTGCCAGAAACAATGGCTCTACCTTTAAAAAAAAATGAAAGAATGAAAATGGCTTGGTGGAAGTGCACAATGATGGTGCTACTGTAACCTCTAGAATAATTAACCGTGAAAAGGAGCCTTTGCAAAGCAGCTTTATATTTAAACTAGATGAAATAATGTTTTTGGAATTAAAATATAAGAAAAAAAGACTGTGAAACTTGTGTGACTTGCTCTGTAGATGCATATCAAATACAAATATATTGTGGACAGAGAAATTAAATCATATGCCAGATGAGGAATAAAGCAGAATGAAGAAGGAAGAAAAGTAAGCATCTCTGGGGAAGGATGGATTGTCTAGTAAAGAGAAAATCTGTATTTCAGAAACTACTTTAAAATAGTTATATACTATGGTATGGAGTGAGGAAAGTAAATATGGTTGTCATCCACACATAGAGGTTTTTATATGTTTTTGGACGGCATTTTCGGTAAATATATAGTTCTTTCAAGAAAATAAAAACATACATTATTTGCAAGAGTAATAATGGTAGCCAGTGGCTTATTAGGAAAAATGAAGTTTATTTTTCAAGTTGTGGCTAATATAAATTATAAATCGTTATACAAGAAAAGGGCAGTTATTAGCTGGTAACTTAGTGGACTAATTAGAGGGGAGGGTAGCAGCCTTATGAATCTACTAATTCTCTCCTTTAGCAATGTTGTTGACTAAGATATACTTCTGCAGCGTATTCTTTAACTCTTCTGCCAGGGGTTCATCTTTCTGTGATTGAAGGCATATTTCGATACAGCACAGCTCTGTCACGTTGGCTCAGACTTATGTGAAAACCAGGTTCTGAGAAGGAGCTTTGAGAAAGTCTGTAGAATCATGAGATACGAAAGGTAAAATCAGAGACAGGTGAAATTGCTGAAACAGCTGAAGGATTCAAGAGGAGGAGGCGGTGACTCAGTAGCATCAAGGATTCAAGGAGCACTGAAGGTTTCCTGCCAGACTTGGTGTTTGCCTGGCTAGCAAAGGTTCAGTGGATGTCTCAAAGAGGGTGGTGAGCAAATTAATTCATATAACGGTAGCTTGTAAGTCCTTGTTATCTATTATATATATTAGCCAATAAATAATCGATTTGTGCTTTTAGTTGTGTATATCCTGCTTGCAGTCTTTTGTAGATGGTAAAAATTGCCTGAACAAAGTGCTGCAGAAAGGGAGATTTGCAGGCATTCCATGTGTAAAGGCAGTGGTGGTGCCACTGTGTCTTCAATAGTGTCCGGTCCTTTCCAAGATTGTCTGCCAGACTTAACCACCATTTGCTACCCTGGAAGGCAGGTAGCCAAAACCCTGGTTTTTGGATTCTTACTGTATTTAGTCTTCAAATTGAGATCTGGTCTGCTTGGTTCTGTGAAGACTGCTTTTGAACATGGCAAAACATTTTTATTTTTCACAGGAATCTTCAGAGTCCAAAGTAATATGAGTTAGCTGTATTCAGTGCAAAAGCATAACAAATTTTGTCTCATTTTTGGCAGGAGGTGGAAATCCTCTCAGAAGATCTTTTCCAAGAATCTGGAACATGGAAAAGTTACAGTATTTTTGTGGAATATTTTAGGGGCCTCTATAATCTCATACAGATTCACTTATCTAAATTACATTGATTTTTATATGTTGATATCTCAGCTGTTTCTCGACTTACAAATCCAAATCACCTTGTGGGAAGATCTTATTTGCAGACCTGGCAGTAAAACTGTAGTAAGACTCTGAGTGAGGCTCTTCAGATATGATAGCACTGGAAACAAAAAATCTTAACATGGTGATTCTTATTGCAAAGCTATTTTTCATCTCTCTTGTATTTTTGTGAAGATAAACAGTTTGGAAAGGATGAGTAGATGTTTCCACTCTGAAAAAAATTAATGAAAAAGTAGCAGAAGATATAACTAAAATGTTTGCTTGTGGCAGACCATAAAAAATAGGAAGAAGCTGCTGTTTCAATATCACCAATGTGACACCGAGCAAGTCAGAACATCGGCCTGGTTTACTATATTATTTTTCTTCTCTGTATGGGAATAAATGTCAAATTTCTTAAGCAAGTGCAACAAAATATTACCACAGGTTGGTTGATACAGCAAAGAGAATAAAAGCAAAGTTGACCACCTCTTCATTCCTAGGAAAGTATTAGGAAACTCAATGTCCTCTAAAGATGCATGGTAGAATGAAAGCAGTACTAGAGTTCAGGTACCTCAATTTGAATATTAAAAGTTACAACTTTGAAGCCACTCCAGTCTCCTTTTTTCAATTATGTTGTCTAATTTCTATAACATCAATATACTTAACAAAAAATTGATGATGTCATTAAAAAAAAGGATCAAGTCCTCTTTAGTTCAGAATTTCATCAGTTGACTTTTTGATGGTCTGCAGATTCTTCTTCAAAGTAACAGTTGTTGCCATTGCAGCCCTTAGTGAAAGAGTACTGTAACTGTTGAGTGAATTGGTTCATCTCATTTCTTTTCACTCCACCTTTGAAATCTAAATGAATTTATGTTGCATTAACAGGCTCAATGGTTTCATCCTGTGGCTGCCTGGCTGCTTCATTTAATGCAAGGAGGCAGTGCAGGTAGAGGAGGGCAGAACAGAATGCAACTTTCACAGTAGCTCACAGTTACTCTGAATAGGGTTTAGCATGAAGCCATGATCTCATAGTTCTGTGTGTAAATCCAATATATCTGGGATAGAAATAACAAAGAAATAATCGATGGGATCATGTGCTATGTTTATATTATTCAAAGCTTTGTTACCTTTCTTGTACTGTAAACATTTCATCTAGACTAATTATAATAAAAAACAGATTTTTTACTAGCTCTTTTTCTACTAGTTTCTAGTAGTTCTAGTTTCTGCTAGTTCTTGCTGGGTGACATTAAAATGATGGGTATGAAGAAAATTAGAGGAGGAAAAAAAAAGGTGGTGGTAAAAGTACAATCAAAAAAGTCTTCAGACTGAGTTTTGCATTTTCTTGGCACCAGGGAGATGTATCAATTAAAATATTATTGAAGTGAGTTGCTCATATTGGTCTATTAGATTACTTTTTGATGGATGTAAAGTAAGTAGAACATTCTCTCATAATTTGATGGTCTCCATTGTCAAATATTTTGATTTCAAAAGTCTATTTAAAGGTTTTAGGTTTGACAAGATGGAAGTCATATAACTAATCTCTTGATAGTACTGAAACAGGGGGAAAAAAAGCCCTCAAATCCTCTCAGAGTACTTGTGGAATTTTTGTAACCGTTATTTGTATGCCTTTCGACATATTCCCAAGTTCTGCTGTATTTTTGACTCAGACATATTGTCTTACAAAGATATCTTTAGCCGTGGCTATTGCAGCTCATTGCAATACTAAATCAAGACTTTTGTAGCCCTGTGATGTGACAGAAAGTTAAATCTGCTCTGGATATTCAGTCTGAACAGATTGAATTAGACACCCATTATTTGATTAACTAACAAAATAAATCATAGAAAATTGGGGGGTTTTGTTTGTTTGGGGGGTTTTTGTTGGTTTGGGTTTTTTTTCCCCCACGTAGTAATTATTCCACCTGTACTGCATTCTGGTCACCTTCTCCCAAAAAAGGGCATTTTGTAAATAAAGAGAATCTATAAAAGGCATCATGATAAGACAGCACAGCTGTCTCAGGAGCTTGCTGAGCTGCATTTTGTTGGAGATTGATGGTATGTTTTGGGAAATGCCTGCTTTT
>NW_008795133.1:805895-854852 GCF_000699145.1 Aptenodytes forsteri | reverse complement strand
TTTTTTTTTTTTTTTTTTTTTTTTCTGCTAATATTGGAAACAAGCTGCTGGTCTGGATGGACCTTTGGTCTGACCCAGAGTGACCACTGGGTCAGAGAGAACCAGAAGCTGACATGATGAAACTATGCAAAATAATTAATCATCAAGTATACTGTGGTAGCTCCTTTGCTATTTTTTTCCCAGTGTTTTCTTTCAAATCAATTTAATTTCTCCTGATAAAATGTAAAGGTGAAACACAAGCCGTGTGCATCTTTAGAGTTTCCGTTTCAATCTAATAATGCCGTAAGAGTTTACCATGACTTAAAAAAGCTTACATGTAATATGCAAGACCACTGTAGTTCTAAAAAGATACAAACAGATACTTGTTATACATGTGTAACAAAACATGTAAGTATATCACAGTGTTATTTACACACAGGCTTGGTTTATGAGCGTAAGCATTCAGAGAGAGAGGAATAAACAAGAGGGCAATAATATGCTTACGCTGGGATGTGAACTGTCTACTTAAATATCCAGCGCTAGTGAGTGACGTACTTTTCTTGTTCATGGGGGTTTTCGCGAGTTTGTTTTTTGGGGTTTTTTTCTGTGAACATCCATTTTTCACCTTCCCTGGGGTATTTGGATGCTTTTGCTGGATGGAGCAGTTTGGTTTTGATGTACTTTAGCAGTCCCATATTCATCACTGCATTTACTTCTAGTATGAGACAGATAACAGTTTCATCTAGTTGGAGAGTGCATTAGTACTTGGGAAGATAATTGGCATTTGTGAGAAAAAAGCTTCATAAAGCATTTGTAAATTATAGTTGAAATGTGAGCTGCAAAGTCTTGAGTATCACCTGCTCTCTTTCATTTTCTTATGTAAGAAGGACCCAAACACTGAATCGTTTCTAACAGAAGAACATAAGTAGTTTTGTAACTGTTTTTCCTACTTTGCACAAGGAGACCTGTTTTACTGAGGTTTTTATTGTCATGGCAGCAAAAAGATGACAATGGCAGCAGTCCATCTGACCTGTAAATATAGCGTGACTATTCTAAAGCCTTTTAAATGTAGCCGATGCCTTTCTTTATGATACCTTGTAAGCAAAGATTTTACTGTTATGTGAGTTGATTATTTTCATGAATTCCAACTTAAAGGTTTTCTAAGAGTGTCACTATCAAGTTGAAACATTTCAGCTTTACTCATCTTTTCACCTATCAGTACATCATACCGACTGAAAGCTGAAGGATCATTTTCCCTTTTTCCCGTAACTGCTTAGTCCTTCCTATGATTCCAGAGAGCACCACTGTGAAAGCTCTTTATTGTATATTGTGGCAATGAGCTGCACACCAGAAAGGGTCAGGGCTCTAGCAGTGGCTGACAGAACCTGGTCAAGGCTCCGTGTTAGGCTAAACTGACAGACTTGTTTGGATCCACAGACTGGTTTATATAAGGTCTTGGTAGGAATGGAAGAGACTTCTAGACATGACATCCAAGCAGCAGCTATTATATTCTTGATAGAGTAGATAAAAGCTGCTTAAACGAAGCTGGGAAAACAAGGTGCTGGGCTTGTTTGATTTTCAGTGGATTTATTTCAGTCCACAGAAAAGGAGAGTGAAAGATGACAAGGTAAGGAAGTGTCAGAGGCATAAGAAGAACTTGGAATGTTCTGCAAGTCTGTAAAACTGAGCTATTGGAAAAATGAGGATTTTTTTCAATGGACAGAGCCCACTTGATTGTCTGGAATGATGTCCTTTTAGAGTTGAGGTTACAAATAAGAAAGAGCTTCAGTTAAATGAGGAAAGTGACTGGCGGAGGCTTGTACAGTCTCCATGACTGATTTTAAACACTGAAAGAGCACACAAGCTCATCTAAATGGTATACAGCAATGGATATAATATCTGAGAAGAATAGACAGGAGAATGTTATAATAGTAATAAGGTGGACAATGTAGTTAGTTAAAAGACTAATCTAAAAGGTGAATTGCAGTGATGAAAATGAGCTAATGTAGAATAATATGTTACAAGAGCTTTTAATATATATTCTTGCATTTGTCATGTATGATGATGCAAATCCTCCTCCTGAAAATTCTACGTTTTACAGAAATAGAGAGACAGAATGTGTACTTACAAAAATCTCTTTTAGCCAAATAAATTTTGGGAAAAATGGTAAAAGAAGTTCCATTCAGGTAGCACTGTAGATCTACTATGTAATGACTTGCCATGTCATTTGTGAGTATGGATATGATTGGAGAGCTGGATGCTGCTGGGAGTTTTGCTGTTACTGTAGATCTTGCCTTCCCTTCCATCAGAATCGCTAGCTTTTGTTCTCTCTGTGTCTGAATGTGATAGTTAACAGACTTCATCACGCTGTCACTGGGTCAGCAAGAGCTGATGCCGTTTGAGACTTGTTTGCTGTAAGTCTGTCATAGAAGAGCTGATTATAGAAAATATCTCATTCATTCAGTTCAGATTAAATGGGGAGATAAAAGTAATTCGGTTCCTGAGTCATTGATTTAAAAATGCAAACTTGGGTAAACAGAGCTATTTAATGAAGTCAGTTGTGACTTGAGTGTAGAGGAGTTGTGGAATTTTTCTAGGTTGAACTTGCAAAACCTATTTGGAATTTGTAGCACAAATCAAGATGAAAAGAGGAGTTTGATGCATTTTTCAGCAATACAATGCTACTGAATATGAGGGCAAAAAAACCAATGGAGATAACTAATATAATGACACATTTCAGATCCAAATCTTTGCCAAAGTGAAATTCAAAGAGCTCTGTTATTCAAGACCAAATGTGCTCCATCACAGAACTCTTGAAAGAAGTGACACATGGAGGCCTGATCAGTATTTTAAACAAATCCACAAAGTTACTGGGTAGTACTATATGATCGGAGAGTAGCAAATACCGTATTTATATTTGAGAAGGATCTGAAGAATTACAGGCCCATTAGCCAATTTGCCATGTTGCAAGAAAGGTGGTCTTCTGAATTCATAACTGATAAAAAGATAGGAAGAAAAGGACTGGAATAAAGTGATCAGTTTTCACAGTGAGGGGGAATACTAGCAGAATCCACCAGAGATCAGTACTAAGAGCTACACTGTCATGAGTGGGAACTCATGGTGCTGAACGACTGGTTGATAAAATTGTGGATTAAATTAAATATCCATAAATACAAAGGAACATCCATGGAAAATACAGCCCAGAGTGTATATACGTACTGGTAGGCTCTAAAGTAATTTGGAATAGTTAAAACTAACATGAGGATAACATCAGCAGAGTGCTTGGTGGTTTTGGAAAGAGCAAACAATGCTAGGAATCAAATTATTGTTGTGCATGATAAGCATGTCTCTTAAGTACTTCATACAGTCTGGTTCTCTCATCTCGGAAGCAGCATAACAGAATGAGAAAAAGCACAGAGGGGAAAAATGTGGATGACCAGGGTAACAGGACAGTTTCCATTTGGTGTGAGAGTAGTTAGAGTAAGGATCCCACAGTTCAGGAAAGAGCTGAAAGGTAGGGTGTGGTGTAGGAATGTAAATCGTGGATGAGGAGAACACGAGGCACTTTCAGTTTTTGTAAATCAAGAATAGGGAGACATCCCTAATGAAGCCAGCAGGCAGCACAGAATGAAGCCTTGGAATTTATTGACAGAAGATATTTTTGAAGCCTGAAAGTGTGTATCAATTCAAAATGTGATGGGCAAATCCGTAGAAGAAAAGTCCATCAGGAATCACTAGTTAAAGACGTGAACACAAGCTGTGGATCAGGAAGACCTTATGCCAGTTTATTGCAATTTTGGCGTGATACAGGAGTGAATATCAGTGTGTACTCGTTCTGGTTTTATGCTATTCCACTGACATCTAGTATTGGCTAGTATCACAGACTAGATGAGTCTTTGGTCTGACCCAGTCCAGATGTTCTTTTGTATATTATATATGTTATATATTAATTATAACAGTGGTCTGGAACAACTTGGAAGGCTTCATTCTGTCCTGTAAACCTGTATTTCATATAACAATTGCATGGTTTGTTTGTGGGGGTTTTTTCTTCCTAGAAATGTGTGCCTTTGATATCAGATTTGAATTTTATTATCTCTCCATTTCATTGCACATCCTTTTGTTCTTGTATTACTAGAAATGATGAATAGAAACTTATGATAAACATTATCTATATAATTCATTATATTGTGCACTTTTATCAAGTCCCCACTTGTTTCTCTCATCTCTCAAATATGCACTCTCAGTCTTTTCACTCTCCATGACAGGTTTTTGTGTTTCTGATATTTCTTATTGTCGCGTCCTAACCTCTTCTAATTATTTTAATTAAATGTTTACAAATACAAACTTCACAAAAGGAAACTTTGAAAATATTACTAGGATAGTTAACCTTGATCAAAGACAAAAGAAGCTAGAAGAACAAACATACAATATTAAAATACGTAAACTGTGAAGAACCTTTGAAATTATACTGCCTTAAGAATACATGGCTCAGAGGGAATTATTTATGATACGGAAATCAAAGTAGATCTCACAAATCTCAGCCAGAGCACTGTGCGAATTATTGCAGGACCATTTAAGGAATAATTGCAGACCTGCCTGCGTTCTGCTGAGAGAATTTTCCCACTGCTGGAATTTGGACTTTGAGGAGACCTTTAAATGTAAAATACTAAGAAGATAGAAACAGGATGAGGATTTAATCGCAAAACAATTTTAAGTGGTATACTTCACTACATAGTGATTTTCCTCTGGCATTTTCCATAGTATGTGACTACCAAAGGGTAATGGGTTTTGGAAGTTTTATATTGGCTGAATTGTTTTGGAATGAGTGACAGGAAAACCTATGTTGGTTTTGAAGGTTTTTTTCTTTTTGCCTACTCGGTGGTTTTGGTTTATTGTTCCCTAGTCATTTCATTAAAGAGTTGTAGTACTTCTGTGCTGTGGAGGGAGACTTCTCTAGCTGTTTGTGGAAAGGCCAGTTGCTCAAATAAGGACCTGGGTGTTAGAACACTTCCATGTTGCGTACTAACCAAAATTCAGGGTCAAGAGCCTTGTTAGAAAAGAGGGAGGGTTTTGAGTCCCTGGAAGGAAAGCTCAATTAATTGATCGAGTGAGACACTGGAAAAGATTGTGCTAAATAGCAAAATCTACCGATTTCTATACTAGCTAGTAAAGAGGGTAGGAGTCTGAGATGGAGACAGGAGCTTTCCTGGGAAGGCAACTGCTGGGCTGCTGTCCTCTCAGAACATCAAGCAGAACTTTGGGTGCCTGCGTGGCATTCCTCTGCGAGAGGAGCTTCGGGTGCTCTGCAAGAGCATTCCTCTGCTCTCAGCAAACGTCTGAAATCCAGTGACTAGCCCAGAACTTATTACAGGTGTGGGTTTTTATGTTGCAGAGGCAGTAGTTTAGGTTGTGAAACAAAAAAAAAATTGTCTTTCAGTGTTTTTATATTTGCTCTTTTTTTGAGAATTTAAGTGTTTACAAAATCTAGTGGTTTAAAGCTGAGAAATGAGGCAATTCTGTTTGCTTGTTAGGTATCATCTCAGCATTTCAGGTTTATGTATTAGAGTACTATTTTTGTTTATCTACACATATATTATGTTTTTTACCACAGGACTCCTCTCTCATTCAGTGTACATACTAACAGAGATCGGTGAATGAGCAGCTATTCATGTTTGCTGTTATTCTTACTGGCCAATATGTGACCCACATGTGGTGTTCACATTCAATCATTACACTGAATTCAAAACTATTAATTTCTCCATAGGCTTTCTTTCCATTGTAGCTATCATTAGCATCTGAATGCCTCACAAACCGTAATTAATTAATTTTCACAAAGCCCCTGTGAGGTGAGATGACATTATTAAAAGAGGAATAAGCCACAGAGAAAAGTGCCAGCCTATATTTTGAATGCCCACGTTGACATGTGTAAGGTGTGTTTTTTTAAGCTACTTAGCGTTCCACAACACTTTATTTGTTCTTTGTCTAGCTTCCTCTTATTTAGCTACAAGTGCCAAGCAACTTTGCAAATCAGGCCACGGATAGGTACTTTATGAATAACAGTTATTCGTTGTGAAACAGAACATTCAGTAGTGTCACTTACGCACTGTCATACCACGCAGGCACTGATACCATCCAGTGCTCAAAAATGGCATCTAGCTACCTTAACCTTCCATTTTCTTATTATAGTTTCCTTCATGAAAAACTACGCCCCATTGAACTTCTTCAGAAAGAGATCCCGTGGACATTAGTGATCCTCTGCACAGACCTTTGATGAGTCCCCAGGGCAGAAGTAAGTTCCCCAGTGTCGTGATACGTTAGAAGCCTAACACAATTCTGGCTTTCCAACATGGAAAAGAAAACACCTATTAATTAACAGCATGAAAATGGTGTGCGTTTAGCTGATAAACATCAACAGTTTCTCAAAGACAGGAGCCAGGCTGGCCACTTCTGGCTGCTAGGAATAGATGCATGAGACGGAAAACCTCAGTGCTATATATATAACTATACAGATCTTTTGTTTCTTTCCCATATCAGTCTTCAGATGCCTCTTACTCCTTCCCTTTCAGATAATTAAAGGGTCATTCAGAAGAAGAGTGATTTTTGGTGTAGGCTGCTGGAAATTTTGGGTAGTTGGAAAAGGTGAAGAGATTCTCTGGTGTCTCCTGCTGAAAGCCCAGCAGAACAAGTCCAGTTGACTGCACCCACTGAATTGGCATGTAACTGGCAGGGGTTATTGAACTGAACTTTCTGTGCAGTACTTGTTAGAGTCTAATATATGTATTTTTTAGGAGATTCTGTAGACAATGCTTACATTCTATTGTGAATAATAAAGCATTTGTCTTAACTGTCTCCTGTAGAACTTGTAACAGTAAGATGTGAATATATCTCAAACAGATTCTTTTTCTACAAGAGACTTCACAGCTGAAGTGATCGAGAGATGGTCCTGGTTGTCACTTGCCCTTATCTATGCTTTAGTTTTTGGGTTTTGGTGTTTTGGGTTGGGTTTGCTGAGATATTACTACTCAAAAAGAACTTAGTCTGTGTAGTTGACATTTTTTTGAGGCACTGTTCTATGGCCATCCTCTACCCACACCCCAGGCGTTGTCCCTATTACAATGCATTCAGTGTTTCTGGACAGGCAAGCCTGACAGCTCAGAGCCTGTAGCCTTATTGTTACAAAAAAGTGTCTTACTTACAAAGCACCGCACGGTGTGATACCTACCTGTTGGGCCCCTTCAGGAGGAGGGAGGAGAGAAACCTTGCAAAACTGCAGAAGGACTTTACTCTTCACAGATAGTCATTACTGAGTCTCTCTGATGTTCCCAGTAGGGGATTTATTTATGGTAATTGTTTGGTGTCTGATAGCATAAGTTAGTAAATTCAGACTTCTTTTCAGATACTGAAGTAGCTTTACCTAACATGCAATTCTTGTTTTATGTTCGTCTAGCCTCTGCATCCATAGACTAGTATTTTACTTTCTTAGGAAATAATAACTAATGACAGTGTAAACCCCATCCAAATCTTTTCCAAAATTGCTGTCTTGTGTTTTTTTTAACCAATTCGGAGAATTTAGGGACATATATTTATTTAATTTGAATTGAAGATACAGATCCATATCTCCTAGCTGCTTTGAAATGTCATGTCATCCTCTAGCAGCTTTTTTACTTCTTTAAATGGATGCATGAAGGACATTAGGTTAAACAAAGCATGACAATCAAGAGGTGTACTGCTTACCTCATGAATTTTGAATTTACTGCTTTGAGTGGCTCTGTGATTTTCTGGGAGATTGATAACCCATTCCAAATAGGCACTGATGGTTCAGTCAGTCAAATTTACTTACCTGTGATTTCTCCTTCGGTGATTTATTAATAAGTACTACACCTTTAATTACATGCTTTGTTTACCGATATCCTTCTCCTGTTTTTTGTGAAACATCTAGGTAAGGTATCTCAACTAGATCATTAAGAATAAATCTAACAGAAAAATAGCAGTTCCAGGTAACCTAATCTGAAAGTTCTATGCAGTTTTGAAAACAACAGGGATATCTGCTTTTACCTGCAGTGCTCCCTATAGAATAAACAAAAAGAATATTTGTCAGAATGTACAGTTATCAAATTTTTCTAAATTTATAAAATTTGATTTAAGGTACTTGCAGTAGTTCTGCCTTACAAGTGCAGAACATATGAACTATTTTAAATGAACATATGAATAAAGGTGCACTCGTGGGTCTTTACCCAATGCAGTTCAATTTACCTATAGTTTTTCATTTTGGGGCTTTGTAAAGCACTTGTTGGTCATAGCCTCTGATAAAGTGGATCTGCAGTTCAAGAAAATTTCTCAGAGGGGAAGATGTTTATACTTCAACTTTTAAATTGCTTTTCCTGGCAACATGAATACATCTTCTGGCATAAGCAAATAGGCAGAAACAAATTAGATTACTGGACGGTCACTAAAGCAGAGCTGTATGCTATTAGCAGGCAGAAAATTTAAAAAAAGGTAGAGCATACAGAGAAGATTAAAGTAAAAGTTACATGTGGGTGGTGAAAGGCCTTTCTGGATGAGGCCTTTCTGATTCTTAGAAAAGCAATGACTCAAATTTAAGTTTAACAAAAGCACTGTACTATAGCTAAAATGTTTCTTTTAATCTTATTTTAGCTTTCTGGCATGTAATATTTATATATAGTTGTAGCAGTTAAACTCATTTTAATGGATGAATTTTTATTTAAAAGTAAAAAAAGATGTTCTGTGCTGCAAGCAGCAGGTGTGTTTTTAATCTTTAATAGGTCACCTTCCTCAGTGCAAGCAGGCAAGCTGTTATTGATCAAAGAGGTTTTGTTGGGTAGCTCTCAGATTATTGAGTGACAAACTTTATTGAATTTGACTTAACAGAAGTCAGAAGACAGCTGAAGCATAAGAGCTTGCACTACCATCAGAGTCATTTTACGACAGTCAGGGAGCAAAGCTCAGAGATGGATACTGAGCTCTTTGCTGGCCCTTGGAGATTAACTGAACAGCCTTCCTACCAATTCCCAAGCCTGTCAGCAGAACCAATTAGATTTTCAACCAGTAGACAAGAAGGGTGGCACTTGGGGACCTTTTTGCTTTAGGTCGAAGGCTTTTCAGACTGCAATGAGATGACATTGATGATGACACGTTGAGCATTGGTTGGTTTTAAGACAAGTTAAATTAGCAGTCTTGAAATGATTCCAACTGTCTCCTGACTTCTCACTGTTGCCATATTCAGTGGATCCTGTCAGGAGCAGGTTGATGACTTAATAGTCTTTCTTGAGTGGATTTGAGCACTTTGGCTGTGTGTTTATGTGTAGTTGTCATGCTTAAAATATTCATATAAAGGTTTGAAATATTTATTTGAAGGAGCTTTCTGCAGAGTTCAGCAGTACGGCTCTCTGTGATTCTGCCTACTTTTTCTCTCTCTTTTCTTTTTGCTGCTCTAAGCAGTTGTTGCTAAAAAATGTCTTTAACTATGTTTGATCTGTATGAAGTGACATTGTTTCTTGTGGCTATTGATAACATAAAGCACTTAGGAAGTTTAAGAATTTATTCAGCGTTTGATTTCCAAAGCTCCGGATGGCAAGTTCCAATCCCACCTGTACAAACATTACAATGGTTTTGAGACCATTTCAGGTTAGGAAAGGTGTATTCAGCTTGTACAGTCTTGTAAACATTTTGTAATCTTTGATTCTAATCCAAATGGGTTGTGATAGACGTGGAAAAAGGGGAAAAGGAGAAAGGGATAGGAATTAAGATGAAGTCTGCCATAATGAAATTGCCCTAGGCTGTTGAAGCAAGTGAGGAGGCTATCATGATGAGGCTGTTCTTTTAAAACTATGTGATACTTTAAAGACATTTTGCTGTAGTGGCTTGGCTGCTAGTCTGTTGTAAAAGGAGCTAAAGAAATAAAAATGAAGTAAGCTAGCTGACTTTAAATTTGTACCTTAATGTAAACAAAATCCTAACTGTTACTAGAAATAAATTGAAGTTGTCAACATGTAGGTGTTAAAATTAGCATGCCTGTAACTTTTAATATTTGTTAATATTAAATACTCAGCATTAAAAGGTTATGGCTACAATTTTTCCTTCTGAATACCTAAGGTTAAACTCCTACATCTGAATCCATGTTTATTCACCAGATTAGGTTCTTAACCTGTATTTGGAACCTGATGTCAAGCATTCATTTTGAAAATCTTGGTGCTATTTCTTTGAATTTTAAATTCTCAACTACTGTTTTCTCTCAGTAAGAATTCTTCATCTTTTTTTGTGATTTAAAAAAAATAAATGAGCAATCACATGCAGTTTTTAGACATTATTTTAAGAACCGCGAGCAGGATAACACACAGGAGATTGACTGCCATTTAAAGTGTATCAACTAATACTCCAAGCAACAATATTATTTTGCCATAGGAAATATTCCTGTTTGTCATAGCAGCAAAAAGTGATCATACCCAGATCAGAAAAAAAAGCCAACAAAGGATTTGGAATATCTATCTACCATGGTAAAATTAGCTTTTAAGTGTTGCATGTTTCTAAGCAATAATATTTACAATTAGTATCATCCATTCTTTGTCCTAATCTGATATTTGAAATATTTTATGCCATGCTCTAATAAGCATTAACCCTAAAATTGATGTGACCATAGTCAGAGGCAGGCAGCCCATGATGAGTACAGTTTCGAAGATCAGTGACTTGCAGAATGGTCATGGGGAAAAGTATGAGCCTCAGTTTTCCTGTTCTAAACAGGTGTAAATGAGTTGTAAATCTTTAAAATGAAAGGTGATATGAAGATCATTTATCTAATATGCAGTAAGAGTTCTGTGTGTGTAAGGTATTTCCCAGTTTAGCGGATAAATAACGGATATTACTGAGAAAAACACAAATATTTAGTGGAGATTTTGGCCACTAGAAAAAGAGCAAGGAATAATCTTTTGCATTGCTTAGGTCACTTCCATAAAATACTTTAAAGATTTATTGCTGGGGGCTGGATATAAACGTGCATTCCCTTTCAAGCCATTTTAATAGAAGCATGTTATTTTTAATTGAAGTATTGGTTTTGAGGAGAGGAGATGCTGCGTTTTGGACCAACTCAAGTATTTCTATGAGGCCAGAATGTTAGTTATAAATAAGAAAATTGTACTTATATAACATTTTACAAGCACTGTTGTCTCCAAATTATGAAGGGAAATGTGGGACCAGAGGATTGAATTGACTGAGCCAATGCCATCTATCAGTGACAGTGCTAAGAGCAGTGGGTTGTTCTTCTGTCTGTTAATCTGGGGCTCTGCTTTCTGGACCGTGCTGCCTTCCACTGTGTTGACATTTTCGTGGAACTTCTGTGGTCAGTCCAACTCCCTGTTTAAACCTCTAAGACTGGGAATTTCCTGAGTTTCCTTTGAAGAAAATCAAAGCATCTTCAAAAATGTTAATGAAATTTTAAATTATATACAAGCCACCAAAATAATTGGCAGTTACTGTCTCACTATTGACAAATTCATATTTGATTTTTTTGTTTGTTTGTTAGTTTCAGCTTCCAGCCGATGAATCTTGTTAAAGCTTTGCCTTTTCAATTAGGGACCTCTGTTGCCAGTTTTTTCCCCATGTAGGTGCTTGTACATTCTCAATGGGCTCCCTCCTCACCTTCTGTTTTATAAGCAAAATTAATAGATCTCCTATTATGTTTCCCTTTAAAGAGTTCTTTAATAAATTTCATAATTCTTCTCTGAAACCTCTTGAATTGCAGACATCAGCACTGACGCTAGTATTTACTAGCAGCCATATTCGCTAGGAAGGAAATGTAATGCCTTTTTTTGCAGGCAATATTCTCTGCCCACAAATAGGAATACGTTAACCCTTTGGAGAACTGAGTCTCACATCGCAGAAGCATTTACAGAATTCTTTTTTCCTAGGTGTGTGAGTTTACATTTGGTGGTATTGAACCACAAATTGTTTGCGTGCATCCAGATTATCAAGAAATCCAGACCACACTGTACCATTGAACTGTCTTCTTCATGATTATCCCCTACATTAGCTTTTATGCTATATGCAAATTGTATCTGATTTTATGTTTCCAGATGAAGGTGTTAAATGACATAAGGTCAAAAATATACCACCCCAGGATCTCAGGAGAAATATATGCTTTCAATAGTAACTTCCATTTTGAGACCTTAGTTGTTTGTGCCATGCTGAATTTCTGTCAGAATAATTTTAGAATCCGAATATTTGTTGCTTTACAGAATCTTCATCAGGACAATCTTCATCAGCCATAAAACCTGTATTGACTGACATTAATTATATTGTCCTCCTTTAACTTCTTATTAATCAAAATCTTGTAATGGCCATTCCATTACTGTATCCAGGACCAGTATCAAGTTGTCAGAGCTACCTGGGTTATTTCATTTGCCATTTGTTGAATACTGATATAGTACTGGTTTTCATCCAGTCTTCTGGAACTTCTCTGTAGTTCTGAGATATGTTAAAAGTCAGCATTAATTCTGCAAGGAACTGCTAGCCTATCATAAAACTCAGCTACAAGTTAGCCATATGTATACTGATTGAAAAATATCTGACTGTAGTAGCTGTTGTTGAATATCTTCCTGAGATACTGTTGAAAAGGAACTATATCCTGATCACTTGATCAGAGCAGGTTATCCTGCTTTATTTTCCAAATGCAGAATATAATTATTTATTGAACTTTTCAACCTGTTCTGCATGATTTGTGATGGATACGATTTATAGATCCTCTGTTGTTCCTAGTATGTCTTGAAACTCATTTAAATTATCCTTAAATCTTCCAACAATTGATTTTTTTTTGCATCTATTTGCTTCTCACATAAACTTAATACATTTCCTAGCTTCAGTATCTTCTTCTTTAAATACTAGATTTTTTTAACCTTTTTTTTTTTATCTAATGTAGATTTTCCTTAGATTTGGAAAAATGGTTTTATGGGCATTAGAAACAAGAATTCTAAACACCTTTCACTTCCTGTGAGCATTTCTGTGTTCAAAGTCTTTTCTCACTCTGATTTAGCTTAGAATTATTTTCACATTGTGAAATTGGTCTTTTAAAAACATCAGATCTGTATTTGAGTTTGGGTTGTATGCCATCTTTTTTTGTAACAAATGTGTTGACTCATGATAGCTTGACTCTAAACTCTCTGAGTTTTAGTTCCACAATCAATCCCTCTCTGTCTTTCAGGATGAGCTTTAATGTGTCACTTCCCTATGTTGACTCTCTTAATGATTTTTCAATTAAGGCATTTTAATATGGTTTTAGAAATTCCATGAATTTTTAGAACTAGCAGTTTCATGTTGTTGACATATGTCACATGATGTCAATCCCTAATGAGAAGGCAGAATTTTTTTCTCCCCTTCACCTTCGTGATAGGAGCTTAGGGGGGTTAGTCGTCCTGTCCTCTAGTGTGACTCGGTTGTCTGTTGCACACAACAGTAAGGAACCCATTAGGACTTTGATCCATACTACTTACTATCCATGACTACTTAGGATCATTTACTTCCAACTTCGCAGTGATGTAGGTAAGGCTGTTTTTTTATTTCAAATTAAAACCCATACCTCTTATTCATGGAACTTCACTAATCTAAAAAGATTGAGCATAACATACAGAATAGCAGTGTAGTAGTACATTGGAAATCACAGTTGGATTTATTTATAAACAGGTAACAGTGGTCTGGAGTGGGAACAGGCTCGAGCACCTTAACTCAAAGACACTAGTCTAGCACTATCAGATTGAAACACTGATAACAATGGACCAGGATTTTGCCTCAGGACTATAAAACCTCGGTTCAGGCAGACAGGTTTGTTCAGTTCTGGGAGGCTATTGTAAAAGAGAGAACTGCAAGGAAAAGAAACGAGCCTGTTATCAGAAAAACATTAGAAGTTCAGAGATCATAGTCCTCATCAACTGTACGTTAAGACTAATAATTCTTTCATTTGTGATGAGTGCTGAGGTTGTGTACCTTCTGCCCAGACATTCCTGTCTATTTAAAGTTTTTCTTAATTGTTTGTATCAGTACATGTGCATTGGAGGAAAGAGGTTAATTGATATTAAATAAGTGCATTTCTTAAAGCGGAGGATATAGTAGTATCCTCTTGCATATTAACCTTTTAAAGCTTGAGCTACATCATGTGAAGGGATGAAGTAAAGACCAGTGTCATCCTTCTTTGGTTCACTTCAATTGCAAATATGACCTTTCAACAACTTTTAATCTGCTTTAACACTTGCGACTAGTAACCAAAGCATTAGACAGCCACTTGTGTTCTACTTGTTTTATCACGGTACTACAGTAGCAGTCAAGAAGAGAGAACTGACACATTTATGGCCTGTGGCAAAAGCTAAGCAATTAGGAGAATCAGTACTGGATTACATCATCTTAAAGCAGATTTGTTGTGAGTGAACTAAGTTAACTTTCACACCCTGGATATCACCACAGTTTTAATCTTTTAGTAACATCTTGTGTAAAAATTAATCATAAGCTTGGCTGGATTATTTTTGACATCCAGGAAAACATTGTGAAAAGCCATTCTTGTGCAGTTTTTTGATACGTGGAGGATATGTCATAAATCTTCTTCTGAAACAGTATACTTCCATTTTGCTTCACTGTTTGCACAGTTTAATCACAGTGGCCTCAGTAAATGAGCATGAAAGTAAAATTCTCTGTATATTATTAAAATATCTGTTACTGAAAAACAGAACAATGAATTTGGCATCACTTTTCAAATAGAAAAAAAGCCCCACTCCTTTGCTCTAGGAACATTCAGCTTCAGGAGACAGAGGAAGGGGTTACATCATATAGAAAGTTATTGATGGCCCTCGTTATGTAGAAATTCTGTTTTATTTTGAAAGTTAAAAACACTGGGTTGTGTTTTTTCTCCTCTACTTTTGTTAATTTATGCTGCATAGCTGTATAAAATGCAGCATAAATAATTGGCAGAGAGAATTTTGTTGACAGGGAAGTTCTTTACCAGAGTAAAGGTGATGCATGTCATCGGGGTGCCCTTTCTGTCACCTCATATGCTCATATCAGGGACATTACTAATTTGGCAGGCAAAACTCTTCCACATCTATCCTCCTTTGGGGCTGGATGATTGCCCTGAATTCCTATCCGTGTGAGTTGGCATTAGCTTGGACTAACTACTGAGCTTATGTCAGTGTTACCTAAGCCTGGCAATACACCGTTAAATCTGTGAGCATAGACAAATCACTTTTAAATCGCTATTTCGTATGCACTTTTGATATATGCATTTATAGAAGATTTCTTGGTTTCAGTCATGTTTATATAGCATTTCAGAAAAATGACTAAGGTAAATTAAGAGGTTTGTATGTACATTTTTAGTGTATGTAAGCAAAATAACATGCAAAATATATATATTACGCTATGCATGTTATTTTGATTAAAATGCTATTTTCTGATCACTGATAAAATATGGGCTATATGCCAGAACAACAACTTAAAGTAAGACCCAATGGTGGATGATTAAGCCTATGAGCCCATAGTGGTGTGGCCTTCCATTCAGTGCATTGAAAAATTTTTAGTGTATGTAAGCAAAATAACATGCAAAATATATATATTACGCTATGCATGTTATTTTGATTAAAATGCTATTTTCTGATCACTGATAAAATATGGGCTATATGCCAGAACAACAACTTAAAGTAAGACCCAATGGTGGATGATTAAGCCTATGAGCCCATAGTGGTGTGGCCTTCCATTCAGTTCATTGAAAAGTTCATGAACTAAATAGGTTTTTGTTTATAGGCAACTAGCTTTCTCTGAAGTGTTCAATTAATATCTGAAAATTATCCACAAATAGATAAATTTAAGAGATTATCTAGAGACATTTTATTCTGTTTTCACGTTAACAGTAACTGTAAAGGAGTTGTCAATACTTGTCACAAATGCTAAAAATACCATCCAAATTACCAAAAAGGACAGATTTTTAACACAAGAAATTGCTGTTGTCCCCACTCTTCCTGCCAAAACAGGGGTATGCATGCACTTGCATATGTTTGCTAGAAGAAAAGTAGACTACTTGTTGGACTTGTGCTAGGCTTCCCTGAGACAGTTTACCAGAAGATAACATAGCTAAGCAAATCTTAGTGCATACCAAAGATTTTTTTCAGTAGGATTATTAATGTCAGACAAAGGCTTCAGCTTAGCAGGCATGAGCTTAAGTAACTTGTAGGCTGGATTTACGTCTCTCATTCCTGTATGCTTAGTCCAAAGGGTTGTGGAATACAACAGTAAAATGTTTTGGAAAAAGGGCAGGGAATTAGACTCCTACTTAAAACTGGTAAATTACAAAGATGACATTTATGAGACAACAATTTGCAACCTGTTGACATTGTTTAAAAGAAGATTAAAAACAAAGATATAAAATGATATTCGAGGAGCTACATAGTTCCATATTTGCAGGGAAGCAAGTATGGCAATGCGTAATTATCAACAGCTGATTTGAGGTCATGGGAACTGCCATTTCTTCATGAGACGGATGGAAGTAAATGGTTGAAAATAGCTGTGGAGTGATGCAAGATGTGCTTTGTTTACATGAAGTTGTCAAACATATGTGAGGGAAGAGTTCTTTCTGTTGGGGGCTTGGCATGAACTTGGAAGAGTTATAATAGAGGAAGGGGGCAGGTGGTGTTTTCCCTGGAAGCAATAGTGAAAGAGTAAGTACTAGAAGTTTATTTGTCTGACTGAGAATAAGTAAGATAACAAGGTAGTTTCAGGGTTTAAAGATCGTAACTTAAAAATATCAGTGTGTGGTGATACTTGCAATGAATAGAGTCCTGCTGCCTGTGGGTAAGGAATATGAGTGCACATCCAAGGTCTGTAGTAGGAGTAGCAAAACAGAAAAGAAAATCAGGGAAACAAACAGGCTGCACAACAGGCAGTAGCATGAAGACCTGAAGACTGGGAATTGATCTAGTTCTGAAGAGTCAGGTTCAAACACATGGAGCCTACATTACTTTTGTATAGGGAGTGGTATGCACTGCAAGGTAAAACGATTGCACAGCAGCTCCTCGCTTCAATTTGTAACATTCCTTCTCATCAGTCTGCCTTTGCATCAGGCTGGCCAGTGTATTTGCTCTAAACCAGGGTGTTTTGTGGGCTTTCTGCCCTGAGTAATTTTCCTCCTATCCCCTTACTTTTATACCAAGGTGGCTTTAGCAAAAGCTATCTCCTTCAGTATTGCTGGAGAAGGTTCTACTTTAATCGCAGCAGTTCACAGTTAACGTGTAAGCAACCATACCCTGTAAATGCTTCACAGAGAAGAAAACACCAGTCTTTATTTCATGCTTTATTTATTTTGCCCTTTTTAGTGTCTTAAGTGACGGTATTATATGGTCATGATTCACTGAAATAGAGTGATAAATTCCTGAATAAGGCTTTAAGTTTTCTTTGGCGTGCATGGGTAGTAGTTGATCTTTGTAAGCAATCAAGTCACCTTTTAGAAAGTTTGATGTACTAATGAAACATCTGTATAATAGTAAAATATGTTGTATAGTCACTGATGGCCTAAGGAGCATGCAAGTTATTAGCCACAAAAGCAAGCACGCTACATTTCTGGCAACAGCTGGTGCAGCTGTGCTGGAACGGGCAGAAATGGCATTTCTCTTTACTGCCATACAAAAGCCTTATCGCTATTTGCAGTTTTTCTATCTTATCTTATTGTATTAATATCAATCTTATCAGTACAATACAGAGGTGTTAGCTTATCTACCCAGGCTTATAAAAAAGGTGTTACCATTAAAGTGTCATAAAGCTGTTCAAAACCACAAATATTTCTGGACCATATCAGTCTTATGAATGGCTAATGCAAAATTGCTAAACAGAAAATATAATACATTTTCCAGTGAACAAACTGCAACAAAACCAACTTAAATCTTTTGGGGCAATGTAACTTTTCTGTATTCAATTATGATTTAAATAAGGAACAATTAAATTGCCTACAGGCTTCCCACTTTAAGAACAATTTCAGAGGTATATAAATTCAATTGTATTGCCTCTTCCTAAAAGTGACAGCCTCTGGAGCTATTTTCCGTGCCTGGCCATACCTTCACAAGGACTCTCTAATATCAGAAGGAAAAAGTCATTCCAATTTGGGTAAGACTGATGTATCAGCCTGGAGAGAGAAAATATGTCTTCACAGAGAATTACATTCAAGTAAGTTTCCAGGATCAGGGGTTATGAAGACAAAGGGGTGTGAGGAGTGTCCAGAGGATGGCTAGCCAAAGTCAGACCACTAAATTCTGTTAAACTTCTAAAGGCAGATGTAATGCTTCTTTCACTCAATAGACAAAATGCTTCCACAGCAACCTTGGGAGGGAGCTTACACAGAGTCCACATCAACACTAGGGATATATTGGTCACATACCCTGTGTTCACTGTGCTGGAATGAGTAGTTATTCTGTTTGGTAAAACATGTACTTTTCCAAGCCTTTTCAGTAGTCTTGATGTGTCTGAAAACTAAGCCGCTGAAAAGTTACAAATCCCAAAACCGTATCATCCTCTCAGCCAGAAGTTAATAACCAATAACACTTAAGCAACTTGAATGCAACACAGAATTTTAGGTATTCATAACTGACATCACTCGATACTTTCCATTATCCTCTGAAATGCCTTGCTTAGGCTTTGTGTGTCTCCCTTGAAATGTCAGTACTTTTGTAATGGGGAATGATATATCCACTTAGTCTTGCAGCGATTCTGTTGTGGTTGTAGTCTAACTAATACCTTCCCAAAGAAATCAGCTCTTATCTGCCTTCTCTCTGGAACTTGGTGAAGATATCATAGTCTGTAGGAAATAAGGTTAGAAGTGAGCTCCAAAGGTCATCTAATCTATCCCCATTACCTCAATATCACCTCCAGGGAATATGGCAATGGCATCTACTCCTTTTTTATATTGTAATTCTTCCCTGCTTCACGATTTACTGCTGACAGAAAGAGCATTTTTTGAAAAAGGCAGGTGTTATTATCCCTGGAACTTCCTTTTTTTTTGGAGGGGAAAATAAAAAATGTTTCTTGTTATCTGTGGCACAAAGAAGGATTTCTGGATCATGTGCTAATTTGACCAGTCTAGTCTATTCTCAGTAGTGTTTCTGAAGAAGAGCAATCTAAACAGGGAGGAAGCCCTAAATGTAGAACTCGGGATTTTTTCATGAAAATATTCTGTATTGGAAATTGCAGGAATGACACAGATGGAATTCTCTGTGGAAAATGTTAGTTTTGGTGCATTTTCTTGTTTGGAGGAAAGAAAAAGATTTCTGTTCGGTTTTACCTCAAAAAGTCTACTTTGAAAATTTTTGAAATTTCAAAATCTGGTCTTCAAAACCAACCTTTACTTAGAAATTTATCTTTAGAAACAAAAAATAAAGATTAAAATCACTACTGCATGTTTTAGAATATTTAAATAAAGTATTTCCTTTAGGTGAATTCCTTTAGTTGTTGTTGTTTTCTTTCTTTAGATCGCCAATGTGTGACAATTTTAGACCAGGATCTAGACTGGAATGTTTTCAATAATTTGAAAAATATCCAAAGGCTGACAGAGAATTTAAAGTGGAAAAGATCATTGGTACACTAGAGAACTTGAAGAAAATGTTGTTTCCTGATGGTTCTGTCCAGATAATAATCTGTCAAAATCACTTGTCATGTCTGCTGTAATACAGGTCTGAATTTCGATATGCTTTGGTTTAGATGTCTTACACCAGATGCCTGCAACTTGAGATACCTTAGATTTGATTTTGAGCTTCATTGGGTAGCCATTCGTAAAGAAATACCTACATTTGTGTGTATCAAGATATAGGCATCTAAGAGTTGAGATACTTCTGAAAATGTAGTTCTTAAACAGAAGATAAATAAGCAAAACATGCTTTGGTATGCAAAAACAAATTTTTCATTCTCAAACATATATTTGGATGCTCTTTTCTTCTGTCTTTACCTTCATAGTTTCAGACTTTAAAAGATTGTTAAGATAGTTGACAATCTATCTCAAGAAGAGATAAACATCCACAAAGCTTTGAAAATCTGATCCTATAGAGCCATGCTGTATCCCTCTCTCATCTCCTTCTCTGATCTGTTGAAATACCACCCCTGAGTGAATCTGAAGTGAGGATATTGTAATTCTTCAGACATTCCTGAGAAATTAATTTGATCCATAATGTGGTTTTGTTTGAAAATTTGCAAAAGAAATTAATTTTAGTAACTGTATCAAGAAGGTGTAATTGACCTCCCTTTCTAGATCAATCTGAAACCAGTATATCACAACTCCAAAGGCTTATAATAGCTAAATGTTTTTGTTGCACACTGAAAAGCACAGAGTATGAAAATTGCGTGTTTTATTTTGTTGGTGTTTTGAACTAGAACTTGATGGCCTTTCTTTTGAAGTAGTTAAAATATTATCTTGCTATAATTCCATATTCAGTAAGATTGAATGAGAAAGTTGTGTGGTGTCACTTTATACAATTGCCTTTTAATCTTATTTCTCTCTTGGCAAGTAAATACAATTTCTAAATGTAATTGGCTTTATATAGTTGATTTTAATTATATATTGTAGTCTTTAAAAATCATTTCTTGATTCCTTCTCTGATAGAAGAGGTTGACTGTCGTTGAACTCTCAGCTATATCTCCTAATATAGTCAGAAAACAGTCTTTTCTACACTGGTATTCTTTTATCTACTTTGTATTAAAATGAATATGAGTTTATTTAGCGTTCACATATCTGAAAAGGTAACTTAATCAAAATTTTGCACATATTTTCAATAAATGCACGATTATTGTTAGCATGCAATTGCTTAACTTAAAAAGCCTGTCCTAAGGTTAAAAAAAAAACCCACCAAACATTGACACTTTTGGAGTTTCTCTAATAATTGAGGTAGAGGGCTTGTAAAGAGTACCTAGTTCCTAAGTAGGGGAGAGAGGTGTGTTTACACATGACCCCACTAGCATGATCCCACTAGATCCTAGGCAGATGGAGAAAAGTCAGCCTTCATCAGCTTCTGTCACAGAAGTTGTACAGTAGGGCTGTCTTCCTTCATTTTTCTTTTGGTGATTTTATAGAAAATACTAAAGTAAAACATTATAATGGACAATATCCTTTTGGGATTGTATTTCTTTTCCAAATAGATGTAAAAAAATTATTTTCCTTCTGATCCCTCCCACATTTTTTCTACTATTTTATATTTTTGTGCCATAATCTCTTTTCATGTTCCTGTTACGGAAATTTTGGTATTTAACATAAGCTGTTCATTAGCATGTTCCTCACAGATTTCTCTTTTATTTGAGATGATGTACAATTAATTTTTGAATTTTTCAACAAAATTTATGCTAACAGTTTGTATTCCACTGACTATTTGTGACTATTTTATTTATCGTTATGTGAAATATTCAATAAAATGGAAAGTTGGGGGGTCAAAAAACTTTTTCAGGTGCATTAACTTTAAACCCCTCTCTTTTAAAATAGTTCTCTGGGGGTTTTGTATTCTGTCTTATTATCCCTAGCTTCAGGTTTTTCAACAAAATTTATGCTAACAGTTTGTATTCCACTGACTATTTGTGACTATTTTATTTATCGTTATGTGAAATATTCAATAAAATGGAAAGTTGGGGGGTCAAAAAACTTTTTCAGGTGCATTAACTTTAAACCCCTCTCTTTTAAAATAGTTCTCTGGGGGTTTTGTATTCTGTCTTATTATCCCTAGCTGCAGGTTTGTAGTTTCTGTTAAAAATGTTTCTCACGAACTCTACGTGTCTTTCCAAAACACACCATGGATTCTGAAGTGAGGGTACATTTTTACTTCATGAAAATTATATGTAAGTGAAATTGTGCGTCACTGTTGCTTCTTTAAAGTCTTTGCAGTGCACAGATACTGTTCGGATACAGTTGTCCTCCAGGATCTGTTTATCTAATGCTTGTGCCAAGTCAGAGAAAGGGGGGGAAAAAACCAAAAACCTGTTGCCTAGAGTTAGTAAGACCATTTTCTTGCACAAAGAGCAAGGGAGATACTGAAACATATAGTCGATATCCCACTATAGCGTATTAGTAGAGGAGCTTCTACAGGTAATGCTTTTTAAGAGTGAAGTGTGTATGCAGTGCTGCTGGTGATATTTTGTTATGTGAGCTATTGGAAATAATAACCTACTGTGTGTAATACAGAAAAATGACAACGCTTTGTAAGTGCTTTCACGCTGTTTCCTAGAGACAATTTTTGGTCAGGGTTAAATGGATTCATTAGGTTCCATTAAAACAGTTGTAAATTTGAAATTTCAGTGATTTTGACGTAAAGTTTTTCATGAACTCTGGACTGAGTTTTCATACTCTGAATCAGGAATGTTTAAAAATTTATCTTAGTCAGCAACGTTGTTGAAAAATCACGTACGTATGCATTTGTAAAAGAATGAAGGCTGTGCCTCTATTTTAGGTCAGTCTGTTAAATCAATATGCATGTCTTCTGGTTCTTCAACAATTAGCAGCAGCTGAAGGGTTTTCTCTGTCTTTTTTTCTGATAGTTTGTCTGCAGCAGCAGGAATGAGAGATCTTAAAACAATGGCAGGAGGAGGTGGAAACACCAGTGATAATTCAATCTAATATAATTTATTTAAAACATTTTATATTAACCTCACTTAGGTTATTAATTGCAGATATATTAAGTAGATTTTAAAGCAAATGATAGCACCATTTTAAGAACATAATTTTTCACCTGTAGTTTTGCAGGATTCTTCAGTCAGTATTTGCTTTAGAAAGTGCTACCTAGAGAACGAACGAAACAAACCAGCCTAAGAGTTCCACACGTAGTTTGGGGCACAAAAATAGTTGTTCCAGATTTCCAATGCATAAATGTTGAGCAGTTTGACTTAAAGTAAGTGTAAAGATTTGTCTGTTAGGAATTTCAGTAGATTACTAAAAGATATGATTTCTTTACTCGAGTACTTACTGAAGATCTTATTAACAGAATAATACCTATTCCCTACACTTTGTACTAAAATCCTAGGTATAAAAGATTTTTAAAGGCTTGAAGATTTTCTTTTGCTGTTATTCTTCAGAACAGAAATTTTCTCATTCAGCAAGAGCTGATGAATAATGTTCTCCTACGGAGTATTCCATAGACAACTTCCTTCTTCCACCCAAAATTGCTACTCCCTCCTATTGCTCCCAATAGGATGGAAGCCACAGTTGCCCTCAGCAAAGATGCACTTCTGCAAAATGACTAATGCTTCCCATTGTTTCCAATATGAGTGGAACTGCTCTTAGAATAATTTTTATTCTTTAATTTTTATTTTCAGTAGCTATAACAGACTTGTACTGGTTTTACCTTTCATCATCATTTTATCTTACCTTTTCCATTGTCTTTCATTTATTATAATACTTGTTGAGGGAGTCATTTAAAAAAAGAAGAGAGAGAGAAAATGTTCAGGACAGCAAATTAGATGCCAATCTTAATTATTCAGAAATGTAAGGAACAAATTATTATAGTCTACTAATATATACTATACTCATTACAATTATTATCAAATAAACCCAAAATGTAGTTATAAAATGAGAACTTAACCCACATTTTGTTTTATTAATAGATATTTCGTATATTTGATTGTGTTTTGAGTCAGTAATATCTGTAGTTCAGGGATGTTTCAGTTACTGCTGTGAGACTTAGGAGTGTTTTGGGACTTAAAGTGGTCCTCCCCATTTTAGTTACTGACAGTAGCTTTTTCTTTTTCAACTTTTTTCAAGATTTACTGTATATCTGTAAAATTTTAAGAACACAAAGCGGAGTAATCATTACTTAAAATCATTAAGAAGTAGTTAATAGCAATGCTTATAAAGGGGAAAAACGCAATACAGAATAGAATATTACACTTTTTTGTATGTATTCATTACTGCTTTCAGATATCTGAAAACAGTGTTTGCTGCTGTTTGATCTCTTGACGTCAAACTGGTTCTTGCTGGAGGCAACAGTGCCAGTAGAGCGTTTTGACCTTGTTTTCTTCTGTTTCTCCCTTCTTCATGCCATTTGTTAACGTAAACAGGGAATACACATATTTTTAAATGACCGTTACAAAACTAAGGCCATATATTATTTTTTAAGAACAAAACAGAAGGGATTTTTTTTCTTTTAGGAGGATATTTTGCTAGTGAAACTTGTATTGATAACTTCAAAGCATATACAGTAATCTTAAAAAAGGACTATGACATACGATCACAAAAGAAGAAATGTAAGAGTTGTAGAAACAAGGAATAAAGAAGGAATGCTTGTATTCCCTGTCATTCTCATTAGTGCAACTCAATGGACTTCAGTGAACTCTTCCCTGATTCTTAGTGATGAAAGACCAGAATTATCTCCCGTCTGTTTAATTTCTTTGTTTACATTGGTGGTTTTTATGAGTCTAATAACATAGCAGCATTAAGATACCATAGCCATAAAATAGCTCACCATCTCTAATTTGTGACCTCTTTTTGTATAATTACAGTAAAAGAATAGCCATAAAAGTTCAAAATTGCTTCACCAAGGATATTTAAATCATTGGTTTATAGATTGGAAGGGAAAGGGATGTCCCAGGCCAAGAAGTGTGTTGTCTTTCCTGTGCTGGGGTAAGCTAACAATCAGCCCAAAGAAAGAACGGAGGGCCAAAGGGTAGAACACTGGTTTCGTCTATAATACAAGCTCTTTCAAAAAGATGATAATATTTACTGACCATAGCATAACTAAATTTAGCATTTGTTTGTGCGACAAAAAAAAAAAAGAAGAAGAAAAATTCAATGGATACTAAACTTCAGCAATAAATAGGACTGCTTAGGCAAAAAGATTTTAAGATTAAAGGGAGTAAGAACCTTAGAGATAGCTCAGTTTTTTACCTTAAAAAAAAAAATAATTTGTTGATTTTCATAAAACATTCGTACCACTCAGCAGAAAGGAACTAGGAAGCAAGAATAAGCAAGTGCTATTAAATGACAAGGAAGCTATTTCAACCATAAAGAAGCCCTTCAAACTTGTGAAGCTGACCCTGCTAAAACCAGTAGCTAGAAACATAAATTACAGCAGGCTAAAAGGGGAACTGAAGCATCAGAGTAAGTTTCTAAGACGAAACTTAGGTAAAATCAGTGCATGGGATATAGGATATTTTTGAAAGAGTAAATGGATCTAATGGATTACCAGTAATAATGGGGAGTAATTAAGACAGAAAATAATGTTGCTGAGAGACTGAACAAAGATGGAGGTATTAAGAAAGCACCAAGTCATTAAGCCTAGGCAGTACATCTTCAGGAATTTGGAGGCGGGTTATCTATGAAAGAATCAAGCTCCTAACAAAAAGAAATCTCTTCTTCAAAGTAGTCATAGCAGACTGGTGGATAGAAAATGTTGTACCTTAATTTAGTCACTTTCTCAGGCTTCTTGAAATGACGAGGAGGATTTCAGACAGAGGGTTTTACCTTTGTCCTTGCTCCGCTGGGTAAACCAGTAAGCAAACCTGGAAGATCACATTATGACAGAGTCAAAACTTGCATGAGCTCTTGCAAGGAAAAGTATATTCCACTAGTCTCTTAGATATATTTGAACGTGACAGTACGGGACAAGATGAAGTAGTGTTTGAGTACTCTTCGTGAAAAGACTTCTTTAAAATAGATTGTTTTGAAAAGCTGTGTATAAATCCTGCATGTGGGTTTCTCCTGGAGAAGTGTGTGTTCCTGTTAATTTGATCAGAGTAGTGTTAAGAAAGAATAATGTTTAAAAACTTTGCATATGTGACAATCAGATGTGTTGATTTATGGACTCTGAAGGCATAACTATCTCTCATGAGAGCAAGATCTTTTTATACAAGGCCTTGCTAGAGAAAAGAGCAAGTAGTTCTGGGCTGGGAAGTGAAGTATACAACACAAAAGTGGAATCACTGAGTGAAAGCACAGTTTTCAACGTAGGGCAGCTGCCATACACTGATAAACTACAGACCCATGTTACGGTTTAACCTCAGTCGGCAACTGAGCAACCCATTGCTGCCAACAGTCGGCAACCCATTAAGAAAGTAATTTCAGACTAAGAGAACGTACGCAGGATGTTTTTCATGCACACCTAAAGAAAGGATAGTGTATCAAGATGATGATGTCCCAAAATAGCATTGTGTTCACAGGGTCCAAATTCTAAGTAGTTAAAAGGATAAACTGAATCTAAATAGTTTGTGGTTATTTATTTGAATTGTAATAGTTGGTAGAGACTGCCACTGTTGAAACTTAGGTGCTGAAGTTAGAGGTCTAATGACCTTTGGGTTTCCATTATAGTCAGTGGAAAAGGTAGCCATTTCCGGAGAGTAATTCAGAAAACCTGTCTTAGATCTCTGCTCTGATGAGCCCCTTCTTTTTCCATGGATTATCTAGGAAGCCAAGGCTAAAAAAAATTCCTAACGTTGCTGCTTAAGTAATGTGGCTAAACTTAGGGTGTAAAAACACTCTCCAATACTTGAGCATATAGTAAGAGATACTACCATGAAGAGCAATAAGTGAAAAAGAGAAAGAGGAGGTAAGGCAGAATCCACCACAAAGCAATGAAATGACTTTTTGAAGGCGATGCAGAAAGTCCATATTTATTCTGGGAATAGAATGTAGATTCGCACCTTGAATTGCGTGAAAACAATTGAGTATGACAAGCTCTGCCTTTCATATAGATGAAAATGAGGATGGTAAGGTGCAAGTGATTTGCCCATGGTAACATGGCCAGCGTGTAGCAGATTCAAGAATTACACTAGGTTTCCTTACATTCCCAGGTCATATTTGCTGTCCTACTTTGACTTCAGTGCAGATTTATCTATGAGTTAGATTTTACTCTTGCTGTATTAAATTGACAGTTTTCTGGTGGATCTAGAGTTGTGGTGAACTGCTAAATAGGAATCACAGAATTTGGCTGTATGCATTTTGTAAAACAACAAGATTTGTCATACTCTATCAGAAAGAACGTGTCAAATTCAGTAGTGACCATTCCTCATGTTGCAGAAAAATAGGAATCTCTTCTACTATATTCTGTCCATTCATGCAGTACTTAATGTGAAGACATTCTTTCTCTGAACCTGCAGAAGTCAGTGCATAGTCTGACGCATGGTACAGAATGATCATATTTAACATGCATAATTATGAACACTATCAATGGATCAAAATACCTCTTTATCTTACCTGTTTTAGATGGTTTAATTTTTTTTCATTCTCATATATATGTAAATTTAGATTAGAATTTTCTGGTTCAAGACAACGTCTAGTTGATCGTAAGTGCATGTATATAATTTCAAAACTGAGCTACAGTGTTGGATATAATGAAGTAAATTCACATGTGGTTTCACTGGAAATAGTGCTCTTACGTATGTGTAGGTGCGGATCCTTTTACTATTTAATAACACTATAGCTTGTTGCATTATTATTTTTCCAGGTCTTTACAGGTAATTCTATGTAGTATTTGCTTTCTTCTTCAATTGCATTCCTTTCTAAAATTACTAATTGTTATTTCAGTTTGAGCTTTTTCAGGGAAGTGATAGTATTGGAATAATGCATACCATTCTGTGTTCCATTACTTTGGAATATTGAATACCAAGAGGTGCAGGGAGATAGAAAAAGAAAGAAGAATTATTTTATGTTTCCTGCCTTTGAAATCCTTTCTGATAAATTTAGCCATTATTTTTATTTGTGTTTTGCTTGTTATATCATCTTCATTGCATTCAGTGTAGATGAATGGAGTAAAGCAAAACAATTTATCTAGTTCTTGTCATGAGGTAGATCAGAATGAAGGGTAGGTGACTCATCTAATTTGCACAGTGACACAAGATTCGGAACAGGTTGCTTTGCTATAACAACACATCTTTTTTTTTATCTTTGCATTAGTATAAGGAACTCTTATATAGGCAGTAGTAAAGAAATCTGTATTTCCTTTCGTATATGGGTATGTGAGTGTGCACGTAATATAGAACCCTGACTCATACTGATTTTTATTTTCATTTAAGTAATGTTAATAATTCTGCCTTTCTATTTAAGAAATACACAACTCAGAAAAAATTTAAGCCAACTAATATACTTTAGAGTATATTGTATTGCCATAATGTGTCCCTAAATTTAATATTGACTTCTTTCTTTTTACCTTTTTTTTTTTTTTTTTTTTTTACTTTTTTACAGTACTTATTTAACTAAAGACATAAGTAACAGGAAAAAATGAAAGTACGTAGTCAAGATCCATGGCCAGATTAGTGACATTTTGCTGGCATATTAGCAAAACTGTTCAATGGTGTACATTCCATTAGTGCTTGATGCAATCACGAGTCAAGGCATGTGCAGTTTCCCGGATGTTGTATTAGAATTGCTTATTGCATAAACATAGAAAAAGTTATGTATCTAAGTAATCCGTTGTTCTGTCAGTAATTCATATTTTTGTCATTAATGGTATGCTATTATGTCATTCATATTTAGGATTACATAATATCATGAATTTTTTTTACAAAGTAACTTTTTTAAGACTACTTTCTTGAAGACTTCGGAAGGAACCGCTCATTTATGTTTCTTCCATCAAACAATTTTGTTTTGTCAAGACACTATTTTGGTGCTTCCCAAGAGTGGCACCTTATTGCAGTTACTGATGTTCCAACAAGCAATAGTAAGACCTCTGAAAATATTTTTGGATTACGTGAGTTACCCAGAATTTTTAGTTTGAGAATATTCTCCTCAAGAGGGGACTGTTCTGCAAAAAATCACACTCAGGACACTGTATTTTGAGAATGCTACTACATGAATTATATTTTTAAACTGCTGCTAATACAAAGTGCAGAAATCCATAATCCTTAATTAATGTACCTTGTCAAGAGCACCTCTTGGATGCCAGAACCTCTCAGGTTTGTTTTATGCTTCTTCTCCCATACTACTTATAAGCAGATACTTTTACACTATAAGAATTTCCCCGATGACGTTTTAAATTATATTATGTAAATTTTGCATGGTAAGATCTGTCCAGACTATTATTACTATACCAACTTGTAGAATTCTTATTTTGCAAAGTCCACACATGTTAGTAATTCTAGGGAAATGTAATGCATACTAAGGAAATATGCTATGAAAAATCCCGTGAATTTGCCCCTTTTGGCTGATTACAATGAACTGAGTCACATTTGTAATTTCTATTGTACATCCGGTAACCCAGTTTCATGTGCATTTTTCAAAAAGACAGTGTAATCTGTTACTACTGTCACTACTGTCTTTATGAACAGTGTCAGTAAAAGTGAGGCAAAATTGATGTATTAAGAAGTTAAAAGTCTGCTTAATATTGTGTACTACCTGTATGAAGAATAGAAAATAACAATGTTATAATGCATTGTGTTCAGCTTGAGTAATGATACTTGATGATTTTAGTGTGATGAAATAAACATCCTGGGTGTAGCTTCTTTTGAATTTTCAGAAAATTCAGATTTGTATATAGATTAAAGTTTAGAGCCAGACTTTCCCCATTAAGGCAGTCATCAATTTGATCATAAAATTAGTATAGAAACAGCTGGTTTTCTATCATTACTTGCACCAAGATTTTTCTTTCATGGTAATAATGACATATGTAAAAACAAGCCTAAAGAAATTATATGTGTAATAACTTACTAAAACTCAGTTTTGCTCATGCATATTTTAGAAGCTATTTTATATCTGAGAATCTAATTAACTGCACTCTGAAGTTCTCTGAAGGACTATAATTTGAGTACCAGTGAGATCATTCACTTTGCAGTGGAAAGGACCAAAAGGATCCCAAGAATGCTTATGCTTGACAAATTGTCTTTATTTTTGTGTGAACAATGAGGTTCAGTTTAAATTAATGGAGTGCAGTGTTGCAGTCACTTAAAAATAAGACTAGAGTTTCTCCAATAAAATTCTGTAGATAGATGAGGAAATCAGTCATCGTGTATTAAAATATGATTTGCAAGCAATGCAGAGTGTTGTCTTAATTACAATCCAGTCTTTGTAAATTCTTAGGCAAATCTATATAAAGTTAGTAGAGAATGCTCCCTATAATCTGTCCCTGAGTGACTACTAAAATGATAGTGGTCTTTGAGATTATCTTAGGAAAATGTTTTCTCTTAATGACTATATTCATACACAGTTAGCTAGCCAGATCTTCTATGGCAGCCATCCGCTTTAATCGATTATGTTTCCATGCTAATGTTTTTGTGCAAGAATCCAAATTATATTCCACACCTTGAAACAACATTTTGCCCATGATTTTAAAAAAATTTGCAGAACTCTTAATTTTACATTTGTACATGATAACCCTTGAGAACTGGATATTCAAATCCAACTTCAGTTTAGTTTCTCTTGAGTTCTCTGGTAGCGGCGATTGAAAAATTGAACTTGGAGAAGTTGGTAGACATCCAAAGGGTCAGCTTGTAGAAAGCTGGCCTTCTCTGCACAGCAGATACAACTTTCCAGTCCACAGACGTGCCAAAGGTACAAGGCCTGTATGTTATTTAGAGTGCTAAAGAAAGGGCCAATGCAAGATTTTCCTGTGGCTGATGATCTTGCATTTCAAAGAGGAGCTCTTTGAAAGTCAGCTCTCTGAAAGGCTGAAGAGCTATGCAAAACACTGTGGGGAATTTTCTCCTTGGCACTGAGGAACAGGCTCTAGGAAGAGCCGTACACTCTGACATACGGATTCCATGGGCTTCAGCAACAGGCTGTTGGTCAGGTATCCAGAGAGAAATACTAGTGTTTCCATGGGTTTCAACCCTCTAGCATACCTAATCCATCAGGTTTGAAGATATAATCAAGAATTGCAATATATTCTCCTTCTTACATCATCGTATTCTTCCTTTCTCTTCTTTTCTGCATTTTAAGCCAGCCAGGACCACTGTTGTGGTCGATCAGTTGATATTCAAGGCATGGCCCATAAGCACCCTCATCTATTCCATTTCCTTTCTCCTCTAAAACCTTTCCCTCTGCTCTCCCTTTCCCTCTCTCCCTCCTGCTTTAGTTCAAGGGATATTGTTGGTCAGAAGAACACTGAATCATTTAGACACCATTTAGACACACAGTGGGACTTTGCTGGGCTGTGCCACCCTTTACCTGCACAGCGTCCAACACTTTCTGTTAGAAGGCGAGGGATCAAAAGACAAAGCAGATCTCTGCTGGTCAGCGTGTGCTGCACCGGAGCGGAGTCTGTATCTCTGACTTCACTTACAGACGTCTTCACCCTGGACACATGCACTGTTTCCCATCCGTATTTTTTCCAAATGTTAAACCATCCGGGAAAGTATCCAGGAACTCTGCTGTGTTTAGCGCAGCAGACCTAAAACTGTTCATTTGGAAGTTTTTCAGACCTGTCTCCTGGCATCTGTCACCGTGTTTACAGTACTGCCTGGGGTCAGCTTGATGGGGAATGTGCACCTAGGCTGCCACGCGGGGAAGAGGTGGTGGTTACTTACCAGCAACTCTCCAGGTACAATTTGAAATTGTTCCTGGTCTGCCGGGTTTGGTTGTGGTTCTGTGGCTGAGAGCAGCCTAGCGGATAGGAAATGTGCTATCTTACATATTCTTCAACTGAGCAGGAGGTCAGGTGGGGCTTGTATATGCTGTCTGTAGTTGTGGGAGGGGGAAACCGTCTCTAGCCTTGAGCAGCTCTCCATGTGAATGTATGTAGAGACAACTCATCTTGAAAAGGCCTGGTTGCTGGAAACATTTTTTTTTTTTTTTTACTGTTTTAAAGAAGGATTTACTAATTGTTAATTGTCTAAAAAATTTTAAATTTAACTACCAAGTAATTATAATTTATTACCAAATAATATCTCTAATGTGCATCCGAAATAAGCAAGATACAGAAATCCAGTTCTTTTAATATTTCTTCCAATTCCATGGCAGCCCTGGTGGGGGGAATATTTACCATACAGATCTTTTGATACACAGTTTTGTGGAGTCATATGCTTTTATTGACCACTCCCAAGGAGACTGGCTACATCTTCCTTGTTTCCTTGCGTAAGTGTGAATGGGAGATGCAAACGTACTATTGCAAAGGTAGTCACGACATTCTGCAATTATGTTAGCTGCTCTGAAGCATGCACAGAAGAAAAGCCAGGTATTTTGGAAAAGGTACAGTAAAACCTGGCCTTGGTAGAGTACTAGTCTACTCTCTGTTGGTATTTAGCTTACTTATGGCTAGAGAAGATACGTACTATTCTTGGATGTAAATTGTCTGTTCTCTACTTTATCATTGGCTCCATGGAAGTCAGTGGAGTTACACGAAGGTTAAATCAAGGTGAGATTAGGATCAGAATTTTCACACTGCAAAACTATACACACAAAATTAAATACTAGGTTATGAAAAAGCATGTCAAATAAAACATTGAACCTTATTACATGTTTAAGTTGTAAGTGAGTATTATATGTATGTGCATATATATGAACCATTAGATACTAAGGAAAGCATTCAGCATAGGTTTACTTTGTTCTGCAGTTTATGCGGATTAACAAGATAGCGAACATGAGTTTTAGTCATGGTGACTTGTATATGGTTTCATGATATGACCATCTGTCTAATGCAGCAGAAATTACCTACAATTCTCCTAAAATGATCCAGTGCCTATCATAAAAAGTGAGGTTGTTTGCTTTTTAAAGGAACAGCATGATAGCACTTGGCGGTACGCTCCAGTTTACTAGCTAATAGGTCAGACAGGCTAAGACGGCTCTTCTGCCCAAACAGAAGGGTTGAATGCATTGCTTCTCTCTTATTTCTGAAGTGTGTAATCTAGTTCCACAGACCATCTGCTTAGTTGCTCTAATATTTCTTCTCTTTATCATGCCTAACAAAACTAAGGTGTACAACAATACCCAGGGGATAATTGGAATGGTGCCTTTAAGCTGCATTTGTGTATTTTTTCCTGTTTTCCTGTTCAGCCATTTTAGCAATAGATACGTAGATACGTTTGTTTGCCGTTCATATGTTTTCATATTTAATCTTTCTTTCCTCAAAGAAAGAAAAGTTTTGTTGCCCTAATAAGCAATATTGCAGCAATGTTAATGTGTTCTCTGGCACATACGTTCCCAAATTTGTGGTCAGTAGTAGCTTTTTATTGGAACGTTTTGTTTCAACAGTTTACAGCTGAATTAAAAAAAAATGTGATATAGAAATGTGATATTGCTGCTTTGCTGAGATTAAGTACTTGTATTAGTCGTTATTTTGAATTTAAAAATCTCAATGTTATGTAGAAGGTGTCATAATGTATTGTCCCTCTATAGGATAGGATAGTTTGAAATTCCTATAGTGTGCATGTCAATTCAATAGAAAGAATAGTTTATGTTACAGTATATATTTAATAAAGAAAAAAAAAGAGAAAACCCAAGCTGAACCTTTGGAATTGTTATTAAATAAGAAGAATACATTTATACAGACAAGCTGGCATGGATTCCCAGAATCTAAGTCCCAGAATGTTGTTAAAAAAAGGATGGCGTAAAAACATTCTGTCGTCAGTCGAAACTTGAGTCAGACGGCAAATCTGTAAATAGACATGCTAGGTTCATTCGTGTGCTGTGACTATGAGATGAACTGAACGTACCTGGCGCTGCAGCGGTCAGGGCGGTGTAACACTTTCGAGCCACTCTTGTGGAAAGAGAAGCCGGAAAGGACAGAAGGTGAGCAGCGATTGCATTGGTCGTGTCAGGCTGGTCCTGGGCATTTTGGTACTGGCAGACCTGTCAGAGCAATGACTGCCCCCAAGGAGGTTTAATGAGGCAAATTCCGCTGGATGCTTTGGAAGTTACTTTGGAGGTATGGTTGTTGAAAGAGAAGCTAGTAGTAATAATTCTGCAAACCATTGCTTCCCATAAGGACTCTGGGATGGAAACAAATACATGCATACATTGGTGGTTTTTTATATATATATATTCTCAAAAACCCAGCTTCCCAGATGTACTTCTAGGGGATAAATGGAAAGCATTCAAGATAAGCATTTGAAAAACCATTATCCCAGTGCCACGTTTTCATTATTAACTGTTTTACCCAAGTCAGTGGAACCTTGACTCTAGCAAATCTGCCACCTTGGTTTTGTTTACTGTGTTTATTCTGTGTTTGGAAAGCGGGGAAGTAGCATGCAATTAGGTACAGAATTTCTGGTGGAGGATATCGGAGGAGTGTCACTGTAAGTCTCCATGTCTCAAACAGTTATCGGTCTTCTCATCTTACTAAAGGCTCCCATATGCTCTTCAAACTTTTCTTAGTTTCTTTGTTGAATTGTCACAAAGGCAATAAAACAAAAAAGGGATACAATTATTGGAAATTTTTTAATTTTTAAATCGTTTTGAGATGTTGAAGTGGGCATGGCTAAATGGGAAATGACAGGACCCTCTAGACAATGGAGAGTATCACTTTTGCTTGTGTTTTGTCACTCTCATGTTTCTTGTAAACTGGAGTAATAATTCTTGTTGTTTAGGGTACAGAACATGGTAATCTTAAGTGGTTATTTACAAATATCTATTTGGCCCAGATATTTTTACAGTGACGCTAATGTATAATGTCACTGAAAACAGGGTACCTTCTGCTTTTCTGTGGGTGTTAAGATTTCAGGGTCCAATTAAGTCTGAAACTAAGAAAGAAAAAAAAAAAGGGAAGACATATGTCATACCTATTGCAACCATTTTTGCTGTGCAAATCGTTTGGGGTTTTTTTAGGGAAAATAATAAAAGGAAAAGGAAGATGATTCTACTGTAATTTTTTTTCTGCAACTCTTTTGGGTAACATGCCAGCCTATGCACTTCAGATTTAACTTTACTGTGGATCTGTCTTCCTTACCAAATGGATTGTAATTTTCTGAACCAACCTTTCCACTTCAGTCTAATCCTTTTGGGAAGAGGTAATTTTCCTGTTTATCTTAATTGATGTGTTCCCTAAATTTCAATCTCTGCATTAACTTGACCTTAATTACATGGCCTCATTGATAAAATGAAGGTTACCCAGGCAAGCTCCATGCATGATTAATATTTTTTCCTGTGTTTGTAACGATTAAAAATCTGAACCCTCTTCCTAATATTTATCTTCAATCATTTCTAAAAATGAGTGTAAAGAATATTTATGGCATTTGTTGGTGCTTGTTTAGGTTCTTTAAAAATTAGTATTATATGTGAGATAGAGACTTTGCTGTAAATCTGTGTATTTCTATGTCTCTCTCTCCATAAGAAAAGTATGCTTTGATATTGTAAATGCCATAATTTAGTCTTGATAGGTTTCTTCTTACTATTTTTTCATTTTTTTAATTATTTTTCTCCAGTCAAACATACATTACATACAGTAGTAGATTGTTGAAAGTTGAAAGTCTTCTAGCACTGTCTGGACTTAGCAAACCCTGGTGTGTGAAGCAGAATAAAACCATCATAGGAAAAAAAAAATAGAGTAATTTAATGCATAGCCAAATTTCATGCTTAGAAAGGACAACTTGAGCCTAAAACTGCTGTTCAGATAGACTGGGTTAATCTTAAAATTTGAGCCACTGAGTCATAGCTTATAATCAACATTTGTTTGAATAAAATTAGAAGAAATACTTCTAATTTGAGCTATGGGTTTCTACTGACTTTAACTTACAGCAAACAGTACATGCCTAAAATTCATGTATTAGAAATTAATTCTCACAGTCACAGAAGGTTGAACAGTCTTGCAAGTAGGAGAGGACTTCATGCTCCAGGCGTTTTTGTCCTGTACAATTAAGTTGTTAGAAAGAGACTACAGTACTTCGGGAAAATCTAGCACTGCCGTTATTATCAGTAACATTCACAGGTGGTTTGTAGTAAAATGCAAGTCACTCTAGTCTGTGAATAAATATCTTTCTGACTGCACAGGATGATAATTGCTCTGCCTGCACTTTCTTTGGCACCTACTTATCTCAGCTGAAATGATTGATAAAAATATTTTTGTACTCATGTTGAACACTTCTAAATTATATAATGATTTTTGTATTATTTCACATTTACTCCGAAGAAAGTTCATGCTAAATTGAGTTTCTCTGCTGTCAGTATCTTTATTAATCAGAATAGGAAAAGTATGGTGTGTCTCCCACCTTTTTGCACAAGATCGATTTTTAAAGCAAGACTTCCTCTTTCTTTTTTGGAGCAATACGGAGAGTTATGTACGAGGATATCAAGTAACTGACTTCAAACAGAAGACAAATTCACTAAAGTGAAAATGATTGTGATAGTTCTCTAATTTCCCCCACAGTGTATGTAAAACTGACTTTTAAAGTGTTTAGTGGATAATGGATCATGTAAGGTCAGTACTAGCCGTAGCTGTTATGGCTATTATTTTCTCCTTTCATGGGAGGGTGCTCAGCAAAATGAGATTGTCACGCTCTTTTTTTTTTGAGAGGACAGCGACAGACAGTTAAAAGCCTCTTCATGTAAGGATGTTATTTCATAAAGACACCAGCACTGGATTATCCCCTTCACTTTAAACTTCTGCCAGCTTGTACAAAGAGATAAAACAAAATAGCCCCAATCCCAGGGGTGGAGAAGTGCTGGCCAGATCTGCCCATGTCCACAGCTTTCATTTTGATTAGTCACATGTGAGGAAAATTCACTTAGGCTGAGAGGTAAATTTAATACCAGTTATGCCCATGCTGTTCATATCACAACCATTTTCACATGATGCCACTTAATTCCCTAAGAAGCAGAAAGGTAAATCGGTGGCTGGCCAGCTAAGGTGTCATAATGCATTAGGACCAGGGCTCGCTGCAGGGGATAATGGTTCTGATTGCTGTTGACTCATGTCTCCACCAACTGCCTCATGTAAAATAAGTGACATTTAAAAGGCATCAAGCTGTGAGAAGAGGTAAAAAAAAAAGAAAAAAAAAAAGGGGAAGAAGAAAAAGCAGAGTACTAAACTTGCCACTTGAACATAAAGTCCCTTTTTCACCCTAAGTGGTATAAAAATTGTAACTCGACATGCCATAGGTGACCTGCACTGTGCTTTGAACTTCCTGTCTTGCGTTTTTAGAGAAAATCTGTAAAATTGCTTCTGGGAACTGCTCCAACATATTATCATTTATTTCCCATTTAATTTTTTTTTTTTCTTTTTTTTTTTTTTTGCCCTTGGATATCAGTCTATTCATCTTTTAAAAAGCTTAAGGCTGAATCAAGTTAGGCAATGGTATACAACAAGAGGCAGCCTAGTCTCTGAAGGCCCATTTAAGTCTATTTTTATAAAGAGAATCAAATTCCAGTTTACAGTAAGCATATGCTTCAGTTGACATCTGTTTCTAAGACTTGGATGCTTTGTTTGCATAACAGGCACCAATAAATGGCCTTGTTTTAAGTCTGCTCACTCAGTTGTATTTGGGTTGTTCAGCTGGGGATTTGAGTTGCAGCTGATCCCCTACCGCTCATAGCAGATACGAAAGGGAAGAAAAAAATCTGAGAAACCCAGTCTTATTTATTAATGCAGATTTCAACATTCTCAATGAGCCACTTTCCTTTTGTTACATGACTACTAAATTCTTGTTTGCCCACGCAGAGAAGTGTTTCAAAGTATCAAATGAAAGATAATAAAGTTTGTTTGGTTTTTTTAATGTTTTATTTAGTAACGTTTGTATCTTTCTCAACTGACAAAGCCCAGTATTACGAAGAACATGTAATGCTGAGAATTAAATGGATGATACATGTAAGAAATGCATTTGTTTTGGCAACACATAATTACATAGTATAGTAATTTTAAAAAATACTGTGTTTTCTGTAAGTGTCCGTGCCCTACTGATGACGCAGTCTGAAATATTTTGTAAATAAAATTTAATTCCCTCTACTTTCTTGGGAAAACAAATTCTGGACTTCTCAAGGAAAAATACAAAAGTATATATGTTGCTTCTCTAGCTTGCAGAATGTAAGCCTTTCTCTGTGAGGCGATGCATTCTGATGCAATTATATGATATTTCTCTGATATCTATAATACAATTTAAATACATTTCTACGAAACCTAGGAAATGCCTGTAAAGAGGACAAAAATGTATTGGTAATATCACAACTGTATAATTGCTTAATAACTACTGTAGTTTTTTCAAGCAATAATATCAGCACAGATTCCTTTTTAGTATTTTGAACTTCCCCCCTTCTAAATTATTGTAAAGTGCTCTCTAGTAGTGTACAGAATATGTAACATATTTCAAGTGGATTTACTTATCAACTTTTTCTAGTGGTACCAACAGCAGCAGAGTGAAATATATCTACTCCATTTACTCTTATCCATTGCACCTACTTTCTTTTCCCCTTTAATTTTTATATATGGTAAAAATTTCATTGAAGAGAGATTTTAGATGACAGGACTGTAATTTTAAACCCAATAGAAGAGGTGTAAGCAATTTGAGCTTAGCTGAAGCATAATCTTAGGTTGTCAAGAAGAAACCCATTCTCCCTATGCTAATCAATCAGTATATCAACCGACCAATCATCTCCTCAGCTTAGCATATATCCTAAGGTTTGATATATCTATTAACTGCCCATCATGCAGCTGGTCTCCGGTTGATGAGATTCCCCCTATCTTGGCATTTGGAGGCAGACAACTGAGCTATCACAGCCTCAGATAAATACTGAAGCGGAGATTTCAATCCTGCTCCTGATAGCAAAGACAATCCAGGAATATAGAACATATTTTCAGAAAAGAACACATAGAGAATTACATTTTCAACAGTGTGTTATATGTGAAAATTGCATATATCTCATGATTCCTTCTTCCTCCACCCCCCTCCCTTCCCCAGAAGTAACAGGAAATTACTCGTTTATTGTGACTCAAACTTAACAGGAAAAGAGAACAACAAGAAAGTGCTGAAATTTGTTGTTAACTGCTAATTACTATAATGGTGACACACAACTACTTTTTAAAAAAGTGTTTTCCCCATTATTACAGTGTTATTACTTTATTGATGGAGAGCTATATGAAAATAGTGTCACAACACATTTAATCCTTAAAGAAAAAGTTTGAATTTCAGCAGATTATACAGCTGCCTCTCCATTTTTAAAGTCTGAGCTCAAAACTCATTAAGAAAAAACATAATCTAGGTATTGAAGAGTCTACCTGCTAATACGGGAGTTCAGCATGCAAACTTAACATAGACCTTGAAACACTATCTGTGCAAGAAATGCTGTAGAAACTGATGACTTACCCTGTTGGCTTTGCCACTAGTAAAAATCTGCCTCAAAGAATAAAGTGGCCTAGGTTAGATGTTGTAAAACCTTGCTACTCCCTAGGGAGAATCCTAGGGTCGCCCAAGGGTCTGTGGTCACCGTGGAATGGAGCGCACAAGTGAAAGGTCTCCCGCTCAAATTGCAGTGTCAAAAGATGGGGCCCAATTTCTGTGCTGGCATATGACTGAGCAATTCCTGAAGTCAGAGAACATGTGCTCACTTTAATTAAGAATTTGATCAACTTTCTTTCAAGACCTACCAATGATAAACCTAAATGTTGTTACGAGGTTAGCTCATAGGCTTTTTCATGCTTTCATTTAATTAAATTGGGTGTAATGATTTGCTTTGGTTTTGTTCCTTTGTTTTTGAGACTCAATCCACTGGATGTTCCGAAATATATTCTTTCAACACTGAAAAATGGCGTAAGTCCCTAAGCTATATATCTTAGTCAAAGCACATTATTCTTGACCTAAGAGCACTTCTGTGTCAGAGTGTAAAAGAGTAAGTGTTTATACAGCTCTACAACGTTTTTCAGCAGAATTCTTGTAGCACCTGTGTTGCTCTTTTGCATTATTTATGCCTTGTGAAATAAGAATGTGGTCAGTTAGGTCATAGTTTATTACAGTAACATGGGAAATGTGAAAGTAATCAGGGAAAATTGGTTGTTAATATTTCAGGCCACTTTGGAGACTAAATTCTACTCTTACCACTTCTGTAACCTCCCTTAGCATAACCCACTGAAACATTGATTTTCTGGGAAGGATACCCTTGGATTTGACTCTACAAAATGATCCAAAGCAGTATTACTAGCATATACTAATATAATAAAGGCTACTTAGTTTCTCAGAAAGACCATGCATATTTCAAATTCAAGGCTGGTTCATTAGCTGGGATACACTGGCATAATACCACATAATACCAGCTTAAGATATGGCCCGTTGTATTTAGTGCTCATGAAAAGTGCCATATCAACAGCTACGGTTCTTCAAACCTGTTCAGGCAAAAACCAGCCATGAGCGATGGTAGCGTAAGTTCTCTTGTGTTGCCATATGAATGTATGTCAAACCTGACCTGGAAGGATCTGAAGGATCTTTGTGCTTATTTAATCCTTGGCCTTTCAGAAAAAAAAATTAAATATTTTCCCTCACTATAAATGATAACATTTGCCTTAACTCTTACAGTTACATTCATATGGAACATAGATCCATGTGGATCTGAAAATATATGAGATGTCTGAGAGGGGTTCATCGTCTTGCAGCATTCTCACTTAACTCATTACAAATCTAATCCTATGTGAGAGATGAAAACAAGGTTTAGTAATGTAGGGAGATTTTGGGCACCTGCTGCAGGTTGGTTGCCAGTAGTGTAGACTTCTAAAAATTGCACACTTAGCACCAGGTGAAGATACCCCTGGAGAAAGAATCAAGGCTCATTGAATATGGTGACCTAACGATTTCATTTAAGAATATGTAGGATGCGCAGTCACCTTTTGCCAGTGTATGAAGTTCCAAGTACTGAGATATACTGTTTTGTTAGAGAGAGATGGTCCAAAGCCTTCAAACTAAACTGTGCATGCAATTATTATTCCACTTGCACACAATTAATATCTCCTGGCAACACAGAGCAGATGCTTTTCTAATAGTTTGGTAAACTATGTAGAATGGCAGAGTTTGATAAAGGAGAAAAATACTGAATCAGAAGCCACTAGGACCAAAAAGATATCGTCTTAGTTTAGTTAATTTGATGGGGGGAAGAAAAAAAAAACCAAACCCAAACACAAGAAATCCAAGCTCTAGACACTACTTCCGAACACAATTAAAATCCCACAAATAAATTCCACTTTATCTTGAGCACTATATAGCGGTGCATAGATCAGTTACCCAAACTTCCATGTTCTGTATCAAATATTTGAGGAAGATAAGCAATATTAGTAACCAGGGTTAATCTACAGGTTTTGTAACCTTCTCTACCCATGATATAGCTGTAAAAAACAAAACAAACAAACCAACCAACCAACCCACAACCCAAAAACCGCATGAAAAAACCACACACACACACCCCCCCCAAACCATCTAGTTTCCTCACTTCAGCTATAGACAAAAGTGAAATTAGGATATTGGAATTTACTAGATAGAGATACAAGGCTACAGCTGAGATATGGTTGATTGTATCTATAAGCTATTGTGAATACTGAAAAAAGCAGTTATTTAATTGAACTATCCAAGTATTTGTCGGACATGATTCTTTAAAATCTTCCTTTCTGTATAGCTTTTTGTTTGTGAAGCAAATAAATATGCATGCACTCAAAATTTATTGTTACGTATTTAAATGGTACAGTTTGAATATCATTGAATATTCTTTTTCTACACTTCCAAGAATGAGTGCTCATTTAAATCAGATATCGTGAAAACCGGATGACTAATCCTAAATTCAGGTGTACTACCACTCAGGCTAGGCAGATTGCTAGTTGATCATGCTAAGATGCTCCCTTATCCATTATTGGATCTGAAAAAGAGGAGGATTAAGAATTATCTGACTTCTCAGTTAATGTGCAAATCATCTAAAAGTAAAAGCCCTGCTTAGAAAGGTCTTAGAAAGCCGAACAGCACTAAAATAATAATAATGTCTTAAGAATGTTTAATAATATAAATGTGCCATATCACATTTTTAGATTGAAAATAGAGTTTTATGGTTTATATCTCTCTCTTCCTGTTTTTGTAATTATATATGAAAGTCCTATAACTCTATTTTTAATTAAAAATTTTTATTGCAATTAGAAGTTGTCACTTGGGACAAACTGATACTGCTGAAACTTAGTAAAAAATTATATTACTTTCAGGCAATAGTGGAAAACAATTTGATAAGTATCTTTGGAAATGAGCATTAATATTAATCTATCTACTTTTAACAAAGCATGAGGGAGGGAAGGAAAAGTGTATCTCGGGAAATATAGTTGTATAATGTATCTATGATCTTTGCAGGGTTTTTTTTCTGTGATACTTATTTCTGGTATCTTTCTCTGCTCTTGGTTATGGTGAAAAAACCCTTCATTGAAAAGATTGAAATACTATTTTTCTATATTTTCAAGGGACAGGAGAGTCTGTGAACCAGAAGGCATCTCTTAATGTTCCATCTTTGCATTTTTAGGCTGGTTCTGCTGTTTGCTATAGCAATATTTGTTTTATCATTTCTATCATTCCAATATGTATACTTGCCTTTCAAAATCTGTGAAAAGTATTTAAAAAGAAAAGAGAAAATGCTAGTATTTCAAAACCCTATTATAATGCATTTTCAAATATGTCAGACACATCTTTGTTAAAATTAAACCAAGGATTGGTTTTGAGCGAATAGCCCTATATCCTTACAGATGCTGTGGATGGATGCATCTAAGCTGCTTATTATATTGATGGGTTTTGCTGCTCTGCAGCAAATGAAAACAGGCAGCTGCTTCCTCCATCAAAGCAAAAAGCAGCCTGAGTTTTTATTAAACGAGTGTTCATTTCTTCTATTGCCAAAATTCTTACACAAAACAAAAGAGCAGTTTTAGCACATTATTGCTTAACTAGACATGAACAACTGACAGCAAGTGATAAGCCTGTCTGCTTTTCACAACTGGTAATCATTTTTGGAATAGATGTTTTAATATAGTTGAATATAAAATTTTGTAATTTACATCTACAATGGTACATAAATTTATAGATCCAGTTTTTTGCAGGAGAATGAAGGCTATAATCACAAAAGGTTTGTTCCAGTGTTGTTTAATTTTTAATAACTATTTGAAAACTAGGTACAAAAAAACCCACCCAACACAATCAAATTCATTCATTTGAAAAAAGGATGTTAAAGACAATCATACAAGTAGATTTGTACAGTTTGCCGATTTTTCTTATGGAAGAGATATGCGTACATTTACAGCTTTGACTTGTTACTGTATTTCCACATCAGTTCCACCAAGCCTCTTAAGTTTGCGCCCTGAAAGAAATTTGCAGATTGCAGACCATCATGTTTCCCTCCTAGTCATGAATAATAATGAGAATGAAAGTGAGAGATACAGTGCTGAGGCCATTTTGCCTAGGCTGAAGATCTCAGCCGGTGCTTATACATATTTTTCAATGATCTGAATATCATGAATTCTGCTTTAGATTGAAAGAGAGACAGGAGTTTCTATAAAATGCATGTGCATAGGGAAGAACGGTGAGACGCGTTTCTCTTTATGTCTTCTATTTCTTCTGGTGTTCTTGTACCTTTTCAAACTCACTTACAGCATTCCTGCTGTGGAAAAGTAAGGTAGTCGTTCTCCCTGCCTCAAATTACTCCTCTTCACTGGACTTAAAAGGTGGTTTGCCACGTGCAAAAGTCAGGTGCAGTAAGGCACGGGTGTAAGGTGCTACTGTAAAGGCTATTAAATCCTTTTCTTTTTTCACACTGTGTGCATTTATTGCTGGAGTTGCTCGCTTGCAAGTACACTTGGGGTAAATTTCAGAATGCAGAGCCTCAGATTAGACAACCGGACTTTCAAAACAAGTTAGCTCTTGTGTTGACACTTGAGGTGGTCAAATGTCCAGAAGGGCACAGTACTCTGTAGCTGTTCTCATTTTGAAAATCTGCTCTCAAATTAAATTTTGTAGGACAATAGTTTTACGATTCCAGGCACACCATCTGCAACCAACCTGGTGACGATGACCCCTCTTTTATCGGCTTCTGCTGTAGATGGGTGTAAACTTAAACTTGAGGATCCAAGTTTGAAAATAGGGGGTTTGTGTACTGCAAACAGAAGGAAATAACAAGAGTTTTTTCAGTGGGTTTTTTCCTCACTTAGCCATTCCCTCTGTTTCTTCATTTTACTAAAGTGACCAGACTTGTCTTTAGATTATTATGAAAGTCATTTTCTATGGAAGGTTTCCACTCTTCTATACATGCATTTTATGGCAGCTAAAAATTTAAATATTGGTGGTAATAGTGCCTTATTACATGTGTTTATGGTTTTTAGATTCAATACACCTTAGGTGGGATCTTAGGTAACCTGGATTACTGATTATCCTTTCATCTGTGTCACATTTTGCATGCTGTGTGAACAAATGAGTGAAAATAAAATCTTTGCTTCCTGACTATACTAAACAACATTTTTAATGATAAAATTATATTGAAAAGGGGCTTGAGGTATGGAGTTTGAAGAAAGTTGAGAGCTGGAAGTATTTTTGAGAGCTATCCATGCAAACTAACTAACTACAGCAGTGCAATTAATTACAAGTAGTCTTTACTCAAGCAATTACTCAAATTAGAACAACCATGTTATATGTTACTAGCAAGGTGTATTTGGCAGACATACGCTGTGCATCCACTTTGTACTTAGTCTTAATTGTGCTATTCATAATTCCATATTTTTTTTCTTTGACTTGGAAGTGAATTTTAGTGCTCCACTGACAGAAGGGCTCATAATATTGGTTAGAGCCTCATTTTAAAATTTACTCCAAATTACTGTGCTGTTGAACCTTGATTTTGACCTGCTCTCTTACTTCTCCAGGACCTCCAGCAGGTGTACCGTGCTTCTTGCTGTGCACGGTTGTGGTGATCCACACAAAAACTAACCAGGATAAAATCATCAAACTTACCTTCCCTTATGACCTGAATATAAGGCATAGTCAGTAGAAATTAAGGTTTGATACTGTAAAATTAGGATTGTAATGATGCTACAGTAAGAGTGGAAAGACCTTATTTTAAATTCCTAGTATTCCTTATGTCAGATTCCTAGAATAGCCTGTTCCAGTTTTGGGGATTTTCCATCCACTCTACAGTCTTTTAGCAGAAGAGATGGGGAATAGTTGCCTGTCCAGATAGGTGCTTAATTGAACACCTCTGCACAGTCCATTGTGGTGCCAAAAGTTTTTCTGCTCTCCACCAACAATGTGTCTTGGTGTCAGGAAGGATAAAAAATACTTTTCTTAGGGTCAGAAAACTATTCATCATTGCTCAGTGCCATTGTTGGTACTTCTTTTGAGACATTATTCATCTCTGCCCATAATGCTCTTTTTCCTCTTGCTTTGATGAGTATTAAAGCAAATAAGGTGATTTCACATAGTGAAGAATCAGGACATAGTAGGAAAAAAGATCTTTTTGAGTATATTCATCTGGGGAAAATGACTGACTTTTCAAATTTAAATTGTCTTTGCTTTTGAGGGTTAAGATAGGATTTGTGCAAAATTTACTTGAAACTTCAAATGAATAGGAAGACTTCTCATAGTTTAATAGTGCAAATAAAAGACAAAATCTGAATTTTGAGATCAGACATCTGTACATGTGGCCATGTGAGGTGCTAGGGAAAAGTGACAAAACTTTCCATTTGGCTTAGCTTGGAAAGGAACTTCTTAATCTCCTAGCATGAGTGAAGCAGTTGTAGGACAGCTTTATACCTCTTACTCTGAGCTTCAAGGGACGGTTCACCTGTCACCTCCAGTTTCCCCTTTGTTTCCTGTGTGTAGCGTTGGCAGATAGTAGAGCAGAGTTCCACTAATCTTGCACTATCCCAGTTAAAGCAATCAGTAGCTACTGCAACATCTTTGTACCTACGGGGCAGTGCGGAGACATGATGGCTCCAATAGTCAAATGTCTTCTTTAAAAAGACATGTCTCAAAATTCTCAGCACTCTATCCTGAGAATTTTCTAATAACATGCTGTTCTTTAAGAACGTCACATCAGATTTCAATATTTGTTATCCAAATGTGTGACAGCATTCTTTAAAATATGTGGTAAAAAGCTACAGAGGAGAAAGAATATATTTTTTTTTAAATACTGGATAATTTACTTCTAGAAGCAAATTTTTTGTAATATCATACAGGATTCAGCATTTTTAGATTCGGCACAGAAGAAACACAGGTTTTGTGTTGCTTTGGCCTAGTGGTGCTCCACCTGATGGTTAAAACAAAACATCCTCAGAAGGCTGTCTACGCGTGGTTTAGTCCACGTGGTTTGAAGGTTGAACTTGTTGCACCGTGGCTAGTGCAGAAGGACCTGACACTTTCCATTAGCAAGCACTATGAGAGTAATAAAACCAACTTAATTTATGTATTCTTAGCATTATTGTGATTTTTGTTAGTGTTCCTCTGTAGGAAAAGTTTGGGTGTCTTTTTGGGTTACATCATACCTCAAGGTGTTAGGATGACTCAGGTTTTTTTCTTGGCCTTCCCCTAATTTCGTTCTGTGTGTTTAAGTAACTTAATCTGCCTCTGTCTCCTAGTTTGGCTCCTAATGTGCAAAATTGGGACAATAGAAATTCATAATGTCATCAAGTTCTTGTGAGGTAGACTCCATTACTGTGGTGAGATTTTATGACATGGTGATCCGTGCCATAGAAATGCCTGCATTTTGTATGTCTCTACATAGGTAGCATTTCTCCAGCCATCATCATACTATTTAGTGATAATGTTTTTCTACCCCTACTGCTGTAGAAAGTATCATGAACCTGTCTGGACGTAGACATCATCACTCTTACGGCACATACTTGTAGTGGATCTCCTACTCCATCCTAATGGTGAAAGGATACTTGCCAAGAGTTGAAATGCGGGCAGGCATTGCTCTGTGAGCACTCTCTCTCTCCCATGTCTTCTGACATGCCAAATCACAGTCCTTCTTGAGGCTCTCCTTTAAATACCAACACAACTTAATTTTTTTATTTCTTTCAATAGAGATGCCGATGTATTCTGGCAACTGTTCTCTGTTTTCACGTCGTACTTTTCAAGGAGATAGAGAGTTTTAAAACCTCCAGCAAATGTCGCAAAATATTTATTTTTGCAAAAAGAGACTCTTGTTTCTCTCTGTTTCCTTGTACAGTGAGATTTTTAGCCCCTCTGCCTAGGGCTTATAGTATATTTATAGCCTTTTAAATACAAGCACCATTTGGGGGCCTTCTGATATTCTTTTGCCTATAGATGTGTAAATAATTGACTATCGTGTGTAAGTAATTGCACATGCAAATAGGTACCCATCCAACATTATGTATTTATAATCAAATTCATAATACAAAATGAGAATAATTTTATTTTAAATATGAAAGAATTATTTTAAGTGTATTCACAGGAAACTTAATCCATATCCATATGTATGTGTTTGCAGGAAATAAATTATGCTTTTTGTGACCTAGTGGTAGTTGTTAACTCGTAGGAATTGCTGCATTTCTGCATTACAGCTGTATGTTTTCTAACAGAAGCAGAACTATCTTATACTTGCAACTTCAAAATGTAGGTCATTGTGTTGGTGAATGTAGGTCAGAGTGAAGGGGAAGACGACAGAATGCAAACTCCTCCACATGGATCTTTCAGCTTATCCCTGTTTTGAAGGTAAAGAGGCTTACCTACCTGTTCAAGCACGAGAAGCTTTTCCTTTTACTAAAATTAACGCAGGTATTCTGGCTTCTTGGCTTAGCTGGAAGCACTGTGTGCTTCCACACTTGAGACCTGTGTTTGTGAAAGACCTCCTGACTCCTGCTTCTTCAGCTGCCAGCCACTTACATCATTGCTGAGGTGATACTTCCTTCCCTGTGGGGGAAGGGAGCGGGGAGGAGAGTCGTGCGCATCGCTAGCATCTGCCTGAAGAAGAGCGTTGTCTTTCCAAAGGTGCTTTACCCTTCTCTCAGCACAGAGCTATCTGATACACCTGCAGTTTCAGACGGTATCAACATTGTAATGGTAGCAGGGGAAAGAACGGTGACCCCTCATAAGAGCTTTAGTGGCACCATTCAAAGTGCCCTTTCAATAATAACCGTAGAAAAGTGAGAGACGTTTGACTGAGGGTACTGAAAACTCAGATGTTGAAGGATTTTGCTACAACTGACAAGTATTTTTAAAACTCGCTCAGGCTAAAAGTTTGCTATAAAAGGGTTTAGGTTTTTTGTGTTTGTGGGTGTGACGGTTTTTTTGTTATGTGAGATATAAGTATTATAAATGGTATTAAATTAGCCGTGTCTTCACTAAATATTAAAAAAGCACTTTTATTGCTTGAGTATACACCAGTCACCGCAAACTGAAACATTCTTTATATTATACACTAAAATATTTAAACAGTTATTATATTTATTGCAAAATCTGTCATTTTAGTATATTTCAATGCTCAAAAGCATTGAAATGCTCAAAAGGGAGATGGAAAATCCTGTACAATTCTTAGTGTATGTTTCACTGAAGAATGGGTAGTCGTGTGTGAATATTTTATTTTAACCCTTAGCAAGTCTAAGCAAAATAGCACATTTGCAAACACCTAATCAGTCTAAACTGTCATAAACAGGACAAATACCAATATTGCTTTAGTGGTTTTGTCATACATATGAATAGTCACTCTATCTTTCTTACCTTTAAGATCTTTGTCATACAAAAGTTATATGCAAAGTTTTGGCCAAATCCCGTCTAGGCTTTTGCTTGGTCTGCAGGCAGACAACATATTAATAAATTGTCATTATTTACCACTATGAGTAAGGGTAGTTCAGAGTACTTACTGGATGAAAGGAAGAATTACATACTTGATGGTTACAATCAGGCTCGAAGTCATTTAAAAGGGAGACAGTTTTTCTCCCAAACTTCTGCTTCTATTAAATATGTTGTGATGTTTTTAAAGTCTCGAGAATAAAAAATTATAAAAAAATGATCTAAAGGATGCACATACATAGTAAGCTGCATGGAATTCAGTTTACCTGTCTAGAAATATCTAAAGGATGCTCCCACATGTCTGTTTTTAAGTTTACTGAAACCGTTGAAGTTCCTGTAGTTCATACTATTAAGTTTCTGTCACGTTCATTCATAATGTGTTGGGGGGGGGGGGGGGAAACC
>NW_008795133.1:765871-805709 GCF_000699145.1 Aptenodytes forsteri | reverse complement strand
CTGTGGATAGACATGTAAGCCTGTTTTTTCATCGCTAAGCAACAGCAGATGGAAAACACATACAACCATAATTTGGCCGCATATGCCTTTGATTCATCCTCCCTGAACTTTGGGAACCTAACTCAAGTGCCTGAATACGAGTCTGTTTTCCGCAGGCTCCCTCCAGCAATGGAGACTGGTGCCTGCAGGAGAGCGTGCAAGCCACACAGGATCTGTGCTGCCCTCTCCGTGGGCCACGGCGCTTCAGTTTAGATGTTCAAGTGAGGTGGGAAACTAGTCTGACGAAACAGCGAGTTTCATGAGTGAATGGTGTTGAAGGGGTGAATTTGCATGGATGCCTCCAAGTACTTGCGAAGGTTGACAATGACCAGTGTAAGTTTTATGATGAAAGCTTTTAAAGTCACAAATAATACAGATTAGGTGAAAAAAGCATGATTGCTCCTGTCTATTCCCATACGAGAACTAGAGGGCCTCAGATGAAAATGACAGGGAGGCAAGTACAAAACAAGAGAGAGGAGATGTTTCTTTATACAGCATGGTAAAACTGCAGTGCTTCCGGCCACGGGACGTTGCAGCTATGGAAAGTTTACCACAGTCCACAAAACAACTAGAAAAATCCTTTGGAGACCATTAAACAGAACTTATCACTTGTACCTCCTCTTCTCCTCAGGAACTTCTTGAGCCACAGCTAGAAATCATGCTGCGTTATTGCCCTAGTCCTGTATTTGTCCTTATCACGTGTTACTGGTCAGTGTCACAGTCAGATTGATGCCTTACCTAACAAAACCTAAGAGAAAAGGAGCTAAATAAAAAGAAACTGGGAAGAAACAAAATGACTGTAAAGGACAGCTGATGAAAAAGGAGGGGGCTCCTGTCTACTGTTAGAAACAGGCTACAAGGCAAGGTGGGCCTCTCATCTCGCCTGGTACAAACAGTTTGATATTCATGTGAATGCCCAAATGTCAGAAGTTTCATAGACTGAAGTTTTATATAACTTTTAAAGTCTTCACAATTGTATGTATGTGTACAGATATATGTGTATGTTTATGTGTGTGTGCATGTATCTACAAAGTAAATTTCTGATCATTACTCGGGATGAAATCTAAGAAATATTCAGTTCCAATGCTTAATCAGAAGTCTTCCATTAAAAGTCTTGTTTTTTTCTTTATTCCATGGTATTATGGCAAATTTAGAAAATGAAACAGTTGGTAGAAGTCTGCAGATGGTAATATGTATTCAAATATTATTTTAGACAAAAAAAAAAATCTGTTTTAAGAAGGCAAATATCTTTGTTTTATAGGTCTCTGGCCATCTGAAGAAGTGCTGGCTTACTACTGCCTAAAGCACAATGAAATATTCAGGTACGGAGTTAAACATAAAAAGATATTTTCCAATCTGTTAGTTTTATTGTATCTGCATGGTAAAGATGGCTATGATTTAAGTCTTCAGATTAAATTTAAAATGTTCAAGGTGAAAGCATGTTGCTCTTAACAAAGAATTCTGAGCTGCCTTTGGGTACTAATATTGCACAGCAAGCTTTCTGCTATATGTCAAAGACTTTTGATTGCCACTCAAGGCGTTTTATTTCACTTTGATTTTTGGGAAACAAAAGTGAAGCTCCAATCGATCAGTACTGATTGTGAAGGTCAGGAGAAACAAAAGACATTCTTTAAACTGACATCTGTTGCAAAAGCAAGCAAAATATTACTTGATAAAATACATAATAATCACTGCATATAGCTATGGAGGAATTTGCACCTGTATTTAAGTGTTGTGAAACAATTTTGAGACATCCTGCACTTTTATTTGTTTTTGTTTTTTCACATTTTCCAAACTTGTAGAAGACGGTTATCAAGGCTTCAATAGGAACACCTAAAAATAAAATCCATCCTGCGTCCTCTCTCTTTCCCCTTGAGTATACAGAGCTTTACGCTTGGAAATCCTTGACGTTTCATTGTCCAGAGGATGAATGGGATGCAAGAAAAGCCATTATAACAATGCATTTGGAGGCGTAAATTGTGTTCTAAGTGAGGGTGCAAGGCTAATACCAAGTAAACCAGCTTGGAGTATACAAAATCCCTCAGTCTGTGTACATATGGTGTTGGTAAAATAGGGAAGACCGAGCTGTAAGTCCCTGCCCCTTGTACCAAAGCTGAAAGCGCATCAGCTGGGAGCTGGTTCCTGCAGCTTGCTCAGACTCCTATCTGAAATCAAAGACCTGGCACCAAAGCATGCTCTGGTTTGTAAAGCCTCATTTCTACTCCGTCCGCCACCTGATCGAAGCCCACCCCATTAGAGGAGGCAGCTAACACACCTAATCTGGTAGTTGCTTCCAGATTAAACTCCTTCCTCCGAGTTTAGCTGGGCACCGCATTGTGTGACTTTTGCTGCTGTAGTGGTGTCCCTGTAGCACTTTGCCGTCCAGCCCCATGCCGTGGCTCGTACGCTCTGCTTGTTCTCAGAGGCTCTTCACAGCCAACCTCCCTGCGCTGCTCACTAACAGGGTATTTTCCTAGTTTGGGTGTGCAAGCCTGGATACTCGGAGACAGCGATCAGTCAAACTTCCACAGAGGAAATGGGCAGTTTCACATCCTGATTTCTCGGGATTATGCCCTCTCAACAGTACGCTCAGAGTAGAGTTTCTTAGTTAATTCTCATTGATAAACGTCACTAAATACTGCCTGAGAGATGGATATGATTTTTAAAATTTGCTAATAAGGGAACTTTGCACTGAAATAAATTATTTATATGCATAAATATATATGTGTATATGTGTGTGTGTATATGCTCATATATTATGTACATGCAAATTTGGTTCAAAATGCACTAAAAACCCCACGCTAGATACTTACCTGTGTTTATTTCGATAAGCATGACTCTTACAAAAGATTAAGTGCCCTGTAAATTTTATATATATAAAACCATATGTATATACTTTTAATATATATGACATATATGGTTTAGAAAAATAAAAACTTATGTGAGGAAAAACCTATAATCATTCTATTTAAACCACAAACTGCAAATTTCCCACATCTGTTCTATATTCTCATTGGGTTACGCTCTGCTTGTTCTCAGAGGCTCTTCACAGCCAACCTCCCTGCGCTGCTCACTAACAGGGTATTTTCCTAGTTTGGGTGTGCAAGCCTGGATACTCGGAGACAGCGATCAGTCAAACTTCCACAGAGGAAATGGGCAGTTTCACATCCTGATTTCTCGGGATTATGCCCTCTCAACAGTACGCTCAGAGTAGAGTTTCTTAGTTTAATTCTCATTGATAAACGTCACTAAATACTGCCTGAGAGATGGATATGATTTTTAAAATTTGCTAATAAGGGAACTTTGCACTGAAATAAATTATTTATATGCATAAATATATATGTGTATATGTGTGTGTGTATATGCTCATATATTATGTACATGCAAATTTGGTTCAAAATGCACTAAAAACCCCACGCTAGATACTTACCTGTGTTTATTTCGATAAGCATGACTCTTACAAAAGATTAAGTGCCCTGTAAATTTTATATATATAAAACCATATGTATATACTTTTAATATATATGACATATATGATATAGAAAAATAAAAACTTATGTGAGGAAAAACCTATAATCATTCTATTTAAACCACAAACTGCAAATTTCCCACATCTGTTATATATTCTCATTGGGTTTATGTACAGTTTGTTCCTCCGAACTATGTCCGTCTTTTGTCTCATTTCCATTAAATAGGACAACTAGACTTTTTTCAAATAAAATTTGTGGAGTCTAAGGAAAATAAATCTATCCCATCCAGACAGCAAGCATTAGTATACTGTCACTCAGCCTAGTCCGCTGGCCCCAGTGAACAAAATATCAGCATCTGTATACTGATACTGATAGGGCATCCTAGATGCTCTTTCTAAATATCAGTGTCGAGCGAGTAGGGATGTAGTACTTTCACATAAAAATAGGTTTTCAAATGTTGGTATTTTAGGGGAGAAGAAAGGGGAGAAGAAAAGGTGCACCAAAACAAAATCTGTTTAGCTGAAATTCCATTTTCTGCCTGTCAAAAATGTCTCAATGGGAACATTTCTGCCAGCTGTAACAGTTGCCGCAGATTTAGCTATAAAGCAGCATGTTCCTAAACTGAGGCTCTGCCTTGCCCTAGACGCCGCTTCACGCAGTTTTGGCGCGGGGTCAGCATCCCTCCCTCCTCCCCTCCTAGGGCAGGCCATGGCTCTGGAGGACATTCTTTATGGCTCCCCCTGCAAGCTCCCATCCGGCACGCTCTCTGTGCCAAATTATATTTCACATGCACGTCTTAATAACAGCACAGTATGGTCTAAGTTAAAAGCAGCCTTTTAGACCGTGTATTCAACCCTCTGCTCGGGCTCAGTTTAGGCTCTTGACACTAACTTCGTTTAGTTTTCTGTGGCTTAACTGTTTGCTGCTCCCATCGTTGTTCATAACAGCATTGTTTGTAGGTCACTTGCAGCTTTAAGTGCTAATTGAAGGATCGGATTTCTTCATGTGTAATTGTTTTGTGGTATATGGCTTGTTTTAAAACTTGTCTCTTTTTTAATATAAAAAGGCTTTTAGGCATAACTATATGGAGAGATATATAAATAATATTAATTTCCCCATTTACTTCTCTAACTGTTTTTGCAAGAATGAATGTGGATTAACATTGTTATCCTTTTCCTAACAATTATCTTTCGCTACTCTAGCTAGTTTAGTTCTAAAAGACAGAGCCATTGACAAGGGAAAAAAGGGAACCTTCTCAGATTTTTCAGCTCAGCGGTGGTAATGTTGCACTGAACACTAATGAGGGAACCCCCACTGATTTGCCTGCTTTGTGACTTTTCTATTTCATAATTATTTTTAAAACGCAAAACGACATGAGGTAGCCTAGTCATGTCTCTACAACTTCCTGGTAGCTCAGTTCTTACTGCAGATGGCAATTTGTTCTTGTAACATATATGTCTCTCTGACCATTTTCATCTAATTTGTATGGGTTCTACCATTTCCTTTCTCTCTTTCAGGGACCTTGCTGTGTGTGAGCTAGGGGGTGGCATGACATGCTTGGCTGGGCTCATGGTAGGTCTTTTCTCAATTCCAATCCCATTCAGAGGAAGAAACAAAAGGAAAAATGTTCCAGTGCCTCCAACTGCTGGGTCAGAGAACTGTCAACAGCCTCAGCTGCGGTCAAGCTGCAGAGTCTTGAGAGACCTTCTAGATTGACTTGCTTTCGTATCATATTGATTTTATGGTTGCCTCGATGAGCAGAAACATTTTACCTCCGTGCAGTCAATATCTCTTGTTGTGATATTCCAGGCCACGTACGGTCTGTCTTTCATTGCCATAGCCAAAGCATTTTTTTTTTTTTCAGATTATAGTCCCATTTGCTAAGATACAGGAATAGCCTGGCGAATCACAGTTGGAGCACCATGATATAGCTGCTAATGTTTTGCCTGCATTATTACACCAACAAACATGATCCAGAGCTCTCGGTAATTAGATTCTTTTGAATTAGATTGGCCATTCAGGAGAGTCGTTCACCATTCTCTGGGTTCTGAGTCATGTATTCAGGAGATATTATGTAGCAGTGCAGTGCATTAGACAAGTTTTTATGTCTCTACAAATAAAAGCATATTGTTACACTGATTGGCATTTGACAAACCTGTCGCTCTTATACAATGTGTCGAGGTTACAGCCCAATGTGCGAGCATGTCAAAGCTCACAAAAAAATTACCCTTACAAAGCCATCTGCCTGCAATGCAAAGTTATATGAAGGGCATCAGGCAGTCAGACAGAAGCAAGCTGAAAGGCAGAGTGACAGCCTTGTATGATGGCTCTACTAGATAAACAGAAGCCCGCAAATGAAAGCCTCTCAGAATACCATCATCCGCTGTCACAATGCAATTACGGAACAGAATGATAGCAAGATAGAGGCTCCCGCAAATGGAATGATAAAAGTATTGACTGATTTGATTGAATGATTAAAATAATGCAGACATAAAATGAAAAAAGATTGAAGATTGTTACAGAGAAATAGGTGAGGAAGCATGATACTGAAGGCTTGTCACTCCTGTCTTCACTTCCACACAGACAAGCATATTTGCTCATTGTTTGCTGTGCTCTTTTTTTCAGGTTGCTATTTCTGCAGATGTCAAAGAAGTTCTGTTAACTGATGGAAATGAAAAGGCCATCAAAAGTATCCTTATTCAGATAGAAAACTGGTTTGTTGTGCTCGTTCCTTTTTACTGGCTGAGTAACAATCGATATAAAGACAGACAGCATGGGGTATATTAAGAAAAAGTCCCCGCATAAGTAATTAAAAAATAGATGTAGAATATCTTGAACAGAGCTACAGCTTCCCCCACAATAAATGCCACATTTTCTTCTTTAATTAAAAATGTACGTGTTGGTATAGAGCAAGTATAGTAGTAAATATTTGCCTTATGGTTGAGTGCTGAAAGATTCCTTGTGTGTATGCTGCACGTTACAGGAGGTGTAGCAGTGAATCAAATCATTAGCTCCCCTTCACATACTCGTTTTGCAGAAGAACTAGATTTTTTTTTTTGACTTACAGATACTAGCCTCTTAAAACATACCCAGTATTTTTATATTGTCATAGCTTTTCCAGTGTATATTGAAATGCATGGTTTCATTGCTGCTGCTAAGTTATAACTGCCTACAAATTACCCATTTAGTGTGCTTAATCAATTAGCAATTTATCATTATTTCTCTTGATGTAAGATTGCAAAACTCCTCTGTCCCTTGTAGAAAGTATTTTATTATATTTCTTGTATTAGAATAAATTGCTATTATGCCCTTCTAATATGAACGCATAGTTCAGAAAATTGAACCGGACTTTGGCTAAGCGAGAGAATGAGTGAATATAATTTGTGGTGACATTAAATATCAGCACAGAACAAGAACAGATATATACAGTGAATGCTAATAGCCCTTAGAAATTGAGAGGGGAAAAAAGGAAGATATCTATTTGCTTTTGTCCATTGGTAATTTTTCCATTTGCATTTTAAGGCAGACTAGTTTTTCAGGTTTTGGCCACTGCATCATCAGAATTATTTAGATTTGAGTTTTGTATGTACTTGAGAGCTGACATAATGAGTACTTAGCGAAAAAAATAAATTAAACTAATTTGTGCTTTAAAAAAACTGCAGTTGCTGATGACTGTTAAAACAGGAGACATTGCAGTGCAATAATATTAGCTGCTACCTTTAAAAAGACTTTCTTAGAGGTAACTGAGGTAACTATAATTGCTTACAACACCTTAACAATTTCATGGAAAAACCAGTCAACCTAGATCGTATCTTTTAAAACTTGAAGGAAGCCTTATAAAAGTCTCCTTTTTCTTGAAAATGCAAGTTCTCAGTTGTGTTCCGGGGATTCTTATTTTGTTAAATTCTAGTTTGTTATACTCATGTCTTGAGGAGGAAGTATTCATTATTCTGTGTATTTTAATCAGCATCACCCCTTTCAATCTTTCTTCTATGTCATTATGAAGATAAAAAAAGTGGGAGAAAAAAAGTGTTTCAAAACTAGCCTAACAAAACAACCTGGTGTTTTATAGAAGCATAGGTATTTAACAAAAGGTCGTTTTACCCACAGAAAGCTTCAGGTGAGCTCAGTAATCATCAAGTCAGCAAATATCTTGCATAGCAGATTCCGTAAACATACCTGAACTTTTTTGAAATTTAGAAGTCTTCTACAGCAAGGAAAATTGGCGAGTGCTAAAAGTATTCACTCAGTCTTTGGATTTAAACAAATTAAAGTGCTTTTATTCCTGAAAAAGATACTGTTAATGTCATCTAATTAGCACACCTTAGTTTTTCACAATACGTTTGAGAAATATCTTTTCTTTCCAAAAGTCTTACAAGAAGTCTTCATCTGTATTCACTCAGTGAATCCCTTTCAGAGAAGCGATTGGTGGAAGGCTCTAACAGGAATTTATTTTTCTTTTTTAACATTTGGTGCTCTGAAGGCTCAGCATTCAAAGTGCTTTTATTGTGTTGGATTTTACAATGGGCTTAATATTAGCAGGGTGCCAAAGTGCAGCAGACTAAGAACTTTACAGTGTAGGTGGAATGTATTCTTAAAAATGCACATAATAAAATTTATGTTGCATTTTATGTGTTTTATGGACTTCAGCAGTAATTTTATGATCTGTCTTATGGTAATTTTCTTTTGCATTCTTTTCTACGTGACTAGCTATAACAGAAGTTTAGGCTAAATTTAGACCTGTTTCAGCCACACCAGATTCGCTGAAATCAGTAAGAATGTTTAGTGTAATTGGAAATAGTAGCTGGCCCCGAGTGCCACAGATTACAAATGATGTATTTCTGCTAATTTTTATTATTGCTGATGGTATTTTTCGATTGTTTAGCATACCAAATTAAATTAATGTGGGATAAAATACTGTTTTCTTTTCTAGATTCTGCTCTTCAGGAATAGTTAATGCCTAGTATTATGCTTTTTATGTAGGTATTATAGATTAAAATAATCTTGTTTAAAAATTACTGTTTACATCTTCCCTTTAAATTTCTTAGGAAGCTTAAATTACATGCCAGTCATACTATAATATCCAAAAATTACTTTCCAAAAAGTAAAAGTGGTTGTCAACAAAAAAAGAAAAAAAAATCACTGTCAGAAGCCAGGAAATCGCCAAGCAAGCCTGCTAATTATTTTTAATGGGCAAGATGAGCACATTAAGAAACAAATGAATACATCAGGGAAATGTAATTGAAAATCGACCTGGCTATAGTGCATTGCGTCTGAGAATCTGCCTTTGTATTATCATCATCATCATCATAATTATTGTTGTTTTTGTTGTTGTTATTGCTATTCAGTGAGCGTAACTAACAGCTTTGCTTTGTGAAGTCTCAAGCTTTTGAGGATTGATTTTTCTTTTAATTTTTGACATTCTTCATATTAGTCTCCATTTCATACTGCCACATGAAGTATTCACTATGTATGTTTTCAATATCTATATTAGGATATGTTACTGAAATGTTACAAGTTAAAACAATTTATGAATATGTTAATTTCAAATCATTGTCATTTTAACCATTTCACTGTGAAATATATAGCTATATTTTATATTAATCAGTGGTCTTATGCATGAGGTTTATGGAGGTTTTTAAAAGGATTTTATGAATTGAGTTACTAGTCCATTTAAAAGACTTCATTCCAACTCGCTCCTTTTGCTTATCATGGGTAGATTTTAATTTATTAACAGATCATTTATGTTGCAAAATCAATAAAATAAAGACAGATGTAACTACTTTTGCAGCTTTGTTCAAAACTTTATTGTTGGTTTAGTGTGTTTTATCTAAGTTCTTTCAGGATCATTTAAATAAAGTATTAAAAAGAAAAATATCGATATTTCAAGTGAATAATAAAGATATACATAGGCAAAGTTATCAGATTCATCCCCCTTTGTAATTTTGGGTGATATGCATTCAGATACAAATTTTCTAACTTAGGTAATATCTATGACGTAGTCAGTCATGAACATCAAATTCTGTTTCCCCAGAACACTGGAAGCATCTATACTCATTTCGACATGTGCAAATCCAAGGATGAGATTAATTTTTAGTAAAAATTGTCTCCTATTTCAGAGAGGCTGTGTACCTTCTGCCTTAACTCTCTTTCACACCATGCAGTAGTGACTTGAACTACTGCCTGAAAGCATCAATAATACAAAACATTGTTGCAGTGCACTATAATGGCCATTAAAATATAGTGTATGGATCTTTCAACAGTCCTGGGATATTTAGGTTAGAAAGGTCATGTTCAGCCTGAATGCCTGAAGACATGGGCATATAAATTATTTAAAAAAGCTAGTGTTAACATGTTTACAACAATTATTAATAGTTTTGCTCAGTTATATGATTTAAGTGCAGTGTAGCTAATTTATAACAATGTTACTTCTGCCTCTACTTCAAAACAGCATACTTTGCTCATGGAATTATTTATGCCTTCCTTTTCCTTCACAGGCGTGGACTATTCATTACTATTTCTCACTGCATATTGCGGAAAAGATTTAAAAGGCGTGTCCAAACTACACAGATTTGTTTAAACCAGTTTTCTGTCATTCCATTTCTAGTTTTTGGCATCACAAAATACCAGTTGTCTTTTCTTTCTCATTGTTTGAATAGAGGCTTTCCTAAAATGACTTTTCTTAAATAGTCAACTGCGTTGGAAGGACAATTATGTGATTTCAGCAAAGCAAATAAAAAGATACATTAGTGATATTTTAAATTAGCCTGACACTGTGTTCAATTTTCTTATAAGAGCACTTGCAAAGAAGAATTCAACATATTTTGTGCACCTAGAAACGTCCTCCTAATTAGCATCAGATTTTCTGTACCTTAAATAAGAAAGAGTGATCATTGACGTCTTTATCAATTTTGTCCCTTTAAGATAATCTTTAAATTTGAGAGTGAATTGCTCCAATATGTATGGATTCACACTGGGTGCCATTTAGTATTCTCATAGTTCCTTGGTTAATTGCTACACCTTTTCCTTCCTATGGCTTCTCACTAACCACAGATGATTGATTATGAAGGTTATCTTTCTAGGCATAGATGACTGGGCACAGCTTCCCTTGAAACTTTTCATTGACAGCCTTTGCTTTGGCCTGCCTGAATGGCTACCCAATTTTGTGACCTGATCTTCCAAACTGAAAGAAGCTGAGATACGAGGCTGAGGCATTGAGACAGGAGGCTGAGGCGTTGTTGCAGTGCCTATGGGGAAGAAAAGGCGTTTATTGCTTTGTACTATCTTTTATGGTGGTTCCAAACCATTCTCAAGAAAGCAAATGGACTAGAAACTCCCTTGCCGATAGGTTAAGGTGCTCCCCTTGTGTGTTGGATTTCACCCAGACAGAGCCAGGAACAAAGGTGCGTGTCTTGTGGCAGGGCAGAAACTCAAAACCCATAAGCCTCCAAAACCTCAGCACTGTGATCTAGTGAGCCAGTCAATAGAGACAGGCAACAAGTGCAAGTTGCCGCGTAGATGTATGGCTGATGTGCTGGAGTAGCAATGTAAAATTTATGCTTCTGAAAAGACTGACTGTTAGCACAGATTAAAGAAGACCAAACGATAAAAGACATTATGAAGGTATTAACAATGGAAAAAAGTATTTTTTGTTATTTTTATTACTGCTCTAGTTTTATAGATAATTCTTAACAAATACGCTACAGATGTAAGTGAGATCATCACAAGAAACCAAAATGCAGGAGTATTTAAGGCGCAGAAGGTGTCAAGCTGGTAAGATTCTACTAAACTGTTTTACTGATTCTTGCATGTAATTGTATATTTAATGTAAATGTGAAATGTATGCAAAAGTGTGACAGTGTGACCTATATTACTGATGCTGACACAGATGTATATACAATATAAGTAGGTAAGTGATGCAAGACAGAAATTTGGAAGTATTGGGAAAAAAAAAGTAATTGCTTTTTAATATAGCAAATACAGTATGATGAAACTTGGTGACATAACCTCTCTTTCCTTTTTTTTTTTTTTTTTTTAACATACACTATGTCTCTTCAAGCCGTGGTTTAGTGCGTGGTTGAAATGTGGCTGCTTCGGAGTCAACATTACCCATTGTACTGAATGTGAGGCTTGGAATGAATGTACCTAAATCACTGGCAAGTTTCATTTTAAATAGCTCTGAGAATTCAGGGTGGCAACAAATCGCGTTTGCCCCTGAGGTAGATGTTGTCGGAGCATCCATGGGAAGTTTTTTGGTTATCCTGTCTGTGCAATCAGTATCGCGTTATTGCTGCAAGGACAGATGGGGAGCATGGGAGCCAGGCACAGCGTGCTGGGGCCCTTCTCTCGCTGACTATGTCCTAAGGTGCAGGGCGCACCCAGCATTTTTCTCATAGTGCACCAGCTCTGTTGTCTCTGAGTTAGCCCTGAAAGCATGCTCTGGAGGGTGCGCGTTGTAGAGGTTCAGAGAATTTGGTTTCAGATCGTCTCCAGAGCCACTGGAGTGGTGCCACTGAGGTTAGCTCTTTAACTGTCTATTTCATTGAGGCATCTCCAGGTAGAGTAGGGACTGGAAGCAGCTGAAAACTTGAAGTGTGTTCATCTCTTGTAGTATTTGAAAAGTAAATTGTAAAGTACTTCATATTCGTGATATAGGGTTAAGAATCAGAATGTGCTTAGAGATGGCTACCTAAGAGCAAGTAGTGCACTCTTACTTGTGTGTCTAAATCTTCTTTTTTTTTTTTTGATGATTCTCATTCCAGAAGGGCTCTCTGTCCTTCTCAAAGTGACAAAAGTAAAGTTGAAAAAGGGCTAAGAAAGGCAGGCTGTTACAGCAGAATAAGCTTATTAACATAGAGTGTTAAACTCATACAATTTTAATGGCTATCATTCACATCATTTATCCCTACGCTTATGTAGCCATTCTGTGTAGAGAAGTTCTTTTAAGTGAGCGCTTAGGGTTAGAAAAATTCTGCCTTCATTAGGATGTACGTGCATATAACTTAGAGATATATCCCTGCATCCTAATAAGTGCCTGCCAAGTAGACAAAGGCCACGCGGGCCCCAGGAATGGTCTTTCAGGTTCCATGTGCTGAACGCTTCTTGCGAGCAACCTCAGACACTCATCCCTGCTGAGGAGAGGCTGTGTGGTATGTCCATCCAGAAGCTTAGATTTTGTAGATTGCCAATTGCCATCTACTTTGTATGAGATTTCGGATTTCATCCCTTGTCAAGACTTCAAACCTGGTCTTTTAGATATCAATCAAAAGCACATTTTCTACCCTGTCCTCATTTACATTTATCTAATGCTTAAGGTCATTTGTGATCATTTGAGTGTATTTCAGCATATGGAATCAGTGAATAATAGATTTCAGCCTCACGCTGTGAAGAAAGATTGTGTTTTTACAAGACATGATGTTGTTTACTGGGTGTTAATAATCACTAATTAATAAACATATCTAGACGTCATAAAATGTTGCATTTTAAGGACTAAAAATGTCAAGTGTTTAACTTCTTGAGTGCAATAGCGTTTGGGGCCTTATTTGCATAAATAAAATAATTAAATTACAAAATGAAGTACTATATCAAAACATAAGGCTCATTATTATAATAAACATAATTCGATTTTTAGTTCTACATTCTTAAGGCGTTTGCAGATTTGTTTTAACAGTGTAAAGTTTTATAAAATAAGTATTCAAATGACTCTCTAATCCCAAAAATAATGATCATGTTGCATTTCTCTATCTTATACATGTTAATATTTGATTTCTCCTGTCAAAATTAAGGTTATGCTTTGGTTAGTTATTTGAGAAGTGCTAATGGATGGATCAGTCTTTCAGATTCAGTAATGACGTGATGAAGGCAGTAACAGTTATTTGATCACTTCTCAAGGCCTTGAAGAAACTAAAAGGCTGATGTAAAATCTGAAATATTACCATAACCCTGATTCACTTTTCCTACAACCGAAAACCTTAGTTATATAATGATAATGGGGGAAAAAACCGCACAAGAAAATGTAGTGTTTTGTAGGGAAGAATGCAACACTGGCATGCAAAGTGACGTTAGGTGACTTCTTTTACATTGATCAGAGCTTGCAGGCAAATGAATATAGTGATGTATTTAATGACTTACTGCAACATTAATTTAATCTGAAGAAGGCATGTTCCCCACTCTAACGTACCATTTAAACAATGTCCAGTCTTGCAACTTTGCACAGTGTCCAGTGCAAAGTTACAAGATTCTTTCCACATAAAAGATAATTCAGAATAGACCCTTCTCACTGCACCTTCAGCTCACGTCGGGATCTTGTACTCTTCCTTGCACGTGGAGCAAAAATTATCAGTATGAGAGTCAGTTTGTGCCTGTTTCAGACATTTAAGTCTAGACTTGGAAAATATGCCAAAAAATGTATGGCGCAAAAAGGAACAATCCAGTATCAGCCAAGAGAAGTTAGATTAGGACAACCTGCCATACATTTATTTATTTAGATTTATACAAAATGCAGTCAATGAGCACTTATCTAGCTCTCTGCCAACTCTTGTTTATTGTTTAAAAGTATGGTAATGTAAGCCAAACTGGCAGTTTGTCATATTATGTGTTACAATGTAATAATAGATATTTAGTAAGCAGTTTACTTCAGCAATATATATAGGATATACAATTCTATTTTATTTTTAGCTTCCATGAGTATGTTTAGTATTTCTTGCTTACGCTTACTGGAAATAGGTACAGCAATGCCACCAAGTTACTAATAATGACTTGCCATAGTAAGGTGAATTATTAATACCGTGTATGGGTTTGACGATTTTATTTTTTTCACGGTTCAAAAATTATCCATGAATCACGTTGTTTATCCCATAACTTAGCATATGAGTTATTCTGATAGCAGTCTTTGTACCATCAACTGTTGTTAGTTTGACATGCATTATATCATTGTTTTGAACATGTCCACCAATTATTAAATTAGCAATAACAAAGTCAAGGAATCTCTGCTCTTTTTCTTCTCTTTATTTTAATGTGGAAATCTTCCTGATGCAGGGGTCTGAGTAGTAGAATTTTGAAAAATTGTTGATTTTACAAATGTCATGATGGGAAAGCTCTATCAAAGAGGAAGGCTTGCAGTATATTCTAAAGATTAACAGACTCTGTCTTAGCTGCCAGGGAATTTGTTCTCCCGTCAGATTCCCTCGTCTGAGAAGACCAAATCTGTTATGAACAAAATTTGTATACTTATTGCTGATATGGGACCTGTGAGTTTTAGCTGTGAACAAGTCTATTGTTTTGCTGAGTTGCCTCGGAGAGATTACATTCCACATAAGAGTGTAAAAAAGTACATAAAACATCAAGTCAGTGAGAGAAATGCTTGTGGCGTTATGCATCCTTTGATTTGATTAGTAATAATGTATCATATACTCTTTATCCATTCTATAGTCAACATTAGAACCCACATCAAGAATGTATGACCATGTGACCAAAAGTGACAATTCCTTCTCCTTAAAGGTTAACAGATAGGTTATAATCTTATCCAAGATTTTAGTGTTCCTTGCAAATGTAATGAATTTACAAGCTTCCGGAATTAAACCTAAAAAGAAAAAAAGTCTTTCTAAAGGCTAAATGGCATCCAGTATAATAGTGGATGAGGTCTCAATGACAGAGCACTGAACTATATCGTCCTGATTCCGTTCTTATATTAATTACTTCTTTCTCTGTAACTGCCAACATGTGAGTATTTTACCTTACTGCAATGTTCTTCAAATATGCCAACTTTCTAACCTTCTTGATTTCAGCTGGTCGTGTAACAGGTTCCATCAACGTAGGACAGCCTTAATAAAGATTCTCTCTCTGTTTTCATTCATCAAAATTACTTGAATGTTGCTAAATTCAAACTTTTTGAAAACATATTTATTGAACTTTGTTGTGTTTGTCAGCTTAGCAACCCTAAAGGAATCCCTTTCTTCCAACTACTTTTCCAGTCTCCTCATGTAAGACTCTTGCATGACAGCATCTATTGGCAAGGAGGAAGCTGCCAAAAGGAACATTTCCTGCTCTGTGGTTAGAAATAAATGGTTCCTGGTTCCTGCTCTCTTTAATTTGATCACTTTATGTTTGTGTGGGAAGAAACAATGAATGGTCTGTCTGTTCATGCTCGTTGTGAATTTATCTCTATCACAGAAAACTCAGCTCAGGTGGAAACCATTCCATACTTGCCCTGTTCTATATCTTTTCCTGTTTCAATCTACTCATTTTCAGGTGAGGGTGATCAGTACTGCATTCAAAGTGTGCATAAATCCATCGTATTTGAGAAGTCATGGCAGTCCAGTGAAGTTCCCACTGACTGGAAAAGGGGAAACATCACACCCATTTTTCAAAAGGGAAAAAAGGAAGACCCGGGGAACTACAGGCCAGTCAGTCTCACCTCTGTGCCTGGGAAGATCATGGAACAGATCCTCCTGGAAGCTATGCTAAGGCACATGGAGGACAGGGAGGTGATTTGAGACAGCCAGCATGGCTTCACCAAGGGCAAGTCCTGCCTGACTAACCTAGTGGCCTTCTATGATGGAGCAACTACATCAGTGGACACGGGAAGGGCTACAGATGTCATCTATCTGGACTTCTGTAAGGCCTTTGACATGGTGGAGGAATATGACAATGTGGAGGAATAATTATGCTTTCTGTTCCTCTTCTAAAAATACCTAACAGTGATTTGCTTTTTTGACTGCGGTTGAGCACTGAGCTAATATTTTCATGACACTGTCTGTCACAACATCAGGCGCTTTCCAGTGATGGTCAGTTTGGAGACCTTCATTTTCTTTATCAAGCCAAAGTTATTCTTCCCGTTGTGCACTTTGCATTTATCCACACTGAATTTCATCTGTCATTTTATTGTCCAGTTACTCAGTTTCATCCTTCTGCAATTCTTCACAGTCTGCTCTTCTCCTTACTATCTTGAATAACTTCTTAAATCAGCAAACTTTGCCACCTCAGTGCTCATCTCTTATAAAAATGTTGAATAGAACAGGTCCCAGGGGAACTCTACTGATTATCTCCCTTGATTGTGAGAACTGACCATTTACTACTACCCTGTCTTTTGTTCTATTATTTAGGCGCGCCAGGACTCTTCTCCAGTGGCTGTCTACTTTCCTTAAATGTTGTTGGTGAGGGTCTTTGCCAATAGCCTTTTGGAATCAGAAGCAGCCTGTGTTACCCAGATCACCCTTATCTGAATACTTGTTGACACCTTTGAAGAGTTTAAGGTTTATAAAGCAGGACTTCCTTTTACAGAAGACATCAAAAAAGGCTTCTGTGGTAAAACTGTCTTCAGTTTCTTCTACAGTGAACACTGATGCAGAGAATTAATTTCACGTCTCTGAAATGTTGTTACCCTCTGTGAGTGCTCATTCTATATCCTGATTATCAGCTGGCAGGAAGATTTAGAACTAAAGAAAGAGTACACTTATTTTTGGCCTGCCTAATTTTATTATTATATTTAATTTTCCAAGTTTGTGATCCTTTCTTCATTTGGGTGCAACTTCAACTTTTGGAGGAATGACATCTTGTTTCTAATAACCTTCTTTACCGTTTGGCCATACCAGCTGACTTTCACCAACTTCCAAGCCTCTCCTATTTGTGTATTGCACCCAGTTGTATTGACTTAATAAAGTTGCAATTTATTTTAAATTGCATTGTAGTTTTGTCTGTCTGTCTTTATGTGACCAGATAAAAATATATAAAGAGAAAAAATTGAGAAGTTAGCAAGCTTTGTAGAGAAATTTCTATGTGTTTGGAAGACCAGGGAGAAAAGCTAGGTGCTAGCTAAAAGTGTAGCATTGCATTATTTTAAATAATTCTTGCTCAAATCCTTGGCTATTTTATGATGGTCTCCTCTTAGCTTAAAAAACATGCTTTTGGTAAAACTATTCCTCTTGTACTCTCTTGGACTGGACAGAAAGACTAGGTGGAGACCACTGATCTGAGAAAACTTCCATCTTTCTTCCCAGGGCTTTAAAGGAAAATGTCCATGAGATGTTAGAATCAAAGATTATTTGTTTTATTCCTATGCTCCTTTGTGTATCCATCTTTTTAGCCAACTTTTGCATTGTTTCCTGGTTCATGTTGTTACCATTGTACCTTTGTCTACCCTTCCTTGTCTACCTTGGCTCTACCTTAATAGGCAGTCATCAAGTACTTTTTACACACTTTCAGTAGGCTCTCTCCTTCACAGGCGCTCTCAGCTAATCTTTGCCACAGACACAGGAAAGTTGGGAGAGAAACTTTATTTTTTGACAAAATGATGCTAACAGGGTTCTTTGTTTAATATTCAATTAATATTCAATTAATATTCAGTTATTCAAACAGTAACCAAGGATACTGAAAATTAATGGGGTTCAGGAAAGAGGCAGAAGAGTGAATCAGGGTCTGGAAATGAGAGAGTTAAAGAGCTCTGTTTACTTAACTTGTCAAAGAAATGCCTTGTTTGTTAAGAAATGAATTGATTTTGATCTGAAAGTCTCATGTGGGGAAAAAATCTTTAATAGAAGATCACTCTTTAATCTAGCTTACAAGTACCTAACAAGATGTAGAAATTGAAGCTAGACAAATTCAGTCTAGAAAAAAATGAGATTTGACAGAGAGAATGATAATACATTAGAACATCTTTCCATGGGAAGTGGTAGTTTCTTAAGCAGTGAATGTGTTTAAATCAAGTTGGATGTCTTTCTGAAACGTGTATTAATTTCCTGATATATATGGGCTTGATACAGAAATTTGAAATCTTGCATGTTTATTGTGGTCCCTTCTGCCCTCAGAATTTAAGCATCTTCTCTGCTGCTTTTAATTTTTCCTCCCATTCAGTCCTTCTGGACCTGCCTGGTTCCCTCCACATTCTTTGTTTTTTCATCTTGTTCCCTTCATTACCCTCCCCGTACTCATGGATAGACTATTTTCCATAGAGCAAGAAATTGTCTTCTTTTCCTTCGTATTTTTACACAAAACGAACTTTTACAAAGCTTTCATTCACTGATCCTACCAGTACGGTTGTGCCACATGTGCTTATGCTGTCTTGCATTTTGAAAGGATGTATTTTTTTTATACCCTATCAGTCTGAATTAGAATGTGAGAACCATCCGTTTTGTGCACAATGTACTACATGAAGTACATTTTAGTACTGCTAAAAACAGTAGTCAATCTCCTAAATAAAGACTGATTTAGAATGTATTGATGTAGAGGAGGGATGCGAAAAGGCAAATTCAGGAACAGTGGCATTTTCTTATCAACAACATTTTTATACAAGATATTCTCACTTCTTTTAAAAAAATAGCCACACTTGTGCTGAGTGTTGGGCTGTGGTGTGTCTACAAAATGGAAAACTTTATTCTGCAACAACTGTATTTACATGCAGTGCGTTTATTATGTCCCAAAAATTTAATAGCTTTTGATATGCAGCGAATGCGTAAGTGTTAGGACTGTTATTTTTGAAGACAAAACTGTTTTTGTAATGTTTCCATCTGAATTTTAGCAAAATATGTTGTACAGAATAAGAGAGAGAAAATATGTTCTCAGAATAAGGAATAAGGGAAGCACGTAACTTTATCATATGCTTTTCAGAAGGAACTTTTAGGCAGGAAAAACTAGATAGAATCATAGAATATCTCAAGATAGAAGGGACCCATCGTTGGTTTTGGTGTTTTTTCTTCTTTTGTATTACCACATTAATGTGATGAGGTTTCATCATGAATTGTTGTACCAAGCATTGTCTAAACACAGAGCAAAAAGGCAGTTTGTGTTAGAGAATCTATGGTCTAAGACCAGAGAGAGATATGGTGAGGAAGGATAACAAGGATGGACGGAGTTGGAGGCACAAGAGCAGCCTAGCCTCTTTTCAGTTTTTGTAGGCGCTATTTTAAAGGAGAGTTTCAAGGATAATGGAGTAAGTGTGTGAATGTTCATGGATAACATAGTGGAAGAAAATTGTAAAGGTGCTTGCTTGAAAAATTAAGTGGAAGATGTGGGCGGACATTAGGGCTGATTAAAGAAGGGACTTGTCCTTTCAATACTGAATGAGAGAGAAAAAATAGGGAAGTGAACTGTTGTGAAGCATTTGGAAAAGAAGACTTGCAACTTACCTGGAGGAGTACAAAGAGAAAGGTGACAAGATCAGGGTTGTAGGCAAGAAAAACAATCTTTGCAGCAGCCTACTGAATAGATATTAATAGGGCAAGACTGCATTTTCCAAGAGCAGAGAGAACAATATTGTGATGTTAAGATGTAAGTGATGATGACATGGTCAAGAGTTTAAGTTGAGTGGGTAGATAAGAAACTTCTTAGAGATGCTATGCAGAGAGAATAAGCAAAATCTGAACAGAGCTGAGTTATGCAAATATAGAGGAAGGTCTAAGCTAAGTCTAGGTTACAGACTGGAGTTAATGGTTATGTCCAAAGGGATCAAGAAAAGGTGGTAACAACAATGCCTTGTTGTACTTTAGAGGTGATGAGCTTCTCACTCACTGAGGCTGTGAAAAATGCTGAGTTGTGAGTCTGGATACACAGTGTGAAGTAGAGAAGTGGGTAGCTGGGTTTAGCTTTTATGGATGAGATAGCCCCAGAGTAAAATTCAGACGAAGAAGAGGTTGAGGTGGAACATTGTGAAATTATCAGAAATGAGGGAAGGGTTTGAAGATAATCTTTAGAAGAGCACATTGAAAAAATGGTAAGAGACAATTAAAAAAAACAAACAGAAAATAGTGGAATTAAAAATTCTAATGAATAGCAAGATTTTACTGGGCTGAAGAGAGAAGAAAGGTCCAGGAGAATGAGCATAAAGTGCAGGTTTTGAGCCTAGCTGGGAAAAATCATCAGTATACTTTGACAACAGTAGATAAATGGCGTGGAAGTTGCCGACACCTGCAAGGAGATTGTTAGAAGGAAATGTCCATCATCCATTGTAAATAGCACATTCGAATTGCTTAGAAATGTGAGAGGAAAGGGAGAATGGTTGATGTTGGGTACCCGTGATTGAAAATTTAACCTTGGTTCCTTCAAACCCTTCAATGAGATAATGGATAAGAATACAAAGCAAAGTGAAGCAGTGAAGGTAAGAAAGGCAGAAGGTGAAAGAAGGTGGAGAAATAAGAGCAACCTAATGAGAATATAATGAGAAAGATGGGGAAATGATAGTAGGCAAATTTGCAAGACTCCTCAGAGGAGTTATAATGATAGGTGTACACATTGCCTCTGTTGCTAAATTAAAATGCATCTTCTTGATCTTCATACAAAACTGAGGAATCTCAAACAAAGATCAAGGTGTGGAGAAACATCCTGATGATGCTTTTTGTTAATGTGTTAATGAACTTGCTTGGTTAATGTCATAGAAAAAGTCATATAAACCCCTAGACAAAATCTTTTACCTGAACCTGTATACTTACCAATGATAATGCTTTTCAAAGACTGAAGCCTAAATTAAAATATGAAAAGAAGAGGTGGGTAGATGGGGGGTCTTGGTAGCTGTTCATCTGCTAAGTGGGACAAATTTTTTTATCTTTATTGAAACTACTAATACATTTCGAAGTGAGTAAGGCTTTTGTGTCTTTTGTCCTTTCTTCTAATTTTGATTTTTTGTCTTTATCTGCACAACTACTTTTCTGCTAACTTGAGAGCTACTCTAGCCTATGCCATTCATCACAAGAACATCTCAGAGGGACTTGGAAATGTTTCAAGTTTTAACAATCAGAGACTTAACCTGTTTTTTCTCATGTAAGTTACCTGCCTAGACACACTAGGAAGACAAACACTGAATAACAGAAGTTGAATAATAATAGTAATGAGGAATTTTGCATGAGAAATAAAAACCTGGTAAAATCAGGTCTTTTGTTGCAGATTGCTGAGATACTTTACCAGTGTAAGAAAGAGTGTCGACATTTGTCAGGCTATCCTCCATAAATTAGAATTACTGTACAGGGGAAGTGCAGCCTTGGCTGCCGTAACTATCCCTGCAACATCTGCTATTTTGTTGTGGTTTTTTTTCTTTGAAATACAAGGGGATATTTGGGGGTACGTTGGTAGTACTTAAAGTATCTATTTTCTTAGTTGATCTTTTTGTTCTATTATCATTACAATTTTTTTTATCTTTACCTAATCACATTTTCTGGCTTGCTTGTCAATTTAAAAGATAAATCGGGGACAAAAGAAAAAATGCTTTGATTGTTTGTGTTTGAGTGTTTTTGTTGTTTGTTTTTTTGGGGGGGGGGTTTAATGAATTCGTTGCTTTACAATAGCGTGAGGTTGATAGCCTAGGAAACTAAAGCATCAGTACATATTTTCTCAGACTATTTTGATAGTATGCTTTATCCCTGACCTGGAAAAGCCACCTCTGCATGTGAGAGGATAGTTCATTCTCCATAGCTCATTCAGTCCTTGTCCTTTTTGCTAGGACTGCCATCAAGATTGCTAATTATAGTAATAGGTTTGTGACGTGGGTACTTTTCCTCTGAAAACTGGTCAAATTCATTTGATACAGGCCATAAAGCAGCCATTAGCGGGTACCAAGTTTCAGCCACCATCAGTTTGACCTAAGTAGTAGCCGAACAGTGCAGTAGTGTTTTTCCCTCGCATCCTATTTCATTTTTTAATGTTCTTGTTGTAGCCAAAAAAAGCTTCCAAACTTCTATATTTCCAGAGGGTTTCAGACCCTTTTCTGCTGAAATCGAGTTGCCTATTTTCAATTGCAAGAAACTAAACCTGCATGAGTTAAATAAGCCAGCACAAAATAATGTCAAGAGTGGGCTTTACACAGCCTTGCATATGTTGGGTTTTTGGGGGCTTTTTTTACAAAAACGCCATTGAAGGTGTGGCTTGGACAGAAATACAGAATAAAGCACATTTTTCACATTTACAAAATCATTTCAGCTGTTAATACTGTAGCATCCTCCCTCAAAAGAAAGACATAAAAATATTATAGCTTTAAAATGTCTTATTTTGCTGGAAGAAAAGTGGCTTTAGAAAAAAGTGGTTTATGTCCACTAATTTAACATCATTGCAAAGGGAGCAAGAGGAAAATATTAACAAGGCTTGCATTTTTTTCATGTTGGCACTCAACATGATACTGGTGATTTAAAAGACTTTTTGTGGTATGGTATTTTTACACTTATGTCTATTTTTTTTAAAGGAAACTTCATAAAGTCTGAGGTTTTCAGATTTTTGTTGCTAACACTTTTCTGGGTTTCCTAGCAGTGCTTTTCTTTAAATGGAAATGCAATCAGCCCTTACTTCATGGTGCCTTCGGTATTTCTTTCAGGAGTGACCACTAAGTCCAAGAGTCACATCCTCAATAATCCCTGAAAAAATTATTGTTCCTCACCCCCTTACTACATCTAGATACATGGATTTAGATACACATATACACACCTTTACCTTTCTCAGAGCTGTTTTGCAGTATCAGTGGATTTTTCTGTACTTCACACTCAGGAATTGTGTTTGGATTACAAGAACTTGTATGGCTAGATGATGGTATTTATATACGTCCTGACTCTGATTCACTACTTCCATTAGCACTAGCATTCAAAATAGCTGATTCTGATTCAGAATCAGGCTGATTCCGACATCAGTGTTAATGATGTAATAATGCTGACTCCGAGCAGAATTTTTTCTGATTCCCTGATATGCGGGGGCATGTCTGCTTTACAGGTGCAGGTGCAGGTGTTTGATTGCAGCTCATGCAAATTTGTGGAAGCATTAAACGGATAACGGTGTAGATATGGTAGCCCAGAGTTAGCTACCGAAACAGTTTCGGAGGTTGCAGCCGGTATTGAGCTTCACGTACCCTAGCTGCGCTTCCCTTACTAGTCATACTTGCACTTGGTTAACGATAGCATGGATAAATATATACAGCTTGTAGTTGCATCTGTCCCACCAGTGTGCATACATCCTGAGTGAGATCAGAATGAGTCCTGTTGGTATTTATTTTCTAGAAATTATCTTTACATGGTTATTTCCCCACAGGAATAAAGATTTTCCTGTACGTTTTGAAAATTTATGGCAAAGTTGATTTTGAAAATCTTGTGTGTAAATCTGTCATTGGCCTTTGCATAATTATCACGTCTTCAGGAATGCAACTGTACTGAAGCTAGAGACCAAGAGCAGCCCTGGTACTAGATCAGGAAAATGGAGGAAGACTGGCTTATGGCTGGATGTGGGGCCCTTAGCTCACTCCTTCTAACAGCACACATGCCAGTCATGTTGCACCACTGCTCATGCTCCTGGCAACTCGTCGATTCCATATTTTGCTCAGCATTATGGTTTCTGAGCTTTTACCTACCCACACAAACTCCTTTGTGCCTACAGTAGGCGTGCTCAGAAAATGCTGTATTTTGGATGCTCAGCGGGAACCTGACAGTAACATGAGAGAGGTTTTTTTTTTTTCCAGGAGGAGGCACCTGTGCTGCCTTCCGAACTGCATGTGTGAAGTATAGTAAATATATGGGTTAAAAAAATCATAATTCAAATCCCTATAGTGGTACTGATCAGATCTCTGTTTCTGTAGCAATGAGAACCAAAGGTGGCCTTTTAAGGCTCACAGTTCATCTACCAATTTCCAGTTCTGCTTCAGGATTCTTAAAGTATTAGAGTGCGTGCTTTAAACCCACAAAACTTACCTTTACCTAATTTTCACCATTCTAACCCAAGTTTCCACGGAAACAGGGTTGAAAAAGCCGCTGGTAGCCAGCAGGCAGCCAGCAGCTGAGAGTGAGAACTCTCCTTTGTCACTTTCCACTACTGGATGCCTGCTGCGTGCCAGTGTGCAAAGCTACCTAGGCTTCTAAAATCTGGAATACTTTCAATTTGAGGGGGAAAAATTAAATTAATCTACTCTCTTCTCTCTTTGGATTGTCACAGTAAATTCCAGGAGGGCAAATGGGCTAATGAGTCCTGATCTGTTCAGTTACACCGAGCCCCACATAATCAAAGCTTTCCCAACGAACTGGGCCTCTCCTTTCATAATTTCCATGTTTTAAAAGCATTCTCTCTCAAATTTGGTGTCTGTGCACATGTACACGGATATTGTGGTACCTTAATTCTTTATGGCTCTATATGTATCCACGTATTTATGAGCCTTTTTTGCATATAGTATGGTTGATGTATAAAATTTCCTTTTTTCCTGTATACTTAGGGAACATTTCTGAATGAACACATTATAACTGATCCTCAGTTAAATATTAGGAGTGGGATGTGAATGGAGATGGCTTTTAACCAGAAGTAGATTATAGCTGCGGGAAGACTAAAGGGTCTATTTGGTCAAGACTCATACAAAACTGAGATAAGCATGCACAACCTGACAAGATCAGATTAGACCCTTCCCCCACAAGTGCTTTTCCCATAAGTATTTATCTACTTTCTATTATAAATAACCAGGAAATGAAAAACAAGGATAGATTCTTTTTTAAAAAATAGCCTAGAAATAGAAATGCAGCTTCAAATCTTTGGGGCAATAATATTTTAAGTATGCAGTAAATTCCAATACTAGTTGCTGTTTTTGAAATGGGAGCAAAGTACTGAAATTCTTCGTGGCAGCTACATAAATCAGCAGCATTTATAAACAAAGCAGAACTTTGTACATATGTGCATTTTTGCCTACTATTGGGTACCTTAGAATTAAATAACTTATCACCTGTGAGAGAATAGGTGTTGACAGAGTCAGCACTGCTGTATTTTTAAGCTTGCCTGAGGCAACATAGCTGGCATTGAAGTTAAGCTTGGCATTTTTTCACCCTGTCCCTCCTCCCTCCAGCCCAAGTGAATGCTCACTTCATCAATGAGAAACACAACTGACTTGCCTGCCAGATGTAACGGAGATCCATGAATCCACATCTATTCTGCGAATTTGTGTTTCATTCAGATTGTCGATACTTTCACTTCCTCGTGCAGTGGTGTTAAGGGGTAAAAGTCTGAAGCCATACATGTGCCACTGATTCAGAAATGCATATTTGTTGGTGATCCACTCATCAGAACCTGTGTGGATTGCCTTTCTGTTATAATAAAAAATAGCTCTTAAGCTTTGAGATTTAAAACCTTAAAAATGTACAGAATAATATTTTTACATTCATCTTTGAAAGTAATGAGTGTGTACTTTTTAAAACACTTCTGTCACATAAGAATAATATTGATACTTTAAAAATCTCAAGATGAAAAATGTAAGTCCTTTTTTCTTTTCTTTTTTTTTTTTTAAATCTTTTTTTCCTCTAGCATTTTACGATGGGATAATGAGACAGATGTCTCTCAACTGGAAGGACATTTTGACATTGTTATGTGTGCTGACTGGTAAGTACATAAAAATCATAAAACTCACGTTAGAAAAATAGCTTTGCTGGAGTAATTGTACTGTGCTGCTTGCTGATGGCTAAGCAAAGTCAACAAATGAAGCACAAAGCCACCTTAACCTCAACAAATTAATATTCATCTCCATGTGACAGTTATAAGGTAGTCTTCTATCACACAGTAACTTCTACCACATTATTTCCCAAAGATTGATTTTGAGAAGCATTTCCATTTTCTGGAATTGCCTCTGTTTCATGCTTGACGTATCAGTAAATGGACGACTTAGGCAAATTGCAAATAATTATGGCTCAGTGAGGAACAGCCTGGAGAAAAGGGAGTTTATCAACACAAACAGCTCAATTAGCTTACTTCTTAGGAAAGATCTGACTATTGATATAAGGGGATATATTTTTTGCTCCCCGGAAAATCTTTCCGAGATAAAAAAAGATTTTAAAAACCTTTTTCCCCCATCGCATTCTGTTTCTTAAATCAATTTGACAGCAATATTTGTAGACGTAGGCTTTGTATTATTTACACAGGCAGATGTTAATTGTAAGAGAATTCTTAGTAAAAAAATAAGAGTACAGCACTTCATTTATGAAAAGGTAGATGCATGTTACAATATGGTATATTGTTTAATAATTTATGCAAATAGATTTGATTACTGACACAATCCTTTTCTGATACTGGATTTGCAGAATTGTGCTGTGCTATATTTGCTGTGCTAACTTTACAAATGGTACATTATTAATTATTTGTGTTATATAAATGGAGACAGTGTAAAAAGAGATGTGCAAATTTCATTTGTGAGACTAGATACTTTTAAATGAATCTGTCTTTCCTTCATGAATATTTGCTTTTGACCCTTTAAATGTCCAAAACAGAAAAAGCTGTTTATGTTTTGTTGCACGTAACTATTGTGAGAGACCAAATTCTGAAAACAGGGACTTCGTAGGACAGCTCAGTTCAGCAGATTTCTGTACCTTACTAAGAAATAGTTAAAGGAAAAAGGCAAAGGGAAGTATGAAGCTGTCTATTGTCTTTTTAAACAATGTTCTTTTTGAATGGCTTCTGATAAAACATTCCTCTAAAGCTTTTGTTTGTTTGTTTGTTTGATATTTTGCTATTTAAGCAAACTCTTCTTGTTTCAGAAAAGTTACTGGGTTTGTATAGCACTGGAGAAAGTGTATTTAGTCGTCTTTTTTCCTTTTTCCAATACCTATTTGTTGACAGAACGCGACAGTGCTTCATTTCTCTTAGCATTTAATTTCAGAAAAGTTCTTTGTTCCCAAAAAGGACAGAGGAGGGTTTCTAACTAATCGCTGATAATGTGCCTCAGAAATGCATCATCTGATTAAAATAAGGAGCTAAACAACACCATATGATTTCAGCAAGTAATTTAGTAAATGCCTTCCTCACCAAATATTAGAATGGATACTCCAGGTTTCATTGCACAGATGAAGTTAATGCTGGACAGGATTAGATCAGATTAAGTATGAAAGTCAGATCAGAGTGCTGGCGGACATGAGCAGGAGGGCAGCAGTCTTCTCGGAGGCTTAGACAAGGCTCACATATGGATGTTCTCCAGATTATGTGGGTGAAGCAAGGTCTTGCCAAGAGATTTAGAGTTAAATTTGTTCTTCACACAAATATCAAAACAACCTGGCTGTGCCATCGCTTGTATTCTTGATACTCACACCATGTCATCCTATTTGTGCTGGGAGTACAGCAGAGTGGAGCAAGACTTAAGTTGTTTTTTTCAGTAATATTCTTGCCTAATACTCCTCCCAGTCTGTTTGGAAATAGCGTAGTTTCTTTAGGAAACAAAGAATCAAACATGACAGGTAACATACATAATGCATTTGCAATCCCTGCATTTTGTACATTTATTTTGAAGCACTTAAGATGCAGGTAAATGTATAAATATTTATAGATTTCTAAAAAATAAATAAAGTGCGCAGGTTAGCTTGAAGTATGTGTTTTTATTCACAAATTTTCTCTATTTTCTTATTGCAAGTGCCCGTATATATAGGTTAATAAGCATGAAAATCCCTTTGTTGTTTGTTTCTTTTAGAAATCATTCTTTTAGTTATGGACACTAGGTTTTCTGGTACATGAAAAGGCTGGGGAAAAAAATGTCCCATGCTTTATCAAACTTGAATCTTCTTTTCATTTTCATGTATTTCTCTTCCAAGATACAGAATTGGCTTGAGAACTGTTGGCAGGATTTTTGCTCTCTGAATTTTTTGGGCTGCTATTGAAGAGGAAAAAAAAGATATCTCTTTTCTTATAGCTCCTCGGCTGAAACCTGAAGTATGCAGCGATAAAAACAGATAGAATAGATTGCATTTAGTTTAACACCATCATATAGCTCATTGTCAGTCAATAAAATCTGGGATTAGAACAGAGAACTAGAAAGCAAAAAAATCTGAGTTCAAATATTAGGTACATGGATAAATTTTTATTGAAGTATTTCCAGCAAGGGTGATATTGTCTTGATTCTCTGAATAGCTAACCAGCGGTACTGCTTGATCCCATTTACATGAAAACAAGCTCTATTCATAAACATATTCCAAATACACATGGAGGTTCGAGTAAAAATGTACATGATTACAACAAGCAGCGATATGTTTATATTCATATATTTACAGGCAGACTTTCATAAACCTTGTGTGCAGGGGTGGAAAATAAGCTATTTCCCAGAACAGACAGCCTATTAGTTAACAGCTAAATTTAGTAGCTCAACTAGATTATAAAATAAATAAGAGGCAAACTGTGAAAGCTAGTCATTATTTAACCATTCAGGATTTTGACAATAAAAAAAGTTTCATGGTTCAGCAGTTCCGAAATAACTTGTAAAATGTCAACTATGAGATAAAAATAAGGAAAAAAAAAATCTTGGTGAGGTCACACCTGGAAGAAGGGTACACTGGAAAAAAATACTGAAATAATGGAATTTTTAGAGCATATTCACTCACCTCATATTTGGGGGGGGTGGAGGGGTGGGGATTTTAAGGCCAGGTGAGGGCTGCCAGAATTTTAGACTTTCATTTGACCTACACTTGTGGATATAAAGTCATGCAGCTGCTGGAATTGTAAGAGTGAGTATGAACAGAGGAGGAGAAATAACAGGTGCCTGTACGGACGGGCCAAAACCAAGACTCTTCCAAAGCTCTTGAGAGCCTCATATTTCTGGTTATTTAAAAGGAAGCGTATATCCTTTTCTTTATTAAGAAAAAGTTGCTGACATTTTTAATCCAAGGAGAGAGTCAGGGCCAATAGGACTGAGCCAATAGAAAAATCTCTGTCTTTCACGTTCTTGTGACACACGTTTTCACAAATTTGATGTAGAGACAGTATAAGGTCTAGATCCCCATATCGTTTTGGAAATGCATAATATCCCACTTTATTTAGATAGACTGATTATATTCTTCAAGTTTGGCACGTGCATAAGTATTTGCACAACAGAGGCTGGGGGGGCTATCCCCACTGCTGAGATTTTTGCTGAAGTCATGGGGAGTTGTGGATTCACCAGAAATGTAGAACTGAACGGAAAGTATTCTTTAAATATCTTAAAATACATCGATTTTGTCTCCATTAGTATTTCATTTAATATAAGGAAATCTTTTTGCAGGAATGCAGTAAGATCTCTGTCCTTCTTCAGTTTAAATTTATTATTCGTTTTAAGCCTGGTTTCTTGCACACGCCTTCAAGTGCATTGGAATCTGACGACATGGAAGTAAGGGTTTTTTCAGTTTATGTCAGCCGTGTAGTTGAAGGCAAACAAAAAGATAAATGGCTCTATACACTAGGCACTATACATGAATGTAATCATGTCTGAAGTACACCTGTAAACTAAGCTCTTTTACCAATTGCAAAGTATGCAAAAAGAAAAATAAGTTCACATCATAGCCTATAAAATAAGTATATGCCCCTTGTTGCGAGGCACAAGATAAAAGGATATCAGCATGAAGCAAACTGAGAATCTACTTGGTTTTTTAATTTGTTTCCTTGTGGCTTACTGTTACTTCCATACAGTTTTGGTAGAAACTTTCATTTTGGTTTTAATGGTAATTTAAAACAAAAAAAAACCCAAGAAGAGAGAAGTGACAAGTTTGCCTGCCTGTTCATACAGATTTCACAGGTTAAGAGCACTGCCTAAACAAAGGCCAAATCATAAACTGTGTTCTTGCCTCTCTACTGCTGTGCTCTGAAACTTCCTTGATGACCTGAGAAACCCTTGCTATTCCTGTCCTGAGCTACTGCTTTCACAGCATCCTTACTACATAAACATGAGACATTGCCACTAAAGTAGTGGTGAGCTAAGCCAAATTTGAATTGAGGTATGAGAACTGAGTGAGAATGGTTTAGAACAATACGTTATTTAATTTCACTGAGCTGTTGTGAGCTTTAAAGGATTCTCTCGGGTATGTTTTCAGTACGCTGTGGTCATACTTAGTCATACAAATTCTACTGGTAAGAGAAATTGCATGACTAAATCTCTTTGCGTGGGCCAGATCCTGTGCTGGCCCTGTCTGCAGCACAGGTTATCTAATGACTTCTTCAGGATTTTCTTCATTCAAGGCATCCTCCGACTCAGAGGGAGGACAGAGATGTTCCCTGGAGTCACTGCATTGCATTAACATTGCTTCCAGCCTTCTCTGCTCCCTCTGGTCAGAGTATGTGGCTTACAGAGCAACAGTCTGGAAATCGCAATATTGGAGACTATTTTCAATTGAAGTAGGTCCTGTTCCCAGGGACAGGCCTTTTGGAGGGCAGGGACAAGTTGGGAGCAGAGCCAGGGCAACTGTCCCAGGTTATCTGGGTTTCCTAAGCTAACAGGGCTAAGAGTCTACCTCCCATACAACCAAAATATCAAGTGGGAGTCAGACAGAAAAAGTATTATTGAAGTTGTCTAATCTCTTGGCAGGTCATGTAACCATTTTAAGTTCTCAGACACTCAGTTTCTGGTGAACAAAGGCCTGTAGTTCTCTCATTGTAAAGGAACAAGATTGGTAGCAGCGGTTGTGCCCCTATCTCATTGTAAAAAGAGAGAATGGTATGCAGGTCCATGAAAAAGGAATTTTAGCACTGGTAAGCTGCTCCAAAATTGTGTTTCTACTACACTGCTTTCAAAAATAAAAATATTATAAGTGCATTTTTCATTTGGAATGTACGTCTGTCTACACAGGATCTCAGCAAGTCTTAAATGTGTGCATGCTTGCGATGTTTCATGTTGAAGAAAATTAATTTTAGCGATTCTTTTGGGAGAGGACTCATGCCCTGTATTCCACCTCATCTGTAGGTGGCTAAGTTCCCGGTGAAGTAGTGTCTTATGGTATCTATCTGCATAGGGATCTACCTGAGGTGAATGTGATTAAAACTCCCAGGAGACATTAGAGATAACAGCTGCTGTTTCAATGAATTAAATTTAAACAAGCATTTTTTCAGTAAGGTTTTTCCAGTAAGATTAATCAAGGCTGAGGGGCAGCCATCATGCCAATTGCTCAAGTTTAAATTTTCTTGTGCTCAGGCTGTCAGAGAAATTGTTAGCTAGTACTTCGATATCTTCAGAAGAAATTCAAAAGGCCATATTTCTATATGAAATGTTCTTTAAGAAATGTATGGATACCCAGTCTACCATATTTTCTCAACAATGTGAGGTTCTGCCAGTTTTTACTGGTGAAATTTGGTCACTGACAAGTTTTCCGATAGGTTTTTTTTTTTTCCTGAGTAGCAAAAATTCACAGCTCTTACACAGCTGCTTGACCCTATGATATGTAATACTGTATTCTCCTTGGTAGCTGTGGAGTGTCCTTACCTAAATATCCACACATATTCTGTTCTTGATGACTGGCATGTGGTTGGCAGACCACTTTTATCTCTTCAGTGTTTTCCTATATTCTTTATATTCTTTTAGAAATTTCAAACCTGGAAAAAAATTACCCACATCTCTTCAGAAAGAGATGTTTGAGAATAAAGGAGTATAGAAAACAATCATGAAGAATGGACAAAATGCCATGTAGTGTGGAACTTGAGCTAGACACAGGCTGGGAAGAAGTTTTATTACAGAGAAAGCATGAAAAATAATGAAGAAAGAATCACATTATTTGTGGCCGGCTTGGTAGAGTTTCTCATCTGAATCGACAGGATAAATGCAGCCCATGGTAGTAAGGACTGAAAGGCATCAGTTGCTATCCGATGGCTGTTCACTAACCATTGTAAATGCACTCTCATCCACAGTAACTACATGTCCACAAATATCTAGTCAAGAGTGATTGGCACCCTGGTTGCCACTATTAGTATATAAATTAAGGTACTGAGGGGCATGAAGAATGAATTATCCCCTCAAATCATGAGGTAATCACGCCAAAATAGGGCTGAGCATGTTGGCAACATTGCATGGGAAAATTGACTCTGCTGCTATCCTTGCGGGACCCATGCTGGAGATGAAGGATTTCACTCTTGAGAGAGGACAACTCTGTACGATCTGGGTCATTGTATTTGAACAGTGTTTGAGGGAGAGAGGAGGTAGGGGCTTGTAAATCTTTGTAGGGATAGATAGAGATAGATATATAAATAGAACAAATATGCGTCATAGATAATAATGAATTAATGCCACAACTGTGAAGGTAAAAGGAAAAAAAAAATACCCTTAATAGTAACACCTGAAATACAATAGAAAATACTTTAAAAAACTCCACCCCACCCCCCTTGTGTAAAAAAACCTGTAAAATATTAACTTTGTATATTGATCCTGATTTCTGATATGGTAGTATTTCAATAGCTAGCATATGTATTTTTTAATATTTAAAAGTACCTGAACTGGACAGAAATGTAGTCCACAGTTTCTCTTTTACAGCATTGTGTAAACATATGTAATTAGCCTTGTACTTATCTGCGTTAGTATCATTAGAATTGAAAACCCATTTTAATCTGGATTCTGTTCTCTTCTCAATGTCAGCCTGTTTCTGGACCAGTACAGAGCTAGCCTTGTTGATGCAATAAAGAGATTACTCCAACCCAGTGTAAGTATGTTTCTATTTTCTCCTGAACACTGGCTTCAGAATAATTAGTCTGTGCACAATGATTGAGAGAGTAATGGAATGGCAGGATTAATGTCATGTAATACTTTAATACTTATTATGTCCAACTTCAATTGAGTCTTCTAATCTATCAGATTCTTTCCTAATCATAAACTAGGAAACTTCTTATACTTGGCCTTCTGATAAGGAACACAGTGGGTAGTAAAATAAATGAAACCGCTTCAAAGATAGCGTGAGATTATTTTTATCAAAGCGTTTCTCAAGTATTTTCCTTTGATAATAATGTCTTCATATTAAAGTAAAAGTACGATATTGAAAGTTTTTATGTTGGCTTCTGTCATTTGTAATCCCTTCAATTGTAACCTTTGTCATTGTGTATTTATTTATTATGAAAGAATATTTTTTCTTTTCATTTCTGTTTATATAAAATGAACAAAACCCTTATGCATATATTGTAGCCTAAATCTTTTTTTCCATTAAGTAAGCCCTGTGTTTACATGTTTTATACCTTAGAACATAATGAAATTAAGCTCTTCATAAAATGCTTACATGTTCTACATGAGTGTCACTGAGGAAATATTTTACCGATCTCAATCTATTAGGCTGTTAAATCAGAGGCACCTATGGGCAAAAAAAGCGCTGTTACATGCATATACTTATACCCAACAAATAATCCTGAATCTCAAAAAAAAGTTTTTAAAAAGAAGTTACCAAAATGAGAATATGAGAAAACATGTGAAGTAATTGCTGTAAGTAGGAATTTAAAACAGGAATTTTACCTTTCATGTTTACCATACAAATCTTCCAGTAAGGTAAATTTTCCATTTCAAAACGAAAGTATTTCATGTTAGCACTGCATCCTCCAAACTTTATTTTAAAATTGTATTGTACTTTTTGTACAAGAGATTTTCTCTGTAAAAGGAATAGAAGACCCAAACGTGCAAAGACTTAAGAAACCGAGTTATTTTAGTCATGTAAGTAATCCCATTCTTTGCTAAGAGTAATCAGGTTTCTATTCTTGGTTCTATCATAGACTTTCCAGAGTGACCTAACGCAAGTTACTTAAGACTGAATTATTTTAATGAGCTGTGGGGCAAGGCTGCCAGGAAGACAGGAGAAATGTGACCACCCTGAGGAAAAGGTTACGCAGATATTTCTGTCAGTGGCAGCAAGGGGAGGTTAAGCAGCTCCTTCCCAGAGTGATGCCTCCTGACTTTCATGATGTACCATCAGTTATCAGGGTGCAATAATTTTTGGGACCAGAGGTGATCTGGAACACAAAGCTGATCCCAGTTTACAAAAATGCAAAAAGTATTTTTTTTCAGCCCCGATCAGTGTCCACACCTGGTTCTTTAGGTAGCCCCGTACTGGCTCCATGAAAGGACACTGGGGGAGAAGAGTATGAGTGGCAGGAAGAGAAGTGTATAAGAGTTGCTCTGGTGCCTGTGACCTGGCTAGAGCCTCTAGCTGGAGTGGAAGAATAGCTGTTAGTTGCTTTGTCTCCTGCTTGTAGCTCATCACGGTCTGGTGGTCTACATTGCCAAGAACATGAGTACACACATACATTTGTATATGCACACACACACACACATTCTTTACCTGGGCTGATTAGCCCAACCAGAGAATTTGATTTAAAAAGCAATGATGATAAGGCAGCCTGAATTTTAAGTAGTGTTCATAGCTCAAGTTTCCATCTATAGACAATACAGGAATTGTTAACCCAACTTTAAACCAAAACTGGCCTGACTTCGTTGCTTTTGAACTCCAGTCAGTTAATTCAAATTCAGAACATGCTTTTGTTTTTCAGAGCAGATGAACTACATTCCTTTGTGAATGTAGATGGAGTAAAGGGAGATGGCTTTTTTGTTTCCTGTCTTCCTCGTCTGGCTTGCTTCTGCACATTGTGATTAATAGCATAGCCTGTACTTATTTGCTCTGCATTTTAGGCCATGGTTCCTATCTCTTACCGGCAAAGCTAGCTTAAGAAATTCTTGCTCCTTGCAGGAATTTCTGTTGCAGAGTTTTGGACCACTGTCTGAACTGTATTTTTTAACTAGTCATTTGCCTAATCCACTTTATGGATGGTCATATGGATGGATATCCAGTTATGGCGTGGCCTTGCAAATTATTGTAATTCATAACTAAGAGGACAGCAAACTATTGTGTGGGGTGGAAGCTGGGAGTACAGACACCTTAAATGAGCTCTCTTGTCCAAAAAGGACATGTTGAACAGAGATGCCTTCAAGCATATGCTTTCATGGTTTGAAAGACCCAAATAAAAGCATATACTCATTTGAGATCCCAGGAGAAAATGCAATCACAAGTACATAATAGTTATTATTTTTACTGTTCTTGTTAACCTGTATAAATCTAAGGATAACATCAGAGGAAACTTTACTAGATGGCGCTATATTTTGCCCTTTAAAGGAAAAATAAATTAATAGTGAACTCATTTGCCAGTTGCAATAATTAGGAGTAGTTTATGGGCATTAGTTTATGCCCAAGCTAAGGCATAAACTACTTTGAGTTCACTTTAGGAGTAGTTTATGGGCATTAGTTTATGCCCAAGCTAAGGCATAAACTACTTTAAGTTCACTCTTCTACATGAATTATTTTGTCTCAAATTTAGAAATTACATTTCCTTCTTGGTAATACTTTGCCAAATTGATAGAGGAACGATCTCAAATTGAAGACACGTCTAGATGTAAGATATCTTTCAAGTGTAACTAGGATACAACTAGGATAGAAGAGTTCATGGAAAAATAATAGCCAGCAAAACCGAAAGGAAGAGTGGAGTAAACAGAAAATAACGGGTATCCTTACAAAGCTGTCTTGAAGGAGACATTCAGAAAATGTAATTATTCATACTGTTAGTTTAAAAAGAGATAAATTGATCTGCAGTATTTCCTTTTTCATTAAGGATGTTATTTGTGGCTATTAGAACCCTTATGGCACAGAATGATGTGTTTTGGGTAACTTTTTGTTTTCCTGGAAACAGGACTCTGGTCATTTCAGTCATCTGATTCATAGTATGGCCCCATGGACAGTTGTATTGGCACAGGAAGAGAGGACCAGAAGTTCACACAGGCAGAAATGAGCAGCTCAGAGAGTTACTGGGGGCTGAAATTTCTTATCTGAATTTGTTACAAATGCAAATGTCACCTGTAAACCAATTCCAAGAATTAGGCGCTGAAATTTTACATCAAACAAATTTATCTTGAATGGCTGTATTTTATTCCTCTTATAAGCAAGCTACTTGGTTTGCCAACATTTAGTTTTATTTTTTCCTATCATTAAAATGTGCTTTTAATTTCAATCTCAGAATAAGCAGTTGCTTGCTTGCGTATTTCCATAATTAGGAACGTTTTTTTTGAAGGCTTTGATTCTTCTGTGGCCTATCCATTCAAAATCCCAAGGAAGCCAATTGGATGCTATTGAACCGTGATTAGTACCAGCAAATAAGACTGCATTTGATAATGATTGATGAGTCATAGTCATGTCCAAAATGTGAACGTCTGTCCCATTATCTTACTGCAGCATTTTAGTGACACTTCAAACTATTGTAACGGACATTTTCCTCTGTGTTCTGTTCACGAGTTTACTGGAAGTATTTTTCCGGCTGGGGAAAGGCCATTCTGAACTTTAAACATCATCCTAAACTGAGAGGCGCTTTTGAATTACAAGCTTTGAATTAAACAATCGTGGGATAGTCCATCAAGTGTAGATCCAGGCCACCGGTCTAATTTTTTTATTGTACAGCAACCAGAAAATGAAAAACATTTTAAAATTAGAAATGTGAATGCGGTTCTACGACAGCTAGCGGAATCGCAGAGATCAGGCAGTTGACAAGACAGTGCTTTAAACCCAGGTTATGAAAGATCAGAATTGACCACAGTACCTCCACAGTACCTGCCAGTTTTGAGGAGATTATTGTAGTATTAAATTTAGTCATGATTTCTTGGGTTTTATCAGCAAGGGAAAGATCCTCAGGTGTTTTAGATGCACACTAAATTCAATAGAGGAATGGGGTTTTACACCAACTAAGGAGCTGGCCAAAAGTAACTGTGTAGTGATTTCCATAAAAGGCCATTCCCCTTTTTCAAAGTTGTTTCAAGATTTTCAGTCTGGTTTTAAGAGATATTTCATACCATGTTACATTCTATTTTACTGTATTTCTCTTTCAAATTAAATTTGAAGTAGTCTACAGAGAGTATAAGAAGGAATGACCGCATGGACTGCTGACTCCAGATGGAAATCTGTAAGGGGGTGCTGTTGTATGAGCATTGCTTCCTCATCGAAGCTGCTGGATCAGTGGCTGATGTGGCCCACGGCCGTCTCCGTTCATGAGGTTTAGCCATTCCTGAAGTCCCTGCGTGAATCGTGTGCTCAGTAAGCCCTGGGTGGGGAACATGTTTTCCATTACAGTGACCTCTCTCTGAAGCTGCCCGTGAAGATGAGGGACTCCAGAGTGGAGTCTCATCCTTCTTATGCCAGGAAGAGTCTCTGCAGAACACCGTTCTGGGGAGTGTGAGATGGCAGCAGGAGGAGGAGGATCCTGGGCTGAAGGCTCCATTTGCTGCCCACTTCTGTCTGATGACATTAAAGCATGTCAAGGATGTGAGGGAACTGACTGTGAATTTCCTGTGTTTAATGTTTTTCATCCTGAGCTGAGCCTATATTCAGACCTAACATTTACATAAGCAATTCCAGTGCCTTCGGTGGGAGGTACACCTTTTTGCACCTCGTATTTAGCCACAGAATTAAAGTTATAGCTACATAGATGAACAGAAGTGAGTTGCTTTGGATATTGCCCTAGGTCTCGTTTGTGCTTAAATTTCCCATGAGAAAGATGAGGGTAACAGTATTTCCCTATCTCACAGAGGCATTGTGAGAATAAATACAGTGCTGTGGTATTAATGATTGGAGTCTTCTAAGTACACGTTAGTACCGTAGATACTGACGTAGAGTTTTTGTTGCTGCCTCACTGTGCGTTGTGTCAGCGTATGTGTGCATGAGCTGTAACACACAGATTTGTTCCCTATCCTCCTCACTAAGTATCTGTGTCAGCATTGTAACTTTCCAGAGTTCCCACTGAAATTCTCTCTTCTGATCACTTTTTTCCTGTGGTATACAAGATTGCATTTTCTCAAGCCAAATATTCTTCTACAGCGTCTAATCATTTTATAACTTCTTCAGATCCTTAAAAATATTTTTTTTGTCTCTTCGGTTGATTACAGCACCTCACAAATTAGTCTTAGCTCTCATTAATATAGAAGTTAAATACAAGAACTCACGGTAAACTTTGTGGCTCCCCTCGGTGTGATATGCTGTTGGCTGATACTAGCCTTTGTTTACAGCTCTTCAACCAGTTTTCATTCCATGTGACAGAACACGGTATTCAGCCAATTAGAATTAATTTCGCAAATAAGATTTCAAGAGATGCTATATCATGTAGGTTAGGTTTTGGGCTAGTACTTTGCACAGAGTGTCTAAAATCTATCAGTTCAAGGTACAGTCATTTTTGCGTTCTTAAATACAGAAGGATGAGCAAAAAATTAGCTAATGGACCATAATGTATTGCCTGGGCATCATAAATGGCCTAATCGTCTTGAAAGATCCAGAATTACTATGCAAAAACATCAAGTCCTGCTTTAAATGCAATTTACCAATTTAAGGTCAAATTCGGTTGCGCTGCTCAGGTAGTTTAAAATATCTTTAAAAAATTAATGATCGGGTCTGATTTTCCTCCCCTTTTGCCTTGTTTTACACTGTTGTAATTCCACTGACAGCAAATGGGAGGTAGTCTCCTATGTGTGAGAGTAAAAAAAGAAAATCATTATTTACAGTCTTTGCATGGTCATGAGCTAACAAATGGATTTTGCATTGAGTGTATGTTTTGTATGCTTTTCTGTGTTTTATTTTGGTAATTCATAGCCCCCATTATTATATGAAAAGGAGCAGATGTATGGTAGTTGGCAGTTTTCTAAAGAAAATACTTATTTGTTACTTTCTATTTTGCATTTGTTTAATCACAGACATCTTGCATGTTTTGAACAATTATTTATATTACCCTATTTTAGTATTTTACCAAGAGGACTATTGACTTTTCCAGCTTGAGTATATTAAAAGCTTAGTCAGGTGTATGTTATATCTGGTTCCCTTCCAGTTTTAAAAATGTATAAATTCTCTTTTTAATGTTCCAGGGAAAAGCAATGGTATTTGCTCCACTCCGAGGGAATACTTTAAACCAGTTTTGCAATCTAGCTGAAAAAGCTGGTTTCTCTATCCAAAGACATGAAAATTATGATGAACACATTTCGAACTTCCACTCCAAGGTTAGTTTTCTGCTTGTGTTAGATAACACTTTAATCCGCATTGCATTTTGAAGAGATCATGGTCCTTTTGGCAGGTAACCTAAATGTTTGATTAAAGTACTCCTTAGGTGTGCTGTTTCTGAACAGCTATTTTTGTATCTGATTATTTTGTGTGGTAGAACCATCCTTTATCTCCGCTCGTCTAGAAGAGTTTTGCAGAAGCATCTCCTGTTTACCCTTTTCATTCATAGAAATCTAATTTATGGGAGCCTTTTCTTGTTGTTGTTAGCTGCCTATAAATATACCGCACACTAGCATTTACATTTTAATAAAAAGCTTGCAACTTTTAAGTAGGTTAAATACTGAAATGGACTGAAATAAATAGGAGGTGAATGTCTAATTGTATCATATCGTACCTTAAATCCTTATCTCTGGCTGCTTTATGGCTGGGTCAGTTGGCAGCTTCAAACTGCTAAATCTCATACAGAATTTCACAGTTGTGGGGTTATATGTCAGATCGAGGCGCTACAAGATTTAGGTCAAAAGCACTTATCTGAGCGTGATTTCTAAGCTTGCTTACGTAAAGCTACTGTTATCAGTCTCCTTTTTTATTATTTATAAGTATAGAGTAATACAGGACATGAAGAGGAAGGTGCTTCACAGA
>NW_008795133.1:755871-760871 GCF_000699145.1 Aptenodytes forsteri | reverse complement strand
TGTCTCTGTTCCTTCATATTCCCCTCCATGCAATTTTATTTTCTTCTTTTTTAATGTTCTCTACATCTCATTAATCTTTCCTTCTAACTGTTATTGTATCTCTTATCTTCTTTTTTTCTCTCAATTTTTCTCTATTTTTTGGTATGTCATCACTGAAGAACCTTTGTCCCATTCCTTTCAGGTTACTACTGTTTTGCTGATTTTTTGACCAGTATAGTATTATTTTTATTTTTAGGTGCAGCTGTTGTTATTCCTGAGATTACACATGGTGGAATCCTCAAATCCTTTGAAAGATTTCAAAGCCTGTTTATACATGGTGACTGAAGTGTAGAAACCAGCAAGCAGAATTTTTAAGGCAAATTGCATATACTGGTATTAATCATGTGCCATTAAAAGGGCTATATAGTGTAAAGTTAGCATATAGCCTGATTATTTCTCTTGGAATTCTAACAACCACAGCTCAGAGAGAAACTTACTGTTTCATAACAGGTTTTTTTCTTTTTTTCATACTGTGTTGTGTCAGTAATGGCTAAAGGCACTTTTTTTTTTTTTTTTTTTTTTTTTTCCTTCCCTTGTTTAAAAAAATATGCAAATATTTTTATTTGAGGTGATTACAAAATGTAATATGTATAAGCAGTCTCCACATACTTGTGTAATATGTATAAGCAGTCTCCACATACTTCAGTGTAATATGTATATGTATTTTAAATTGCATTTAAGCAGAATACCTAAGAAAATAAATATTCATTACTTTTTAGAAGCATATTCTCTTAGTGTAGCTCAGAAGAGCACACGTAACATTATCCCTAGCAATTGGAATTGTACCCCTCTAATTATCAGGTTATAATTCTCCTTAACAATAAGGATTTTTAAAATTAAACAGAATTAATAAATAAGCCTATCAAGATCTGCATTACAGCCTTGGAAGTGGCTCCCAATTATGTAAACCTTCAGGTAAGATTATGGTGTATTTCAGAGGTCTGAAACAGTTGTTGATCTTAAATACCAAATATACAGCAGTAGTTCGGCTGATTAGGGATAAACTTTTAGCCTTTGTTCTGAAGTTCCTCGCTCAGTGGATTTAATTCAGGCTTTAAAGCTCACGTGAACATTATTTAATACAGAAATTTGGGACCTCACTTTTTTTATAAGTAATGTTCAACTGTTTATTGCGTGAATTGGTTTGTCTACAAACTCTGACCAGCTCCTGATAATATTTGACATGCTGTTCCATACCTGTGATAGTATTTGACCTTAAGATTTCTTTTTGTAGTTATTAAATGTTTAATCTTTAGTAGTGTCATTTGCACTAAGGAATACAGTTAAGCAAGAGCTGTCAGTATTTTAAAAATGCTTTCGTACAGTTTGCTCACTTTATCCATTTTTTATTTGCAGTTGAAAAATGAAGAAAAAGATACATATGAGGAAAACCTCCATTACCCTTTTCTTCTCGTTTTAACCAAACACAGATAGAAGATGACACTTCTTTTTTTGTTTTAAGATGGACTACTGAAAATTAATCCATGTATGTGGATGGTCAGGGAGTGGGGAGGGTTCAGTTCCCCCCGTTTTGTTCCTGAGTCATCATTAGAGAAATATTTCTAATCTAAATGCTGAGGAAGATACTGTGGCTTGTTTCACAGTGTGTAAACATTGAGACATCTTTTTTGTATCATTTTAGAACTTATTTTTCCAATTATATTCCAGCCTAAAACCAATCAGACTTCACATGTATGCATTAACAAAGGTGTAAAGCCGGCTTCCTTCTCTTTTGTGCCTTTAAACTTGCATGTACTTTGTTAATCTCTTTAAATGTTATTTTTGGGTGTATTTGAAAATATGTGAATAATATACTTTGCGGACTTATATAACTGGTTGTAAAGTAGTAAATGCGTTCACATTTAATTAGTAAGGAAATAGTTGTCTTAAGATCTTTTAAAAGCACACCTATTGAATGCTCGGCTTTTTTTTTTTTTTTTTTTTAAATTCCACTGTGGATTTTTCTATCCATGATTGAAATGTCCTCATTTGCTTCGGTGTTGAAGGCTTTTTTTATATATGTGTGTATATATGTTTTTTTCCAGCAGGACTTTTCCTCCTGTAGATGTATAAGAAATTATGCATCAGACAAAAGCCTCATAAACTGACCATTTGTCCTTTGGACACAATAGCCTGCCCAGCCCCTCTGCTCCTCCTCTCCAATTATGTGTGATTAGTCTCAGTGTGTTGTGTCAAGAAGGGGGAGTGTGCTGAGTGCTTATTATCTGTTTAGGTACAAGAAGAGCACATTTAGGTTCTGACTATGAATGGAAAGTGAGCCTTTATCAGGACTAAAATCTAAATGCTACTATCCTAGCAATTGCTTTTAAAAAAATACATCCTTTTCTGATAAATTCCGAGAAACGCTAAAACAACTGAAGGATTTTGTAGTGTAATCAAACTATCTCCCATGAATTAGTTTATATTGTGATATATTGTGGCCCAAGCGTTTGATAAACATTTAACGTGACTCTTCTCGTACTGGGAAAGACAAAAATCCTAGAAAGAAACAGGAGCCATTTCTTATTTTCTTACAGTTTAATAAACAGTTTAAGGGACTGTTTTAATGACTTCTCAGAAAAACAACCTGGATCATTAAAGAATCCTGTACAGTCTCTTAAACCGCAACACTTCTAAAATGATGAAAAAAGAGAGAGAGGCAGAGAGCATGACTGAGAGAGGGAGGTACTAGATGCCAGGAAGCGTAGAGGATCATGCTGACATACATTAATTAAGAGAACTGCAGTTCGGCAATAAGCGTTCTTCCATATTTAACAAATTGGGCAGCATGTAAACCACGAGCTCGTGAAAGTCCCTTTCTCTTCGCTCTTCTTCTCAAAAAAATTTCTTCACTACCGGTTTGCATGTCCTTGTATTCAATACTTTTTATGCTCCATTAGAGCACCTAGATGGATCTCGGAAGGCATAGGTCAAGTCGCAGTTAGATCATACATTTCTTTCTCACAAAAACTTGAATTGCAATGCCAAGTGATGGGCTAACATCACAATAACAGCAATTTATTCCTCTTTTGATAAAAAGCAGCCTATTCTCAGTGTTAGATAAAGACCAGGGGCAATGCAAACCAACCATTTATCCTAGAACTGAGTAGTATGTCTCCCCTATAGCTGGTATGAGTTTCATATTCAAACTCTTGTTGGAAGATACTTGTTTAGTAAGAAATCAAAAGCATTTAGGAGTAATTTAAAATCGCTGTGAAGGTGGCTTTAGTTTAATTAGTTTTGTTTTGTTTGTCCCACACAGCAGTGCCTTTGTTTTCTCTAAAAACATGTACAAGGAAATCTTTAGAATCAACAAAGGAGTGTGAAAAATAGTGAAATATTAAAATTTCTGAACCTTTTATTTTTGAGAGGCCTTGAATGTCTGCTGTACAATAATCTAATAAAGATTGTTAGTTGCCAAAAACAGAACCAGAGCCTTTAAAATCGCTGTGAAGGTGGCTTTATAATAATTAGTTTTGTTTTGTTTGTCCCACACAGCAGTGCCTTTGTTTTCTCTAAAAACATGTAGGAAATCTTTAGAACCAACAAAGGAGTGTGAAAAATAGTGAAATATTAAAATTTCTGAACCTTTTATTTTTGAGAGCCTTGAACGGTCTGCTGTACAATAATCTAATAAAGATTGTTAGTTGCCAAAAACAGAACCAGAGCCACTGAAAATTGTGGTTTTAGCTCTAAGAAAACAGTTTTACTCAAATTAGTAGCTGATAATTGCTTTTTATTTCTTCAGTGTCTGTCGTTTGAGTTGAAGGCTTTGCACAGGTGCTGCCATCCCTAAAGTGTGTAATTGATGGCTTGTTTACCAAAGATGCATTTAGGCTTCATCCTGCAAACTCACATTGGAGCTCCACAGGCAGTAAAGTTACTCATCTACATAAGTGCTTGCAGGTTTGGTCCGTGTAGATATTTTTAGAGGTATATAAGCAAGCTCTCTTCTTGATTTTTTGTTTTAAAATGGGTATTGAAAACTCACAGATGTAGGATTTACTGTATATGAGGCACTAAAAGTGTTCTTTTTTAGAGACATCTCTCAGAGTCCCTCATGTTAGTAGGGACTTGAACTGGTTCTGAGCTCTTAAATTTTAATAAAAATACAGCGTTTATTAATACATCAAGTATCTTTGCTAAGAAAAAGTTAGGCAGTTTATCAAATCATGCTTATAAAATGTGTCAGAGCCTTTCACGTGATGCGCTTTAACTAGTCTCTGGTACTTGGTATGTTTTTAATGATATAGTTTACTGTGTTTACAATGGGACAAATCTTTCCATTTAGGAAATAAGTTTGATTTGAAATGAAAAATGTCTTAAGAATGTGAGGTCAGGCAGGAGAACTTACTATCCCAGGTACCAGTCCAGCTGCAAAATCCTTATTAGGCAAGTCATTCACATTTTGCCTGTGGCTTAATGGCTACGTGTTTGGATGAGGAGGGAAGCAGGATTAAAATTGTTCCCCCCATGAAAAGCATCCGTACATCTTCAGCCTGGCTGCGTACGGTTTATCAAGCGTTACATCTCCATTACAACTCTCCTTCGCTGTTCCCTGAACAAAAGAGGATGCAGTGGGTGGAGCTTTTGATCCACCTCTTGATATGGCAGGTGGCACAGCTGATACGGCAGGGGGAAGAGGCAAAAGGCAGCAACACATTGCAAGTTAAAGAGAGCAGCTTTTTATTACCATCTTTCACCCGCTCTCCCTAATGCAAGAGGGGAAGTAACCAGGTCCCTGTCTTTTCACGGGGCGAATTATAAATGCATAGTTTAGCCTGGATTTCTTTATGCATGGTTTTCTTCTTCCTTAAATCAGGGAATGAACTGCAAATGCCTTTAACTCTTGTGCAATGTTTTGAGACGCTGGCGGAAGGTGCTAGGACAGCGTGCACCAGCGGTTATATCTAAAACGTTTTCTGTGCAGCGTGGTCATCTCGTGTTGTTTCCTCAGAAAG